>NC_071389.1:29097058-29397349 GCF_022682495.2 Desmodus rotundus
TCATGCCAGGAAAATGGATAATTCCTTAATATTATCTAATAATAATTCCTTGTTCAGTTTTCCCCAATTGTCTCAAAATGCCTTTTTGCAGTTGGTGTATTTAAATAAGGATCTAAACAAGATCTACATATTGCATTTGGTTGGTAGGTTTAAGTTTCTCTCTCTCTCTTCAAAGTTAAATAGAATCTTTTCTATTGAAGTAATTTATATTTTCCCTAGTTCCTAAAATAGAAATAGGCATCAGGTTTCTAAACAGAAGAAAAAAGCATTAGCTAAAGAGCCACGTATTAGATATTCATGCTGGTCTAAGAAAACTAATAAACTGAGTAAATTAACTTGAATAAATTAACAGTGTACATTCAGAACAGAATTGTAGCTTATAGTCAGAAATATGTGAACCAAAGGCAAAAATCTGCCAAGATTAAGGCAGGTTCATTGTTTTTTAAAATTTATGCAGCATAATGTATTTTTTCCTACAAGTTCACTTAGTGTGAATCTCAATATTAAAGTGCATTGCCAAGCTAGAATACAAGCTTCCTAATTAAAAAAAAACAAACAACCATGGCATAAAAAGTCCCATTGTTTTAGAGTCTTCCTTATACCCACTAATAGTATCTTACTTTTGCCTTCACTTAGTGGAAGAGATTACTGCAACATTCGTACAACTGGAAGCCAAAAGCTTGGGCACAAAGCGTGACACTGTCAGGAATAACTTTCTTCCTATAGGAGTCAATTTGAGGGTTGGCAGTTTCCAAGTGTTGGTTCCAAATGTTGGGAATTCCCGGGATGAAATTCCAAACTGCCCCACCTCCACTCCCAACCCCCCAGCCCATGGAGGGCAAGGAGAACCTAAAGAGAGAGGCAGACTGTGCCAGACTGGTAGGTGGCAGCTTTAATAAGCAAGGGAACTTCCATGGGAGGCTTGTCTGGGCGGCTGAAAGACAACCAGATCTGTGCACCCACCCGCTAGAATCTTAGAAGTTTATATGGAGCCCTTAACAGGGTTCAGTCAGGAATCCAATCCAGATGGTCTCCACAACACTCTCTCAAGGCTGCATCCTTGAAAAGGCTCCTACTGTAGGGACGGCAGGCGGAGTGTACATTCCAAGGAAAGGGGATGAGGTGGTGAGCTTCCAGTTGCCTGGGTCCGGCTCAGGACTCAGCCAGCAGTCACACCCTCTTAATGACCCCCTCCAACCCTGATGAGGAAGTTGAAGACTTTGGTGAAGATTGTCATCCATCTCCAAGACGACACCAAAAATACCTTGTAGGATGTCATCACAAAAGCACACAGGTTGGAGAACTGTTTCAAACTGACCTTTAGGAAAGTGCAGTTTATAAAGAGGTGCAAGAAAACCAAACACACAGGCAGCCGAGGTAGGTATATCTTCAAAGAAAAATGAGATGTCCCCAATCTGTTTGACAGCGGGTTTTGACACTCTTGGGCATCTCTGTACATCTGTGCTCCCCCTTTTCAGAGGTGGAACAGGGGAGGCTCTCCTCTGGTCAGGGGAATCCTTAGTCAGCCTTCGCTAAGACGCCTTCCGGGAAGGATCAGACTCAAGAGCAAAGGAATTCATGGAGCAAACCAAAACCATGGCTTTGTTTCAGTCAAGAATTGTCACCCTCCACTGAGAATGTGGGAGCACTGCAGGGAGCAGCTTCTTTCTGAAGAGAGCAACGTAAGCCAGCACATCTGCCCCTTGTTTCTCTGAGAGTTCAGGATCAGCACAACGTTTCTGTTTTCTTAAAATGTTTAGTATTTTTGCTGTCATCTGCATTGGTGTTATCAATGACATTGATGTTTAAGAGTGCACGAGAAACTTGGTATGACTAGGGACTCACTGGGTATGATGGGCGCCCCCGGCCACCTTCCCAGTAACTAGGCTCCAAGGGAGCTGCCATCTTGCTGGGGCTGAACTTTACTAGTCAAGTCTCTTTTAATCAACAGAATGCCCCCTCTTTTTTGTTACTGGTTCCATTTTGATTTCGTTTTATGCCATTTATTTGTTGAAGAAACTAGGTAATGTGTTGTGTAGGATTTCCCACATTCTAAATTTGGATTTGTAACTTATTTTTCTATGCTCCATATTTTTTATAAACTGATACCTACATCTAGGGGCTTCATAATTTTATCTTTTTGTCAAGAATACGTTGAAAGTGGCATTCTACATATTCTAGATCATATCAGGAGGCACATGACATTGTCCAGCTTTTAGTAATGTTGAGAGTGATAACTGGGTTCTTGTGTTTTCAGTCTGTTTTTTAAAAAACAAAAATTTAAAGATTTTATTTAGTTACTTTTAGAGGGTAGGGGAGGGAGGGAGAAAGAGAGGGGAAGAAACATCAATGTATGAAAGATACATCTATTTGTTGCCTTTCATTTGCCTCCAAAGGGGGAGCTGGCCTGCAACCCAGGCACATGCCCTGAGTGGGAATTGAACCAGTGACCTTTTGGTTCACAGGCCGGTGCTCAATCCACTGAACCACATCAGGCAGGACTTCAGTCTAGTTTAAAGTTTACCATTAACTCTTCATCCAATAATTTCAGCAGTAATCGATGATCATTGCTTAGATCCATTATTTCATAAGTGATTGTAAAATAGTGTTTTTTTCTATTTCCATGATTTATTTTGCATTTATTAGATGTGGTTTTATATAAAGAACTTTCTCTCATCGTTGACTTGGATTGCCTGAAATACAGGACCTGCAGAAAAGGCACCTGGATCCTTCTGTTTCTAGGGGGAAAAGCAACTTTCAGAATAATAAGACATTTGATAATTTTGATACAAACGACCATAGGGGACCAATGAGTTTTTGGGGTTTTTTTAGGTCACTAAGTTTTGGGGTGGCATATTATGGCAGCAATAAATACTCAAAACCACTAAGGATTCAAAAACTGTTACCATCGTGAACTCACGGATGTTTATATGTTCCAGTGCTATTGTTCGCTGTAGTCATAATTCTTCTCGGTGCTGAAATTGTTCCACATTTGGCCAGCGAGAACTTCTTTCAGTTAGCGCCTCTGTCATTGGACATGCGCCCCCGCCTCCGGTAGCTCTTTCACTTCCAGGTGCAGGATAGCCTCGGCTCCGTCTGTGTATTTCCCGCTCCAGTGCTGAAACCGGCGATTTCTCGGAGAGGCCCGGCTCCTTTCAGGGGGCAGTGGCATTTCAGAGACCACGGCCTGACCACCGGGGTACGCATCACTACCGACCGGGCTGTCCTCACCTCCAGGGCTCTCCTGCGAGCAGAGAGAGGGAATACTTCTTTTTTTTTTTTTTTAGCAAGAGTAAACAATAAACAGTTCAAACTGGTATTTTTAATTCAAATTAAATATTGTATAGGTTTTACTTATCTTGATTTTAAACATATTTTTGTTCTCTTATACTGAACATCTTGGTTCCTCATGACATTTGCTTTATTCTATTATATGTAATAGTTTTGAAATACCAATATCACTAGTGACAGTAAGTCTACAGAGAACTGTTTAAGATTTACTTGTATTTTTTTTCCTGAAGATTTATCTCACTATACACCGTACAGCTAATATACTATCTTTCAAGGTCACTTGAAAGATTTCTTCTTTGTATGGTTATGACACAACTTGATAGACAAATAGGTTAGTTTTCATTCAGTTTTTAAGTGATTGCTTATTATTCTCTTGTAGTTAAATTCGTTTTCCAAATTATGTGTCTATTTTATTTTTTATGTGTATGTTTAACTATATCAAACTATAAAGCAAGGTGTATGCAGAAATATACAGCTTCCATCCCTATCCTTTTTCTGATAAATAATTATTTTTATTAGTTTGTGTTTTACATACTTCTAAATTCTGAAAATAGTAGAAGCAAATGTATACATATATACTTTTATTTTCCTTTCCTTTCTACACAAAAAGTATAATAGTATACACACTCTTTTGCCTATTGCTTTTTTCACCTTCATTGCAGGAATAATTGAAAAGCATGTACATTTAAAATTTTTTCCAAGTGGGCTCTGACTGGTGTGACTCAGTGGATTGAGTGCTGGCCTGGAAACTACAAGGGTCACCAGTTCAATTCCCAGTCAGGGCATATGCCTGGGTTGCAGGCTTGGTCCCCACCCAGTGGGGGGTACACAAACAAGAGGCAACCACACATTGATGTTTCCCTCTCTTTCTCCCTCCCTTCCCCTCTCTCTAAAAATAAATAAATTTTTAAAGAAATAAAATAAAAAATTTTCCAAGTGGAAAGCTTTTTTTTATTATTACCAATTTCCTGCACTGTAGTCAGAAAGCACTGTTTGCATTATTTGCATTTGATTGCAGTTTTTCTTTATGGCCTAAGATACCCATTTTTATGAGCATTCCGTATGTACTGCAAAAAGAGTTATCTTCCCTAATAGTGTGGTTCGGAATTTGATACACATTTGTAAGTTACCCTACTAATTATGTCATGTAGGTCAGTGCTACTCAACGTGGCCAGACTACTACGTCATGAAGGACACTAGGTCAGCTGGTTTTTCTTTTTCTTTTTTGGTAGCCAGACTTTCTCAGTGAAGGCAGTGGTACATTGACTCTGTTCTGAGCGAGCTGCTCGTCTCACCGCGTCTGGAAGCCACAGAGCGCGCGCTGGCCCCGGTCTGTGAACACATTTTCAGTAGCACTGGGTCAGCTTTCCCAAACCCTCACTCCTTTTTCGTCCTCTTGATTTGTCTTGGAGTGAGAGGTACACGCGAAACTTTTCTCTTGTTCACGCGTTTCTATTACGCCTGCATCTCCTGTAACTTGTACTTTATGAAAGTTGATTGCTGTGTTCTTGGGTACATACATATCCCTCCATTGCTATTTTAGCCATTAGCATCATAAAAAGCCTCATTTCCCTTCCTAATGCTTCTTGGTTGGTCAGAATTCTCCCTTCACAGAACATCACAGCCCTTACTCTCTTTGCGTTTTACATTTTGCCTGGTAAATATTTGTCCATCCTTTTATTTTTTAACTTGCTTAATTCTTTTTTTGTTTTAAGTTTGTCTTTGTGTTGCTAGACAGTTTGAAAATATTTTTGATTAATATGTGAGTTAGCCTCACTTATATTATTGATAAACATGAATTTTTTTAAATTATAAAATATTTTACTTCATGGTCATCTGTTTTCTTCTCTTTCTCTCTCTCTTACCCCCTAGATCTTTTAAAATATTTCTCTTGGAATTTAGGAAGTTTTATATTTTGTTTTTGTTCTTTTTGCTTTTTTTAAGAGAAGGGAAAGGAGGGAGAAGGAGAGGGAGAGAAACATCAATGTGTGAGAGAGACATGGATCAGTTGCCTCTCGCACGCCCCCAACCTGGGACCAAACCTGCAACCCAGGCACATGCTCTGACCAGGAATCAAACCAGCGAACTTTCGCTTTGTGGGATGAAGCCCATCTGAACCACACCGCTCAGGGCTATTTTAATTGTTACCTTTATACTAATACATTTGCAAAGTACTATATTTTATCTATTTATGTATCTTTTTAAAGATAATATTCCAACTTCTCCCTCTAATAGAATAACGTTAATAATAGAAAAGCCCCAACCTGCTTTTCTCTTTCCCTCTACAGGTGTCGGTGCCAAAAATACTCACTAAACAGAGACCAGAGTATCTGTGTATCAGAGTATGCTTTCAAGGACCTTAACCCACAGGACTCTCTGCCCGTTTCCACGAGGGGCCGTGAGTATGAGGAGATGCAAAGCAGCCAACTTACTCTGGGCCTCTGCGCTAAAGCAGTGTGTGTGTGCTCTTTCCCGGAGATGGGAAACAAATGTGTAATTTCAGTGAAAGCCCTGCCTAAAAGCCCCATCCCCTAACTTTATGCTTTTTAAATATTCTTTTTAAAATGAATATTCTTACATTTTTTACTGATTGATTTGAGAGAGAGAGAGACAGAGGACAGGAAGGAGAGAAACATGGATTTGTTGTTCCACGTATTTATGCATTCATTGGTTTCTTCTTTTATGTGCCCTGCAGGGATTGAACCTGCAACCTTGGTGTATTGGGACGATGCTTAACCAACTGAGCTACTCAGCCAGGACCAAACTAATTTTTTAAAAATATTTTATTCATTTATTTTTCGAGAGAGAGGGAGGGAGAAAGAGAGGGAGAGAAACATCGATATGTGGTTGCCTCTCACGCCCTCCACTGAGGACCTGGCCCGCAACCCAAGCATGTGCCCTGACCAAGAATTGAACCAGCGACCCTTTGGTTTGCAGGCTGGTGCTCAACCCACTGAGCCACACCAACCAGAGCTAATTGTTTGTCATAGTTAGGAAATCTCCTTTGTCTCTTGTTTTACTTAAAGTTTTTACCAAAACAGTTCCTGAATTTTCTCAGCTGCTATGTAATTATATAGTTCTCAATTTGACTTTATCAATGTGATTAATTAGGTTGATGGATTTCCTAATTTTGAACTATCCTTAAGGGTTCAAAATAAATTCTGTTTTTAGTTTATCTTTAGGTGGTTACTGGTTTTGGTTGCTATTGTGAATGGAATCTTATTTTCTATTACATTGTCTAATTGGTTCTTCCTGCTATATAGAAAAGCTATTGATTTTTAGATGTTGATCTTACATGTGGTCACCTTGCTAAATTCCCTTATTAGTTCTAATAGTTTGCCAATTGATTTTCTTATGTTTTTCTAGGTAAGAAACAGTGTCACCTGCAAATAGGCACAAGTTGCGTCTTCTTTTCTAGTGTTTCTAATGAGAGATGACGTTTATTATCTCTGACTGCTTCCCTTCTTACCTCGAATCAGAGCATCTGATACACTTTGAATAGTATGATGATAAAGGTCATTCTTGTCTGGTTTCTGACTTCGATCGGAATGTGTCTATTGTTTCACCATTAAGTACAGCACTTGTAGGTTTTACCATTGTTTTATGAAAAACAAACAATACGTCAAATTTAGGCTGTTTTTTTCCTACTTCAGGGGATTTTTTTCCTTTTGTATCATTAATGGGTATTGAATTTAAGATACTATTTTTGTTTTTAATGCAGTAATATAATAAGTTAAATTGATATATATTCCAATGCTGAACCATCTTAGCAATGCTGGACTAAATCCTCTTTGGACTTGATGAATTACTTTTTCAATACACTGCTGAAGTTAACTTGTTAACATTTTATTTAGGAGTTTTGTTTTGTTGTTCATACATGGAATCATGTATATATTTTCCTCCTACTGCTCTTATCTGGCTTTGGTTTCAGGATTTGCTAATCACTAAAATGTGTTTGGTAGTTTTCCATCTTTCCTTCCTTCCTTTTTTTTTTTTTTAATGTATGACAACTTAATGTTTTTACTAAGGCTAATGAAAAATGATTACCAATCCTATTTTTAAAAACCCAACATCTGAATTAAAAAGTATGGTAACTGTATTTACTCATTAAACATTACTTCTAAAACAACCTGCAAACTTCAAGCATGCATGTTTAACGTCAGAACGATGGATTCAAGACCAAGTATACATGTTACATGCATCAAGGCTACATTACAAATGATTTCAGTCATCATCATCATCATCATCATCTTTATGTTTTCTTTTAATGAGTTTGATGATTCATTGGAAGTATTTAGTGATAGCAAGAATGTTTTTGGACCCCATTAGTGATGGATTAATTAGAACAATCTGAAGTGCTCATGTTGCAGGAATTCATACTCCTAGAGCTGGGGACTGAGGTGGGTATCTGTATGGTAAATCTTTGCCCTGGGAGGGTCCCTGGAGTCCTTACCTGAGTTGAATCAGATGGGGCTTGTGGTGCTGGTATGCCTGGAGTGGTCTTGGTCTGCTAGTAACTGAACCAACACTTAACCACAGAACTGTTATTCTTTCCACAGAAGTAGATGTCTTTTTTGTAAAGACTTAAGTCTATAGTTTGGAGCAGTCAGGCAGTATCTGCCAAGTGGAGCCCTGGTGTGGCTCAGTGGATTGCGGGCTGGCCTGCGAACCAAAATATCACTGGTTTGATTCCCAGTCAAGGCACATGCCTGGGTTGCGGGCCACATCCCCAGTTGGGGGTGTGCAAGAGGCAACGAATCAATATTTCTCTCCCTCTCTTTCTCTCTCCCTTCCCCTCTGTCTAGAAACGAGTAAAATCTAAAAAAATTCAAGTTCCAAAAAATATATATCTATCAAGTGGCAACCTAGGGCTTGAATATGACTTGATCAGTGGCAAAGGGGTTTAATTTCTTTGCAAAATCAAATAAAAAAATCTCTTGGGAGAGGAGAGGTTAACAGCTGGTCAGTACAACACTGGATTGCCAATAGCACGTCATCGGCGTCAACAGTAGCTTTCTTAGCATGGCTTAAATAAGTTTCTGCATCATTCAGAATTGTGGTCCCAGATTGGAAGGCAAACTCCAACATCTGATTTATAACTCTTGCCCCATATTCTGTAATCCCCACATTCTTCAGGGTTTGTGCTGTCATCTGCACACCTTTCACGTGCTCTTGGGAGGTGTCATCTTGCCAGACTCCATGAGATCTTGAGCTAATCACCCATGTGAATGTATTTCAGTTCCGGTCTTCATGCAAGATCTTTGCCTAGCATGGTTTTTCCAAGCCCTGGTGTACCTTGCCTACCTCACCCTCCAGCCCCACGCTGCCATGCACTGTGAGCAGGATGCTCTGGCCTTTTCTTATTTTCTTAAGCAGTTTTCAGAAGGTGAGAATTATGTATTCTTCAAAGGTGTTTCTCTCTTTATTAGGCTCTGATATTGTGTTACATTCATAAATTGAATTGAGAAACTTTTCAACTTCTTATATGTTCTAAAGTCAACTGGAATAAATGAGTGCAAGAGTCTCTTCGGAAGTGACTCTGGATTCCCAGAGTGGACCAGCTGGGTGAGCACTGCACAGCCAGCTCCTCCAAGGACTGACGGGGGACCTGATGCCACCTGCAGTCTGGTAGAGGAAGTTCGGGCAGTGGTTCCTGGAAGGGTCGAGAGAGGCATCCTTCTTTCACCCTCTTTTCCCCAATCCTTGACTCAGTTTCCCCAAGGGATGAGAAACCCTGGACCACTCATTTGGGGGATTTCCAATGGTAGTGGCTAAGGTGGTACTCCAAGGATGAGGACAGAATCCAGACCATGGCCAAGACAGGATGACATTACGATTGTCCTTAGTGTAAAACCCAAACTCCTGACCATGGCCCCCAATGCCTACCCCTGATTTTAAGTCTTCCTATTTCCCCCCTCCTCACTCAACACCTACCACAACGTCCTTTTTAAATTTCTGTCCCTCGAACATGGAGAGTTCCTTCCATTTTAGGTGCTTTGCACTTGTTATACCTCGTGTCTGAAACATTCCTTCCACAGGTAGTTAGTGGTCATTTTCATCATTTAAACCCAGCTCAGATTGTAGCTCCTCAGAGAAACCTACCCTGGCCACACTCATAAAGTAGTCTCCCACCCTATTGTGCTATTTTTTAATTAGCTTTTGCCACCATCAAAAGTTACATTATCTACTTTGTTTATATACTTAATGTTCCTCTTCCTCCATCAGATATAAGCCCTGCCAGGAGATGCTTGTTTCTCACTCACCCACAGCATCTTCAGAGCCTAGATCAATGGCTAACAATGCACACATTTATGTACCATGATCCTTGTCCTCACAAAAAATGAGTCTATTGTTTACACAATGAATTAACTACAAGTAGAGTTAAGTGTTTGAGGCAGAGGTGCAAGACCCTCTTCCCTGCTCTGTCCACTTCTGGCTCCAAGGACCATTCCATTACCTTGTAGGCAATTTCTGCTGCGAGACTCTGGCTTCCCCTGGAAACTCTTCAAAGCTCAGAGGACTCACCCAGGAATAAGGCCTTGAAACAGGGTAAGGTGTGTACCTCCAGGCCCAGTTCTCCAAAGTTTTGGGGTCTAGCTAGGTTGGGGCTGCAGCTGCTGTGTCCCTGTGTCCCCTGAGCTAGAATAGGCTACAGTTGATAGCCAACTTGTGTGGGCTGTGTGCTCCTCCAGTTCCTGCTTGGATCTTTAGCAGGCCTCAGCTTGCAGTCTGGTCTCTATAATTAATGCCTTTACAAGCTCCACTTGATTCCCCATTCTCAATGTCCTCCTTGTTTGCAGGCTGACATACAGAAGCTGAAGTTGGGAGCTGCTTCCACCAAACCTTCTGCTTGTCTTCAGGACCTCCCGTTCTAGAAGTTTCTCCTTCTCGGAAAATCAGGAAGTTTCTTCCCTTGAGAGATACTTCTTTCAGCTTCTTCCTGCTAGGATTACAAAGAAAAAATGCCTCTTTGTAATCCACACTAATGCAAGTAGCTCCGGGACTAGTGAAGTTTCAGAAAGCTGGTCTCCGGGAAAGCCCCACGAGGCCCCGACCTACAGACACCTCCATCGAAGGCGGTGCAAGTGACGGTCCAGATCTCACTCCATCTTGGCAGCTCCCCACACAACCCTGCCTTGTCTGAAAGTGCCTGATACATATTTAGCACTTAATGAACAGGGGAAATAAATACCACTAATTCATGTAATAAAAAAGTTAAATGTGCCAGGCACGGTGGCAATGTTTTACATGGATTCATTTAAGCAGGTACCATTACAATTTCCATTTTACAATTGAAGAAATGGGTACAGAGAAATTAAGTGACTTCCTCACAAAGCTTGTTGCACTCTTTCATTCCCCAAAATACAACGGAGCAACATAGAGGGACAATGCCAGACAGCAGATAGCGCAGGAACACCATGGGGGCCAAGGACAGTGACAGGCTTCCTGAGGTCAGCTGCTTTTACGCTGTGTTGTGGGAGGGCTGCAATACGAGTAAGCACAGACCGGAAGTGTTCCTGTCGGCCGCGTTTCTGAAGCACACCACCGGAAGTTTCTGTCCACGGCTTTGCAGGGTTAGGGGAACGGCAGGGGCGGCTGCTGGGGACTACAGGCGCAGAGGTTTTGGGGCTTAGGAGGCAGGTGGGGCCGCTAGGGAGACCCGAGCGGTGGCACACAGCAGAGTGCGGATGTGACCTGGGCCGCCCTCCTAGCGGTTCGCCTCTTCACCCCGCCCTCTGGGGCTGAAGTGGCTCTGCCCCCTTATCTGAGCCTGGTCCCTCCTCAGGCACTGACCCTTGACCTCGGGAGCTCCCCCATCAGGCGCGATGGCTACGGGCGCGGATGTGCGGGACATTCTAGAACTTGGGGGTCCAGAGGGGGAAGCAGCCTCCGGGACCATCAGCAAGAAGGACATTATCAATCCGGACAAGGTAGCTCGGGCGCCTGAGAGCGTTGGGTAGCGGGAGTGAAGTGGTGGGGAACAGTGGCAACGGAAGAAAGAGGGGTGAGAAGATGGGGTGCTACCATTCCAGTGAGATGGGCGGTAAAAGTGTGACGTGATGGGACAGAAAATGTGTGTTGCCTTGATGAGATGGGGGCGTAGGAGGTGGGACACCCGTGGGAAATGGTGTGAGAGGCTGCGACACTTGTAAGAGATGAGAGGACCAAGAGAGTGTGACACTTGTAGAATATTGGGTGGGGGCACCAATCGGTGTGACATTCTGCGAGATGGTGGGAAAGCAACTTCTGTTCTGACAGGTTGGGACTCTGCCCAGGTGACGTGAGGCTGGTGAGGGGAGTGGCCTGCTCAGACTGGGGGTGCCCTTGTGAGCCAGTGCCTGTGCCTTCATAGTGTCATTCTGTGCCTTCGTTATTTGTCATGGGGTGTATGTGTGTTGCTGTGCCTGTAGATGCTGGTTTGTGCAGGGATTGAGCTGGGATAAAGAATTTCAGGAAAGGGAGGCTAGGCGGTGGTTCCTCTCCTGTGGTTTCCCTTTGCAGAAAAAGTCCAAGAAGTCCTCTGAGACGCTCACCTTCAAGAGGCCCGAGGGCATGCACCGGGAAGTCTACGCACTGCTGTACTCTGACAAGAAGCAAGTATTAGAATCCCAAGTGTCCCGCCCTGACCCCCACCCATCCCCCACCGGTATTAGAGTCTCTGGTCTCTGACCCAGCTGCATGTCCCCAACTTTTACTTTTCTCTGCCAATTCTCTCCTGTATCTCTTCCCAGCTAGGGCTCCTGCTTACTTAGTAGGAGGCAGGAGGAGCTCAGATTTCTCACTCTAGGACCTGACTTTCTGGGAAGACCTGGGCCCAAAGGCTCTCTCTGCACACTCTGACTCTAACCTTTTATCTCCCTAAACCTTGCTGCCAGGGATGCACCCCCGCTGCTACCTAGTGACACTGGTCAAGGCTACCGCACAGTGAAGGCCAAGCTGGGCTCCAAGAAGGTGCGGCCCTGGAAGTGGATGCCATTCACCAACCCAGCCCGCAAGGATGGAGCTATGTTCTTCCACTGGCGGCGAGCAGCTGAGGAGGGCAAAGACTACCCCTTCGCCAGGTTCAATAAGGTGAGCCACGGCCATTTGGACCTAGGCCAAGGTTTCCCACACACGGTGAGCCACCTGCTTGGGCTCCAGAGGCAGGCTCAAGCCCTTGTTTCAACCATGGTCACCCACTCAGTCCTCGTGGCAAATGCCTGCAGGGTGGGCCTCTGGGTCTTCTCTGTCACAGGGTCCTGTCCTTTCCCGGACCTGCTCTGGTTTTTGGTGGCTGCTCTTGTCCCTTTAAATGTTGCTGTCCTTTAGAGCTGTGTCCTAGGTGCTCTATTCTTCTCACCCCACACTTGGTCCCTAGTTGTGACTCATTTACCCTGTGGCTTCAGTTACCCTCTGTATGTGATTGACCCCAGCGTCTCCAATCCAGAGTGGCAGTTCCTGCCTATCCAATCTGTTATTAACGTCTCTCCCCGAAGGCCCTACAAGTGCTTCGGTTCAGGTGGCTTCTCTCTGTTCCCTGTATCAGTGATGGCACTGCCATCCAGGCAGTGGCCCAAACCAGAAACTTGGGAGTCATTCTTAACTTACTTTCTCCCTTAGCTCTCACATTATTTCAATCAACAAGGGGACAAAAAAGTAGGGGAAGACAGATCAGAAACATGCAAGCAAATAAAGTGGATTCTCTCAGATAAGAGCCGTCAACAAAATGGAACCAGGACAGGAAAGGGGTGTGAAATGAGGTAAAGAGTGAACTTGCAGACGAAGGATGACCTCATTAATAGGGTGGCCAGGGAGGGCCTCTCTGAGAAGGTGGCATTTGGACCGGACTTGAGTGGCAATCAGAGTCCTACTGATTCTGTTCCCACAGTAAAGCAAGTCTTCTGTTTTTCATGCTCTGTGTCAGCACCCCAGTCCAATCTGAATTATCTCTGGTTTAGATTAGTGAGGCCCAGATGAGGCAGGGCCTTACTCAGAGTGAGCCAGCCAGTGAGAAGCAAGGATTTTCTAGGCCACTGTTTAAGCTGCTGTACAATATGACCTTGCACTCCCTGCATCCTCGAGCAGCCTAGACTTTGAGTCCAAAAGCCCCAGGGGCTTAAACCCAGGACTCCCAAGTCCTGACCTCTATTCCCTCAGTCCAACATACCCCGCTGCACCTGGGCACCTCCCCGGATGGCTCGGGCTTCTCAGACTCAGCACGTCTGGTGTGACCCATCCTTGTCCCCTGAGCCCCAAACCTGGTTTCTTCCATCTCCCCACCATCCTTGGCCCCTCAGGTCCTGAGGAAGGAGAGGTGGGAGATGCAAGACTGAGAGGGGACAACCAAGAAGTGAGGCATTTGAGGCAGTGGGAGGGAAGGCTGGTTGAGACAGTCAGAAGCGAAGACAAAAGAATGTCTGAGTTGCGTTTAGTAAATATCGCTCCGTGCCAAGCCCGGCCCTAGGCACTGGGGACACCGGAATGAATCAGATGTGGTATCTGCCCTCAGGAAACTCTGCATATTGGTGGGGAGGGGGGCGGGGAGACACAGGCAATTACAGTTTGGTGGGGTACATGCGGTACTGGGTGGATCTGAAGGTTGTGGAAGCTTCCTGGGTAAGTTAGAGCTTGAGCTGAGTCTTAAAGGATGTCACCAGATGATACTAGGAAAGCAGTGCAGGGACTTTTTCAGGCCGAGGTGACGGCACGAGGAAAAGGCACGAATTGAAAAGCAGTCACTCGTAGGGGACGCTGCAGGTGTTTCCCTGTAGACGAAGCCTAAAGCCCGAGGTGGAACAGGGTGGGACGGGAGGGGCCAGGTCTGGCAGGGCTTGGCCCTGATGTCTCTGGGTAGCCACTGACAGATTTTGAGTTAGAGTAGCGTCAGGGTCAAGTTTCAGTTTCAGGAAGATTGGGGTGACTTTAGGCAGAGAACGAAGTCAGAGTTAAGTGAACAAATGGTCTTCCCTCCAACATTACTCATTCTTGGAGCCCCTCTCTGAGTGCGTGGCTCCCCAGCTGCCCTCTTGCTCAAGCCAGAAATACAGGAGTCCCCTCTGACAGCACTTTCCTCCCCACCGATGTCCAGTCCTCAGTTCTTCAGGTTTCTAATCTAAAGCCTGTCAAGTCTGTGCCCTTTTCTCTACCTTCCCCTCGTGCTGCTCCAATTCAGGCCTCTTCACTTCTTACCTCGGTTATTTCCAAAACCTGCCAGCCAGTGTCCGGGCTCCTGCTTCACCCCATCTGTCCTCACTGCTGCCAGGGCACTCTCTGCAAAAGAGGATCATGACCATTTCACTCTTTTCTTTAACACTAACCTATTTGGCTCCAGCTGCCCAAAGGGCACACAAGGCTGCCTGCACGCCTTTCCCCATCCTGCCCTAATGTGCCCCTAACGGCTAAGCTCGCATGCATTAGGCTGTTTCTCTCATCACTGTGTTTGTGCCGCCGCCTCTGCCTAGGGTTTTGTCTGCCCTCTTCCCTCACCACTTCACTTCTGCTTAATCTTAAGACTGAACCTGGCCTCATTTACCTCTGCCTTGACCAACCTGTCCCCAGTCTGGATCAGATGTCACTCATTACACCTTAGGCATACCTTTGTCATTGGACTTGCCACACGGTACTAAGTTGTTTTTTCAGCTGGTCTGTGAGTTCTGAGAAGGTAAGATCCCCGTCCATCTTACTCGGCACTGTGTCCCCAGCGCAGGTGTGGCAGGCCCATGATAGGTGTTTGTTGAATGAATGAATGGCTCCTCACTGGACTGTGATCTCATTGAGAGCAGGACCCAGGTGTGTCCCACCTGCGGCTCATGGGCCGCATGCGGCTCAGGAGGGCTGTGAATGCGGCCCAACACAAAATCGTAAATTTACTTAAAACATTATGGGATTTTTGTGTGTGTGATTAACATGTCGCAGTGTATTTAATGTGTGGACCAAGACAACTCTTCTTCCAGTGTGGCCCAGAGACGCCAAAAGGTTGGACACCCTTGGCACAGTTCCTGAGTATTTTAAGTAAATGGAATTGAAATGCATAGGAGGGACACTTGACCAAGCCTGGGAAAGCAGACTTCCCAGAGATGAGAATTACCTAGGTAGAAGGCATGTGGAAGCGGGAAGGCGTCTTGGGCAACAACAAAGGCTGAGGGGAGAGTGGTATGTTGCGGACACTGCTAGTCACTCGGCTGGGACTCCGGTCCTCAAGGGCCAGTGGCTGCAGAGAGAGAGGTTTTTCACCCATGTTCGCTGATTGACTCAGTAAGTCTTCAGCGGCTCCTGTCAGTGCCTGGGCCTGTGCTGAGCCCTGACGGTAGGAAATGAGCCCGACGAGCCTCTGAGGAGTTGGAAATTGGGTGGCTGGTGACACATCAGGTGTGTGTGCTAGAACAGCGCTCAGACTCAGCAGTGTGTGATGACCCAGACAGATCGGTGTGAAGGTCTCTAACGCCTGCTCTCACTCCCCTCACTGGCCGGGCACCCGTGATGATGGTTTGCACACAGCGCCAGCCTGTGGGCGGTCCTTTAAGTGGCACTGTTCAGAGATCCCGTCTTGGCCGTGGATGGTGGGTTGCTTGGGGGAGGACTGAGTGAAGGCAGAGACCATGGGGGGCTGTTTCTGTGGTCCGGGAAAACGGTAGTGGTGATCTGGCCCGGGGTGTGGCAGTGGATAAGTGGAGAGAAGTTCTGGAGGTAGAAGCCACGCATTTGGGAGGGGGGAGTTAAGGGTAAAGGTAGGAATTAAAGATGCCTCCCAGGTTTCTGGTGTGGACACCTGGGTTGAGTGCTGGCGACCTTGACTGAGATCTGGACTGGAGGAGACAGGAGTTTGAGGGAGGGTGAAGAGCTCAGTACTGAACATACTGTTTTTTAGTTTTTTTAAGTTCAGGTAAAATTGACAAATGACATTAGTTTAAGGTATACAACATAATGATTCAATGTTTGTATGTACTGTGAGGTAATTACACAGGAAATCTTACTAATACCTGTCCCTTGAGCACACTAAGTTGTATACGGGACCTCCACAGGAAGGAAGCAGCTGGAATTAAGGATCTTGAGAGCAAGTCCAAGGCCATGTGGTTTTTGATGGAGAAACTTCCCTGGTCCAATCTGGCACTGACTTCTTCTTGGGGTCTCTGACTGGCCAGCCCAGCTGGTAGTGGTGGTATTTGTCCCTGAGGGAGGTATGAGGGAGAGACTGGGGTGCATTTGTTGGAAGTAGGATTCAGGTGCCTTTTCTTTAGAGAGCTGTGTGACCTCAGCCAGCTCTGGGGGAGCTGCAAGTCTCACTGTCACCACTGGGTGGCAGGAGTGCTTCAGACAAGTGTTCCATGGACGAGGGAAGCCTGGGCCCTTCTCCAGTATTAAGCCACCTGCCCTACTCCACAGAAGTGCTTGCATGTGGGCTTCTCACCTTGACCATGGGGGCGGGAATACGTGTGCTGTCATGAGGGTCTGAAGCTGAAGGCATGGTGAAGTGGCCCCTGGAGCAGATGCAGAGGCAAGCTGCAGTTCTAGATCTGGCCGGGGCCACTGGTCAAGTAGTTTCTTTCCTCAGTCTGGAAGCACCGTCTCCAGGCTGCCCTGTGCGAGGCCCCAGGGAGAGAGTTTGCTTCTGTCCAGCCCAGGGATCGGCAATAAGCAGGAGGGGCTATGGCCACACGAGATGTGATGTGGGCATGTCCCCACCTGTGCCCCTCTGTGTCACTAGACGGTGCAGGTCCCCGTGTATTCAGAGCAGGAGTACCAGCTCTATCTTCATGATGACGCTTGGACTAAAGCAGAAACTGACCACCTCTTTGATCTCAGCCGCCGCTTTGACCTTCGATTTGTGGTGATCCATGACCGGTATGACCACCAGCAGTTCAAGGTGAGCTGATGCCGTGCATTTGCATGTGTGCCTCACCCCCGGGCCCGCGGGCCCACTGCTTTCCTGCCATCCCTTCCACGTGCTTCTGAGTAACGCCACCACCCTCGCGTCTTTATCATCAGAAGCGTTCTGTGGAGGACTTGAAGGAGCGGTACTACCATATCTGTGCCAAGCTTGCCAACGTGCGGGCCGTGCCAGGTACGGACCTTAAGATACCAGTATTTGATGCTGGGCATGAACGACGGCGGAAGGAACAGCTGGAGCGTCTCTACAACCGGACCCCAGAGCAGGTCGGCCCGAAGCCCCACAAACTCTCCTCCATGCCCCAACACCCACTGACTCCACCCTCCAGTCTTCCACCCTCAGGTCCCCCATCTCCCGCTGGTTGGTACCTGTGTACCCCTCACTGGCCACCCACCCTGGACTCCGTAGCCATTCAACTCCCTCATGATCTTGTAGACAGCCCAGTGCCCCTGAGTCTCCCTGTCTCCTTTCACTCCCCCATGTGCCTGCACACGCTTCTTAGCATCTCTCCCCCCCAGGTGGCAGAGGAGGAGTACCTGCTGCAGGAGCTGCGCAAGATCGAAGCCCGGAAGAAGGAGCGGGAGAAGCGCAGTCAGGACCTGCAGAAGCTGATAACAGCGGCAGACACCACTGCTGAGCAGCGGCGCACTGAACGCAAGGCCCCCAAGAAGAAGCTGCCCCAGAAAAAGGAGGCTGAGAAGCCGGTGTGGAGACTAAATCAGCCCAGCTCAGGGTGGGAGGGGTTGCCTGGCACAGGGGACCCTTAGTGCAGGGGTGTCAGACTCATTTTCACCGGGGGCCACATCAGCCTCGTGGTTGCCTTCAAAGGGCCAAATGTAATTTTAGGACGGTATAAATATAACTACTCTTAGGCGCTCGGCGCTGCTGCCAGGTAGAAACAAGGTGCCGGGCTGGATAAAACAAGGTGGAGGGCTGGATTCGGCCCATGGGCTTTGTGTTCGCTACCTTTGCCCTAGTGGAAGGCTCCAAGAGGCCTAGGGCTGGCAGGCTTCTGGGACTTAACACTGGGCTTCTCCCTGTGACACCCTGGCCTCTGTAATTTCTTCTCCCCCAGGCTGTTCCTGAGACTGCAGGCATCAAGTTTCCAGACTTCAAATCCGCAGGTGTCACGCTGCGGAGCCAGAGGGTACGTGTCGATGTGTTTGGGCCCTGCTTGCTCTGTGGCCCGAATACTGCCGGCCACAGGGCTGGAGCAGTAGGGGAGGTTGTGCCATGTGCTGCGGGTAGAGGTGGCCTCAGGGATGTGGCCAGGCTGACATCACAGCTTTCACTATATTCCACTTGCTGGCTATCACCTTTCCTGACCCAGAGCTGCCTCCAGGGGTTAACTTCCCTTCCACTCCCCCACTGCCTTCAGTCCCCTTCAGCCGAAGCTGCTTGTGGGGCAGAGGGCTGAGCTGCTGTGTCATTGTAGATGAAGCTCCCGAGCTCTGTGGGACAGAAGAAGATCAAGGCCCTGGAACAGATGCTGCTGGAGCTGGGTGTGGGTGAGTGTGGAGGCTGGGCCCCTCAGGATGGGCCTACCAGAGGCTGTGGATAAAGGCGAGGGAGGGCAGTCCCTGTTGCTAGCCTTCCAGCACACCTTCTGCCCCCGCCTGCAGAGCTGAGCCCCACACCCACGGAGGAGCTGGTGCACATGTTCAACGAGCTGCGGAGTGACCTGGTGCTGCTGTATGAGCTCAAGCAGGCCTGTGCCAACTGCGAGTATGAGCTACAGATGCTGCGGCACCGTCACGAGGCACTGGCCCGGGCTGGTGTGCTGGGGGGTCCCGCCACACCGGCATCAGGCCCGGCCCCAGCCTCTGCTGAGTCAGCAGTACCTGAATCCAGCCTCGGCCCTGACCCCACCAAGGACACCATCATTGATGTGGTGGGTGCACCCCTCACGCCCAATTCGGTAAGAGCCTGGACAAGCTGGAAGATAGAACTGGTCCTGCATGTGAGCACATGCGCGTGTGTACAGGCTCTGCTCCCTCTAGTGTCTGCAGTGGAGATTGTCACTCTGAGGGGCTGAGACTGCGGTGGGAGTGGGTGGTCGAGGGAAACACGTGCACCAAGCCTGAATCGGGCCCCGGGGCCCATTGACCTCAGCCCTTTCTGTGTCTCTGCAGAGGAAGCGACGGGAATCGGCCTCCAGCTCCTCTTCTGTGAAGAAAGCCAAGAAGCCATGAGGGGCCACCAGGGGTGGGGGCGGTGCTGCTGTGTAAATAGAGCTGCTGAGTCAGACTGGGCTGCTTCCTTTTCCTTCCCACCGCTTCCGATGCCCCTGGCTGTGACCGTGGGCGGGAGGGGTTCTCCACGCCCACTTAGTGGGTGCCAGTGGGACTTGCCTGCATGGATGTCCTTAGTGGCCCTCTACCACTGACCAGCATTCACGTTATCCTGACACCTGTACCCAGGAACACCCATGGTTCTGCACGCAACAGGGCTCACAGGCAGCAGTGGCCTCTCACCCAGCAGCTTCCAACAGCCTTGTGCTCAGTCCCTGTGGCCATGTGCATGTTCAGTGAGGCTGTCAGGGGTACTTCAGTGACAACTGGCCACACTGGTGGCCTTGAGCCCACAGCAGCCTGGAACAGTCTCTGACCCCTACCCTTCCTGATGGCGTCAGGCACGCACACCCAGTCCACACACGCCCAGGGCCTGTTTCCCCGACTTTATTCAGCGGCACGTTCACAACGGGGGTGGGGTGGACACAAGGTGGGGCCTGACCTGTCCTGGAGCCCTGGGGGCACCGCACACCATGCACTACGGATAGGAGGGGGCACAGGGGGGCTTGGTGGCCCCAGCAGAAGCCTGTGTACCAGGGAGGAGGCGGTGAGTGCCTGGGTCGCCCTAGCCCAGGCCCATAATGGGAGGGGCTGATACTGGGCTGAGGTGGAGGGGTCGGGGTGGGGGCCACAAAGTATCTGCTCAGGAGGGACCAAGTGGCCAAGCCCTTACCTAGGGTGTAAGCCCACAGGGCAGGCTGGGGGACACTCTGGACGTAGCGCTGCGCTGCTCTCCCTTTCCCCTCTGGTGAGGGGGAGGAGGTTCTGGGCTGGGCCAAGCAGCTACCCTGTACTGCCCCATCCTGTCCTCGGCCAATCAGAACGGCTTTGATGTCTGCTTGAAGATGAAGCCTCGATATGCAAGTGTCTTCATGATGTTGGCGATGTTCTTGCAGTCATCTACAAAGAGGAAGGGGAGACATTTAGATGGGCCCCAGATCTTCCCCTAGCATGCCCACAGGAGCTCTCAAGTGGGTGGGGGTGGGAAATAGGGTCAGATGCAGGAGCCTGACTCTGAGACCAGGGGCCAATCCCCTTGTGGCAGCATCTCCAGCTTTAGGTTGGGCTGGGTGATGCTGGCCCGGCAGGAAGCCTGGTCTTAGTGCTTCTCAGTCCCATAATTCATGCTGGAAATTGGCCGGCGTGTCCCGCCCCGGCCCCAGCAGTGATGTATGGGCGCCGTCGCAGTAAGAAAAAGGCAGAGTAAATGTGTAATTTCTCCCTTGACGGCCCCCGGCCGCCGGGCGATCCTTCTTGTTGCCGCCGCGTGGGGACGGCCTGTCCGCCACACTCCGTCTTCCCGCCACCCGCCTTGATGTCTCCATTTCATTACTGTGCGACCATTCATCACGCCCACGGCCAGGGTGACTTTGCCAGCACTTGTGTGTGTGTGGGAGATGTGGCCCAGGCCATAATCACTGGTGACAAGGCACAAGCCTCGGCACTTCTGGGCCAGGACCCTGGATGACACCTGCCCCAAGTCCCAGGCTTATGGGCTCAAACGGCAACTTGACTGGACACCTCCTCCTGTGCAGCCCCAGACCAGTGGAGAGGGTCCAGCTTTGGTTCCCTGGCGCCCTGGCCAGCAGTCTCCGACCAGATACACTGAGCCCACGTCCTGCTTCCCCCAGCCCAGTGGGCTGAAAGCTGGTGCCGGTCAGGCTTTAGCCCTGCCCACCGGTGTTCAGGCTGGATGGGTCCGTGTCTGTCAGCCTCTCATGGCAATTCCACCAGCATCGCTCCCCATGTTCAAAACTGTCCTAAAGCCCGGTACCGTGGGCATGGGCTAGGACAAGATCTGTCCCCAGCAGCAGGAGGCACAACTGCCCAGAGCTTGGCCCACTACAGTACACCTGGCACAGAAATGGCCCAAGTGCCTGGGTTTTCTCCCTACGGCCCAGAGCAGCTGCCAATTCCCCGTCCCTTCACCAGCCTCTCCTTCCACCGCTCTCCCACCTCCCACTGCTGCTTCTGGGCCATAACCAGGGCCTCAGCCACCACCAACCCTCATGGGATCGATGGCTCTGATGGCAGAGGTATTGTACATCAATGTCATAATCAGAAATGTGAAGGATGGTAAGGTCAAGGTGGGGTCAGGAGGCCTCCACAGCTGTCAAAGACCAACCCCTTTCACTGAGCCACAGAGTCCCCCACCTGTCTGTCCCAGGACCTTAGACTAGGGAAGGGGGTCCACCAGAACCAAAAAAGTCATGGGAGTGGAGGAAGGCTCTGGTCAGCCAGCCACCAGCTCTGCAGCCCCTGCGCAGGCCAGACAAGTCACAGTGGGCCTGTCTCACAGAGCTCAACATGAATGTGTCGACGGTGGATGTGGGCCTGGAGAGGTGACCCAGGACTGAGACACAGGGACACCTTGTTCCTCCAGGGACTCAGGAAGTCACAAGGGTTGGTCTGAGGCATAACAGAGGGAAGACAGATGGGTAGGTAGTGGCGGCCATGGCAACTCCAGACGTAACCCATCCCTGTGGTTTATGGGCCGGACACACGCCCCGCTCATCTGAGGCCCTGTCATTTGTCTCCCTTAGTGTGTATGCCCGTGCTGTTGGGAGGGTGGGGTGTGGAGGGAGGGGGCTGTGACAGGAGGTGGGCAGCTGATAGGGAGTGGGGCAGGAAGGGCTGTGCAGGAGGGGCAGGGGCAGAACTGGGGCAGGGAGAACCCTGGAAGGGGGTTCGTGAGAGGGCCCAGGGCTGTGATAGGGTGGCTTTCTTCCCGAAGAAGGCTGGACTTGTCAGGGCACCTCCTATCCTTCCTGTCTCCTGCACTTGGGGACCATGGCCGCTCTGCATATTAAGAATAAGTCCCCTTGTTATCTGCAATTACCCAGCAGCCACACACCTCATTTCTTCCAGCAGGAAAGAAAATTAGTTTTCTATTGACTTCATCTGGCTCCTCCCCATTGCTGGACAAATCGCTCAATCTGCCTCCCCCAGCCCAAGAGGAAGTGCCCGGCCCCTTCCCTCAGGTCACCGTCATCCAGAGGGCAGGCACTGACCTCCCACCTGTGCCTCACCCTGAGCCGGGAGAAGATTCATGTGCCCGTCTCCATCCTTGACCTCTCCCAACTCGACACACCGGATGGAGCTTCTGCTCCCCCGGAGGAGCACGTCCCCCTGCCGGCGGCTCTTTCCTGGGCTCCAGACCATGGGTCCAAATGCTGCAACAGTGCTTTGTAGACATCCATCCAAACTCCAAACACCCGGTAATCAACTGACTGTCTTCCCCAGACCTCTTTACTGCCCTGTGTCCCCATCTCAGTGAAAGACCGCCAAATGGCCAAACAAGAAACCTGAGAGTCAGGCCTGACACCTTGCCTCCTCCCTCGCTCCCCAAATCTACTCAAGCCTGAACTACAGATTTTATCTTATTTTGTCTAATCACCTACTTCCCATCATTCTGGCAGGCCCCCACCCCCACCCGACCAGCCCATCATTTCTCGCTTTTACAACAACTTGTCCTCTTTTTCTCTCTAATCCGTTCTCTTGTTGCCGCAGTAATCTTTCTCACACAAGTCTGATCACATCCTTTCCTCTTTAAAGCCCTAACCCCTGTCTTCCACTTACTGGTTTCTGACAATGACTAAGTAGGCTCTGGAGTTAGACCTGTTTGGATTCCTAACTTTGCCCACTGGCTGCGTGCCCTGCGGTGAGCAGTTTCTCTGAACTTCAGGTTCCTCCACTAGGGGTGACAGCGGCCGCTGCCTCAGTGTGGCAAGGGTTGAACAGGTGATACACCTATGTGTCTTTGTGCTTCCTGTTTGGAATACCTCTTCTCTTCCTGAAGGGAAGGCAAGGAGGCTAGCTTTCTGGACGCCCCAACCGTGAGAAAGTATATACTGTACAATCTATGGCACAGGTAACACAGGGGCTGGCGGGCTTGATGAAGTCAACCGTCATTCACGCCGCCAGCGTTGACTGACTGCTGGTCCTGTGTGCTGGGGGTTGTGAGGTCTAAGTTGCTGCAACTGCTCCACTGAGATGAAGAAAGAGAGACCCAGACTAGCGGAGACCTCGCTTCAGTTCACCTGGCAAGTTGGTGGCAGAGCAGTACGGGCTTCCAGTGCAGACTCTCTCCAGGCCTAGAAGCCTCCGTAAGAGTCAGTGCAACCCACTCGTGACTCGTTTAATCAATGGCACAGAAAGCAAATGAGGAAACTGGGCAGAAGCAGCGCAGAGACAGATCTGGGCCGTTCAATAGGCTGTACAAGCAGAGAGCAACAGGAGCAGGGTGAGCCTGGTAACAACGTGGCCTCTCAAGAGTCCTCTGCTCTGAAGCCCTGGGACCTCCGGGACCGGCAGCCCCATCTTGTGGCACCTGTCACTGAGCTAATGAGGTGAGCCTGAAGCTATGACAGAGTGGGGGGCCAGGGGGAGCAGGCCACTGCCTTGTGCTCACATTGAAGGCCTCCAAGAATGTCTTCCTCAATCCAAATCCTAGAAGTCTAACCTGTTTTATGTTCCTGCAGGGTCATCAACTTGTGAAAAAAATGACCCTCTTCTCTTCTTCTCATCGGCATTAATATTCTTAATGTTGGAGATATTTTTATATTGCCAAGACCATAATGGGAGGGGTGCAGTGGTACAAATCCCTTAGCGAGGTGAGTGGAGCTAGTGCCTAACAAAGGACAAGCTCGCTGGCGGGGCCCAAGGGGAGTCTTGTACCTGCTCAGCGAAGGAGCTGCTAGTGGAAGGGTGGCTCGGATCACTGAGGACACCCCGTGAGCTCACAGAGGGCCCTCACCCGAGGCTGACATGCTCCAGTTAGCTGCCCCTGTCTGGGAATTGAACAGTGAAGGACAGGGAACAGAGCCTGGGCCAGGGTCACCCCCAGCAGGGAAGGGACCCAAGGAATGTCTTGGAGGGTCATTTGTGCGCTCATTCCTTCAGCCAACACACTGACACCTGTGAGCTGCTGGGTGCACGTGGGCCACGGTGGGCGCAGGGCTGCACAAGCTCTGTAGCTCCCTGCCCTCCGAGGGCTCAGACAGACCTGTAGGTGGTGCAGTGTGAACAGTGCTGTGAGAAAGGAGGCTCAGAAAAGGTCTCTCGTTCAGTGTGAGGACCAGGACAGGGTTCCGGGAGGACAAAGTCAGGCAGAGGTTCGAGGGGCCTGTGGGAGGGGCTCGCGAGTGAGTTGGAGCTGAAGCGGGGGAGCGTCCTTGTGTAGTGAGCAGCACAGGCACATTCCAGTGGGGAAATGTGGAGTGTCTGAAAATAACTAGGTTTGGCAGGTGGTGAAGGGGTGTGATGAAGAAGAGGCAGGGGAGTGAGGGGCGAGAGATGGAAGCTAGTGAGGTCAGCAGTGACTGGCCAGAAGAAACCCTGAAGAGCCCCGAGTACTAAGCTAAGGAGTTTAGGATTTTATTCTTCTGGGAACTACAGGGAGACACATGTTTGAGGAGGAGCAGAACAGGACCAATGTGTGTTTCAGAATTATCATTTGCTTAGTCCTCAAGGCAGAGACACCAATGAGCAGATGGTACAATGGTCCAGGCCAGAAGTGCTGGCCCAGAGCTTGGCCAGTGGTGGTGGAAACCTATTGGTGAGGTGGAGCAGTAGAAGGGCGCAAGAAGGTTTGTAGGAAATACAGAGAGCAAACCTTAATGAGGGGATCGGAAGGGCTGGAGGAGGGAGGAGACTAGGACCTTAGTGCCACTCACTGCAAGAAGGCAAACCAAGAGAGGGCGCAGGTTTGAGGCGCCGATGAACTTAGCTCTGGCGTGGCGAGTCTTAAGGTTCCTAGGGGCCCCTTGAACTTACCAGACATTTCCTTTATGGCTTCTGGGCTTTGTATCTTGCTCTGAAGGCCTTACCCACCCCAGTTTTATTAGAAAACTATCGTATATTTTCTTCTAATACTTTCAGTTTTTACACTTTTTAAACTGTCTGGAACTTACTCTGTATATGGCGAGAAACAGAGGCTCTAACTTTGTTTTTTTCACTAGTGGACAGCCAGCTGTCCTATCTCCATTGACTGAACTACCTGCACTTTCCCCACCCCTCAAAATGACACCTCCATCATATATACAATTCCCACACGTGGGCCTACGGGAGCCAGGAAAGAGAATGAATGCGGAGCAACCGAAGGGGACAGCAGGGAAACAAGCTGAGGCCGTGTGGCCTAAAGGGAGACTCACACACAACCTGAGGCCTCCTGCCTAAAAGCTCAGCCCAGCAACACACCTTATGAGTGACCTCCAGGAGCTGGCTGGAACGGGGCCCGAACCCATGGAGCAGGGACCGGCACAAGTGGGGTGGGGAGAACAGTGCAAGGCGCAGGAGCCATGGTAGGAATGAGAGAGCAAGAATCCTGAGTGTGCAGACACTCTGGGCGCTCACTTCATCCCCACATCTCCGTCTGTCTGTTTAGACATCTTGGCATCAGCCGGCCCAAGAGCAGGGCCAGCGGGTCACGCCCAGCCTGCCGGACATCAGCCTGCGAGATTAGGTGTGTCCCCAGCTCCACAGGAGGCACAGGCAGGCTAAAAAATTAGTGTTGTGTTACCTAAAATTCTGACTTAACTGGTGTCCTACATTTTTATTTGCTGAACTGGCAACTCTACGCTGGGAAGATGGGCGGGGCAGGTGGCTGGGTCATGAGGTCAAGGCAGTGACTTTAGGACTGAACCACCAGAGGGACCCTGTATAACCTTACATTCTGGGTTCGAATCTAAACTCCACCAGTTAACAACTGTGAACTTGAGCAAGTTACTGTACTTTGTTTAACCTTTCTGGTTTCAATTCCTTCTTCTCTAAAATGGGAATAAAATGATAATTACCGCAATTATTCCCCTCAAAGGGTTGTTAAAAAGATGGAATGAGTTTTTGTTTGTGAAGTGCTTAAGACAGTGCCTAGGTCAGTCATTATTATTGTTGTTGTTATTCTAATCATACCAATAGAAATACGGTTACTCTAACAGTAACACTCTGAGGTTTTCTTGTTTCTTGTCCCAGACATGGCCCACAGGCCCCTGGGCCCCAGACAGCGCCACCTCGGCCCCCAACGCCCCCTCCAGATTCACAGGCCATCTCTCCACAGACACGGCTCCCACAGCTCCCTCCTCTCCCCCCGGGCGGGGTCCTTACAGCCTCAACTCCAAAGTGACCCCTTCTTCAGTGGCCGCCTCACCCCCCTCCATCCCATCGAGGTGCCCAGAGGTGCCACAGGGCTGATGGTGAAGGATGACGGTGGTTCCACAATAAGGGGGAAAGGCAATTTCATCTTGATTAGCAGGCTATTTCTCTCTCCATAATAAGCGCGCTCCAAATAATTAGCGTGTTTTACGTAATAATGAAATTACAGAAATGCAGTCCACTTATTCAAACAACTCACCATTACCATATTTTTAAATATTAGACTTAATTAGAGTTTATCACTTCAGAGAAGTATGCGGACCGAAGATGTTTTTAAAAAAATCCTCATAAAGTGTTTATTAAGCGCTGGTAAAGCTGGGATAATGATGTGTTTGGAAATTAAGGCAATCAAACACTTACCGCCGCTCCTGGAGGCCGGGCATGGAAATGAGGCCATTACACGCCCATTACCCGCCAGCTCACAGCCACTTGGGGGGTGGGGAGAGGATGCGCCTGGCCGAGAGGGCAGAGAGCCTGTGCCAACATCCCGCCACAGCCTGACCAGTAAGCACAGCATCAAACCTCTCATCATCTACATCACATTGGCCACCAGGGGCCCAACTCAGACGCAGTCAGGCAAATGACTAGGCTGGTCCCAAAAGCCAAAGAGGACACCTAAGCCCAACCCTGACCTGGACTCTCAGGCCTGATGGGTTGTTAACTCCATTGAAGCCCCAGGGCGAAGTGCAGACAGAAGCCAGGCTGGTCAGCGAGAAGATGTGGAGGCTGAGGAAGCTAGAGCCCTAGAGCAGGTGACCCCTCCCACTTTGGGCCACATGGGAGGGGGCAGCTAGAGTGGTGGGGAAGGGGCTAGGAGGAAGCTGGGGACCTGAGTCGGGAGCCAAAGATGCTGCGGAGCTAGGTGCCAGGCTTGGGACACACCTGGGAATGCAGAACTGGAGCGGGGAGAGGAGGCAAGGGGGGTGGCAGGAGGGCTGGTGGCTCCAGGCCCCATTTATCCCGGTGAATAACTAATTCCAGAATTTATAGTGCCGGGTTTTTGTTCTGTGGCCATTTATATCTGCAAGGGGAGGAAATGAAGAGGCAGCGCGGACGCCACATCTTTCTGTGTTATTGCTTGTCTGCCATTTGCAAATCATTATTAATTGTGGGCCCTGGTGGCGGGCCGGGTGGGGGCCGGGCTGGGTACATCCACATAGCTCTTCATCAAGGACCCCAGCCGCTGCCCCAGAGAGCCAATTACCCCACCCTGATTGGGATCAGATAAAGAGGGAATTTTTACAAATTAGGGAATAAATAGAATTTCCACACAGGGCGCGGGCAGGACCTGAGAGGCTGTAATGAAAAACCATCCGTCACCATCAGCGGCCTAGGCACGCAGCCCCGGCACTCCCTCCCCTTGTGGGCCCGCCCTCACGCTCAGGGGCCTCGGTGCACAGGTCTAAGGAGGCCCCCAACCTCTCCATGGCCCAGAAGCAGGGAGAGTCCTCAGGTGGGGCGCATGCACCCTTTGGGCCGAAGAGGCCTAGGCCCCGGCTTGGACACTGTCCCCAGGGCTGCCTCTCCCTGTCCCTGTCTGCCTCTCCCTCAGAGTCTTGACAAGGAGGAGACAGACACAGCCCTGAGAAAGGCCAGAGTTGGGGACCACAGGGCAAAGATGACATCCAAGCCCCTACAGCTATGGCAGCTCTAGGGCAGAGCCCCGGCCCTGCGGCCCACTCACTCTGGGCTCCCATTAGCGCTCCTCCCCTTGGATCATTAAATATGTATATCTTATTACACGCCTTGTTAGAGTATCGAGCTCTATTGACTGATGATAAATCCTGAGCCTCGTCCTGGCCATAAATTTATCTGGAGATGATGAAGACTCAATAATCTAGTCAGGCAGATAATATCATCGGGCCTTAAAAAAGATCATTACATTATATGTCAGAATTAAAAGTGAAATACGCCGTAGTAACAGGGCGGCTGCTCTGGCCATTACAATGGGTGCCTGCCTCCCCCCACTCATTCCCAGCCAAAGCCCCACCCAGGTAGAGGTGCCAAGAAGCCTCACCCTCCTCCTGTCTCTGGGATGCCATAGCCTGAAGTGCTAGAGGAGAAGCTAAGGCCAAGTGAAGGACACGTGGCCAAGGAGAGCAGAGGGGTGAGGGGAAGAGGTGGCTAATGAGAACAACTGAGCACATGGGCCACACCCGGTAGCCACCTCTGTCCCAACCAAGCTCCCGCCTTAACCTGCCCCTAAGGAGTCTCCTGTGGGACTATCTCCTCGTGGTCCTTGAGTGGCTCCAACAGGAAGGTGACAGGGCCTCACCCCCTTTCCAGATGGCCCAACTAACCAGGGCAGCCGCTTTCCAAAATGAGGACACCTGGATACAGACAGGGTAGGCTACTCGCCTGTGCTGCCCCAGGCACAGTGCCGGGCCCCAGACGCCGGTGCCAGCAGCCGATCTGAGAATGTCTCGTGAGCGTGTGCCATTAGCCCAGACCACGGCCACCTCCCTCCCTCCTGAGACCTGCCTGTGGCAGCCTCTAGGCCCTGTCCTTCGAGGAACTTGCTGCCAGCTTCTTGGTCTTTTGACCTCAGCACTCATGACCTTGTCCGTTTCACCTTATTTCACCATTTCCAGTCATACCCTCAACCTTTTTAACATCCTGTACTGCTCTTCCTTTGAAATGTTAAATTCAAATATTCCTAGTTCCCGATGATAACACACTTTTCCTTCACCTCACTTGTAACTGCATATACCTCACCTCTCCCTATGCAGCACCCCTCCTGCCTTCACCTGGTGCCCTGTCCACTTTTCATCACTTACCCAACAGCCCTTCCCCTTCTGCCAAGCTGGCAGAGTCCACTCCCCTCACGCACGTGACTAGGCTGGATGCTTCATGGTCTGAGCCATTTGTGGCGACCCTACTCCCCTTGCCAGGCACTGACTTAGGGGTGACCATGTGTTCTGGCTACTGAGATAGGAGGGCAAGTGTGCTGACCGATCTTCATAGAAAATTTCTTCACCCTTCAGGAAAGAAGCACAAGGGGGAGATAACCCTTTACATTCTGCTGCATGTTTTCAGGTTTGCAGGTGTCTGGGACGGCAGAAGCCACCTTCCACCCCGCAGGGAGTTAGCCTACGAAGAACATACTGAAGATCAAAAGACAAAAAAATGGACGAAACCTGGGTCCTTGATGATGTTGCTGAGATGCTGAATTAACCAGCCTGAGGGTAACTTCACCTCCAAACTTCTGTGAGGCAATAAATCCTCCTATTATTTAAGATATTTTAAACTGAGTTTTCTCTTTCTGCTTGTGGAAAGCACACTAAGTGACACAGAACTTAAAGGCAGAAAAGAGAATGACATGCCAGATGGACCCTGTAATGTAAACTCGGCTGAACGGAGGAAGTAGGGCAAAGGGCAACGAGGACCCTGACACTTCAGGCCAGGAAGACGGTAGCCCTTACTACGCTCGCTCTCTCATATGACCGAACTGTTTCCTGCTGTATCACAGGATACAGGCTCGTTACTAAAGTGACAAAAAGAGTCACGTTTAGATGGAAACCCATGTGAAAATAGGGAAGCAAATACAACTTCACTATGAATGTCTATGGCTTTGGGGGTGGGGGGAAGCCCCACGGCTCCACAAAGTCATCAGAGACTTGGGCTGCTTCTCTCTGCCCTGCCCTTCTCAGCATGTTGTTTCTCATTTCCAAATTATCTCATGGTTCAAAACGGCTGCTGGAGCTCCAACCATCACATCCATATTTTAGGAAAGAGGAAGAAAGAAAAAGCAAGCGTAATGTATTGTCTAGCTGAGTCGATTCCTTTTGAGTACTGTTCCTGTAGCTCCCACACGACACGTCCTTTTTATCTCACTGGACACAAGTCAGAGACATAATCATACCCAACTGGAGGAGACACTAAAAAAACTGGGCACACACTGCCACACCCTACTGCACAGGGGCTCTATTCAGTGAGGAAGAAGGACAATGGATATTGGGTGTGCACCAAGTAATCTCTGTCCTAGCAAAACAACTGACCCACCTCTCTTTGGAAGCTGGATTCCACGGCTCATCATTTCAATCCTTTCTTGCTGGTATTCTCAGCTCTCTTGCCCCTTTTTCCTTCCCTCACCCTCGCCTGGAAAAACTCAAACTCTGCTTTCTCTATGCCTGCGTCTGGGTTGAGTGTGATTACAGAAAACCACAACCATACAGATTCACACCATTCACATAATCACACCCGTCAACCTCAACTGGGTGTATAAAGCTGTGGAGCCAGTCAGGTCAGTGTGCACACTCTCTCCCCCTTTCTCTCTAGTGACAATTTCAAATTTTATGTATCTGCCACAATCTCCAATGCCCTCCCCCTCCCCCCCCATACCACCCCTGACCCTCTCCCACCACTCACCTCCTGCCTCACAGGAAATACGCACCTCTCTCCTGTGTCTGTGCCGGCTCTCCCCTCTCCTCCTGTTACGAGGCAGCACGGTCCTGACGTCACTTCTAAAGCCCATCCCTCCACCCTGCCTGGGTCAGGAGTCCAGCCCCACTGCCTTTTCAGGGGCCTGCCATTATGAGTGACCCAACTGTTTCTTCCCCACTGGTTCCTTCACATCAGCATGTAATATATTAAACTTCCCCCATCTTTAAAACAACTTCCCTTTAACCCCCTTTCCCATGTGGCTAGTATCCAACCTCTCCTCCCATTCACCGTCAAACTTCAGAGCTGTTAACACTCAGGGGCCCATTCACTCACCTCCCACCCTGCAACCTGACTCCCCCACCTCTGCTTTACCAAGCTGCTTCCTCTGTGATCCCTGAGACCTCAAGGGGTGAAGTCCCACAGAGGCTTCTCAGGTTTAGAGGACCCGACCCAGTGGACTGCCCCCTTGAAACGTTCTTCTCTTGGATTCAGGGACACCACCTTCTCTCCAGCCAAAGGTCCTGCAGCTCCTTTGTACATGCCTCTGCTTCTGACCGGCCCTCAGACGTGGGTGCCGCTTGGAGCTGCCACTGGCCCTCTTCCCTTCTCACTCTCTGTTCTCTCTCTGGGCAACCTTGTCTACCACTGAGGTTTTCATTACCACAGACCTTGCGATCTCTTCTAAACCTGCATTCCAACTACTCCTACCCCAGACCAGTACCACCAACATTCACCTAGGTGACAGCAGTGCCCCTGCCAATCAATCTCTTCTACGTTGTCTGTCGAAACCGCAAATCTTGTCATTTCACTCCCCGTCTTTACACCCTTCAATGATCTGGGAAGGACATTAGTAGAAGTACTGGTGAAATTCAATCAGGCCTTTAGTTAAGAGTAGCATTCATGTTAATTTCCTAGTGCTGATAATTACACTGTGATAATATAAGATGTTAACACTAAGGAAGAAAGCTTGGTAGCAGATACAAAGAAACTTTTCTGCTAGTGTAGAATTAGTTCAAAGTAAGAAGTTCTGAGTTATAATGAAAACAACAAACCACCACCATCACCACCTCCAACAGCGCCTCACTGCTCTCAGGACAGGGTCCAAACTCCTTTAGAAAGTCCCAGGGATCTGCCGGGTTCTCCTCTGGGCCCTATCTGTCCCCCTCCCCTGTTGGACCAAGCAGGGGGAGGAAGGGTTCAGGCTCTCTTGCCTCCTGGCTTTTTCACACTCTCTTCCTTTTGCCTGGAACTTCTCCCTCCACCTCACAGCTGGCGACCCCCCTCATACTGCAGGACCTGGGCTTGGTGTCACTACCTGGGGGCCTTGGCTGCACTCCCACACTTGTGTTAAGAATCCCTTCTATGCTTTCCCCATTCTGACTGCCTGGGTCATCCCCTACTAGACTACAAACCCCTCAAGGCACTAATGTTGGAGGCCCCCAGTCTATATGTATTAAGTGGAAGGATGGAAGGATGGAGAAAAAGAGAGAGGGAAGTGTGGTGTGACAAGATCATAAGTGAAGCTACTCCAGCCCTGACATTTGCTGCCTAAAGCCTAGACATGCCCTGAAAGTCAGTCGTGGTCCTGTCCCCAGCTCCTTAACTTAAGTGCCTTGGAAGGGCTCTAGGCCCTTCCCCACCTCCACTCCTCCCTGGCGTCTAGGTTTCTCTAAAACCTGCTGTGCCAGGAGGCTGGCTGGGACCAGAGTTCTCAGCAGTCCAGCCAGCCTGTCCTGCAAACCAAGGCACTGGGGGCAGCAGTAGTGATGCTGGGGCGCCCCGGCCCTAGCCAATGATGCCCTGGAGAAGCGTCTGGCTATGCCTTCACTCAGAGGGGCGCTGCCCTCACTAAGCCCAGTCTCACCTGGTAAATATTTCATCCTCAAGCTGCTCAGCTAATCCCTATTAATTTCAATACCGCCGCCTTGCCTGGCTCAGCTCCCAATGCATTATTTATCCCCTTTGTTTGTTTGTCGCTAACAGGTGGGCCCCAGTGGAGGCGCTGACTGGGGACAAGCCCACTCCATCACAGTGTGGCTGTGAATTAATCATGAGGACTAATGGGAACCACCTCAGCTCCAGGCACTTCTCTACCCGCCTCTCCCTGCCCTGGCACACAGGGGTGGGCCAGGGCCATCTCAACTCAATTTAACGCGATGAAAAACAATACGTTTTATTCACTATCTGCCTACACGAGTCAGACGCTATGTTATGCTTTGGGCATACAAGCTAAACAAAACAGATGTGAGTTCCTGCCCTCAGGGAACTTACAGTCTATGGGGGAGAGAGGCATTAAACAACTCATCTCTTAATTATGACAGTGACAGTGAATGAAGGGAGTGCAGGGTGCTGTGGAGTGCAGGGGGAGAGGGAAGACTTCCCTGGGGAAGCAAAATTTGAGCTGTGCTCTGAAGGGTGAGTGGGTATTAATTAGGCCAAAGGGTGGGAATGGAGGCTCCCAAGGGAAAAATGAATGTGGGAAACCTTAAGGTGAGAGGAGGCATGGCAGGATCCAAGAAATGAGAGCGGGCATTGTGCTGGAGGAGAGGGAACATGGGAGTGGCTTGCGAAGGGGCAGGGGACTGCCTCTGCTCCAACGAGGCCCAGTTTGGGGACGCTCTTCTCCCTCAGCAACCAGCATCTGCCCCAATGGATGACCATGGAGTCACTCAAACACCCCGATACAAACAGCACGCTCCAGGCTGCTGACTTGCACAACCTCCAATCCTGCCTTTGTGCTCAGGGCTCCTGGGAGAAGTTCAAGACCACTGACCCTCAACCACACGGAGCTGGAACTCCCAGGAGCGTTTGGCCTGGGGGCTGGGGAGGGGCCTCTCTGTACTCTGAGGTGAGGTGTGGTCTGGCCCACGGCCCCGGAGGGCACACTGGGCACAGGGACACTGGCAACCTCAGCCACAAGTGCTCGCTCCACATCCTAGGACAGGCCTTCCCTCACATCTGAAAACCCAGGGCTGCACGGGTACCCAGAAGACCTCAGCAAGCACACACCTTCTGAATGAATGGCGGAATGAAAGCGAATGCCCGGCAGAAATCTTCTCCCCAGACACTCCCCTCAGAACTCCCCCAGAGATCTGAGCAGACAGCCACGCTAACTTGCACTCAGGGTTTTACAGCACTTTCCAATCATCAGAGCAAGCCTAAAGAGGTAGAAGCCGTCATCAGCCCTACTTTAAAGGGGAAGCACCAGAGGCCCAGGATGGTGAGTGACTTAGCCAGGACTCCCCAAGTGGAAGTGATGAGCCTTAACTTGAATGAGGTCAGCCTTTCTCTAGGCACCTGGCTCCAGCACATCCACAGATCCACCCCCTCTGTAGGCATTTCCCTAGGAACCTCTCTTGGTGAATCCAGGGACCTTAGCTCCCAAGAACAATCCTGAAAGGCACCTGGCTTAGGAACCAAGCTCTGCCAGGGCAGAGGCCTCACTGTGCACGCAGTTAGGGTTTGTAATTCTATTCAAAGTGGCCACTTTGAAAATCCATATGTCTTTAGGCTCCCCATACATCATGGTGTCAAGTCCTGGAGCAGAGGCATCCATCGGCAGCTCCCAACACCATGGTTTGTGTGCCCGCATGCCTGACCCCACCCATGCGCCTGGCTCCCAGCTGCTCTGGCAGCACTGCCTACCTTGTGCCAAGGCTCAGGCTAGCTGCCTGCTTGGCCCAGCTTTACCCTCGTCTCCACCCTAGTCTGGCTACTGGGCCCCAGCCCTGCCCCAAACGCCTCCTCTGCCCTACCCAGTCTGCTTGCTCTCTTGGAGCTAGGCAGCCAGCACAGAGGCAGCCTCGATAACTCGCTAACGTGCTGCCCATGCTGTTCTTAAAAATTTATGACTGTGCAACATGAAAAATCCGGCTGAGGAGCCGTCATTAGCGGCACGGCCTCCCTCCCCCACCAGAGCCACCCTCGTAAATTGAGATTTATGGTTGCGGCAGGCGGGTGGGGTGTGTGCAGGCAGTGAGGATGCTGTGGGGGAGACAGGGAGAGACTGATGAGGCAGCGGTGGGGCCAGGGGCTCCCCCCTGCGGCAGCTCCAGTTCATCACAGTCTGCCGTGATACCTGCTGAGATAAGGCCAGGCTGGGGTGTCAGCACAGCAAGGATGCTAGCAGTGGGACTGGAGGGGGAGGGGCCTATCCTGTGCCAATCACTGGCTCCTTTAGGTGTAGGACCAGTCCTGAGGTCCAAGTGCTAAGCAAAGGCCTCTTAGAGGTTGATTTGGGGAAGAGGAAGGTTGGACCTGGGGAGGAAGCACCCTTCTTGTTGGGGTCACAGGCCTGGGCCCCCAGGGTCAGCTTCTCCAACCAGAAGCATCTAGGTTGGGATGTGATTGTGGTATCCCAACTACAGAATTAAAGAGGAGGCGCAGAGGGTGGAATAAGGACGCCAGGACCTTTCCCTTCCCTCTCTCTGATAAGAGGAGCCAGTGGAGAGGCTAGCAAAGGCAGAGTGTGCACACTGGACCCAATCACTCAGCCTCCCCCGACAGAGGCCAGGCTGGGGCTGAAAAGGAGGTGATCCCACAAACCCACCCCTTCCCCGCCACAAGCCCTCCCTATTACTCCCCCTTCCCTCCTCCCCTGCTCACTTAGCCCTGTCAGCCAGGCCATTATGAAATTGGGGTTTCATTTACAGACTAATTAAACATTACAGCTTGTTCACAATTACAACGCGGGGATGAGGGAGTAACTAATTACGGAAGAAATGAGCTAACATTTATCTCTGCTCCCACCCTCCCTCTCCCCACTGCCCCCCCAATCTGGCTTCCTCCCACTCTCTGGTCAGTACCAGTCTGAAAGGCTCATTTCCTGGGATGGGAGACTAGAAGGTCCCCACCCACCCTGGACACAAAGCTTACTGCAGATCCCAGCTACTCTGGGGGAGGGGCTTAGCTCCCAGGACCCTTCCTAGGGGACAGTCAGGGCTTTGGCAGCCCTGAGTGAGTGTGACTAGAGTAGGACTCTGTGACCATATGTGGGCTACGGCACCTGGGCTGGGACTAGGAGGACACTCTGCTTTGGTGTATGAGTGACAGTCCTGTGGGGCTCTATGTCTCTTTACCCGGTAGGGCGAGGTTTCGGTGTGATTGCTGCAAACAAGTATGTGTGTGATGTGGTATGAGCATGAGCATGCCATGCCCTTACACCACCAACCCCAGAAAAGAACAGAAAAGACCTAGGTGGCTGCAGGAGGTGATGGTCAAAGCAGGCCTGGGATGTGGCCCTGGCATCCCCAGGCCCAAATCGCTGCTGGGAGGCCCCATTCACTACCACCTCCGAAGCAAGAGAGGCAGAAGAGTTATCCTGCCCTGGGTCTCACCTTGTCCCTGCCCTCAGGCTGGCCTTGGCTACTGGCCAGATGCCCCATGGGGTCCAAGGAGCCTCAGGGGACCTGCAAGGGGGGACCCTGTAGGCAGGAGTCCTGGGGTCTGGCTGGCCTGGCACAGAGTTTAATAATAGTAACAGTGAGAGTAAGCGTTTCCATCCTTCCTGCCTTTGGGCAGAAGAAGAAAGGAAAGAGGAGGGAGAGGAGGGAGTGGAGGGAGCGGGCTGAAGGGAGGCTTTGAGGCCTCAGAACTCACATCAAACAGCCGGATCTGGGCCTAATTGTCTGACCCCTGCCCCTGCCTTCAATCAGCTCCGCGGCTCCCCGCCCGCCCCTCGCCTAACTAGCAGCCATGTTCTCCTCATTAGAACAAGCTCCCCTTGCACACGTGTCCCCGGACATGTCCCCAACACTCCTGGCTCCCAACCTTGCCTGGTGGGTTGGTACAGCCGGAACCCAGTTTTGGAGGGGCTTCTGGGATAGCTACGCCCTCAGCCCCCACAGCTGGCTGGGCCTGAGCTTCTCAGCCCCTCTCCCTGAGCTGCAGGAGCCCAGATGCCACGTGCTGTGACATAGCCCTGGGCAGGCTCAGCTGCTGAGTGCATTCTGTCTGTGTGTCCTTCTTGCAACAGCCCAATTGTCTCAGACACACAGCTCCTGGGAGCAGAATGTGTTGAATCCTGTTCCCTCTGTCGGTTCAGCCTGGCGGGGGATCTGGTCTGGGTCAGGGTTTGTGCTCAGAGGCTACAAGCTGAAGCAACTCGTCTGCCTACTGTATAAGGAAGGTTCCTTTAAACGGATCTAGGCGTGGTGCTATGTGAGTGTCTGGGGTTGGTGGCGCAGCGGTGAGGCAGTGCAGCTTCTGTTAAGAGCTCTGACCCCAGAAAGATGTGTGTTTAAATTCCGGCTCTCTACTTCCTTGCTCTGCAGACTTGGGTGAATGACAACCTTCCTGAGCTTCAGTCTCCTATCTGGTGACAACTTCTATCCTCCTGTCTCATATGGTTTGGGGATTCAATGAGATAAGAAACAAAGTCTTCTTTACTACATCTGACACTCAGCAAATGCTGTGGAAGGATACCAGTATAGGTGGCGATTCCGACCAAACAGATCCCCCCTCCGTAGGCCACAGGCCCTGCTTCTCCCAGCTGGGGCCTGGGCCCTGGTCAATAGTGTTAAGGACCGGAAGAGCTATGAGGAAGGGCCCAGAGTCCCGCAAGAGAGAAAGAACAGCTCCCAGGGTAACAGCTAGTACCAGGGGCAGAAGCACCTAAGCTGGAGCCTAAATTTGGAGGCGGGGATATCACACAGCAGCAACAGGTGAGAGGGACAGGAGCCCAGCTTAAGTTTTGTCAGGGGGCATTAGGTCAGGTGGGGTAGGTCATTAGGACTGCTCTGTGAGGTATGAATCACCCAGGGGTGCTGTGGGCAAAGGAGAAGGGATGCTGTGAGCACCACTGGAGTACAGGCTGCCTGGGCTGCTCTAGGCATCCATTCTCAGGGCACCAGGCCTGTGCGGGACTGGGCGAGCAGCCGGCATGGTCTGGGCCCTGACATTGTCTCTCACCTTAAACCAGTGGTAATGACTTGCAAATATTGATGAAAACGCAAACTAGAGAGATTGTATTTTTTCGTGAGTGAAGGTGGGGAGAGGGGATAAGGAGGGAAATAAACTGAAATGAAGTCCGGTTATCTCCCATCTGTGGCTGCTCCTAATCCCCCAGCCCCAAGGAATCCAATGCAGTCCCTTATCTGCCCTGTCAATCACTCCATCACCACCCAGTGCTCGGTGGGCATCACACACCCTCATATACACTCAAGCACACGCTCACACATGCACACACTCACTCCACTGACTCCTGCTCCGATCCTCCCGCCCCCCCCCAGCCCATTACTCCCTCTGAGTAGAAGCAGCAAGCGCGCGGGTCCTGCCAGATGGATGCAATTTGCATAATATCAGCGGTGGAGGCTGCAAGATCACCAGGGGTCAGGGCGCTGACATCCCCGCACAGTCTATCTGCAAGTGCTAATTTGGCCAGCATTGATCTGTCTTTCTGATTTCTTTGTCATTTACGTCTGCGATGGTTTGACAGGAGATACAGAGAGAGACAAGGGGAGGCTGGGCTGGGGCCTGGGGCTAGGAAGGTAGGGAGACAAAGATTGTACTTCCCAGTGCATCACACACAGAGAACAAATACATACATATACCAGAACCTTCCTCCCTCCGTCCATCAGTCCACTCGTTCATACATCTATCCACTTTCCACCTGTGGTTGCTACTGAAGACTAGAGCATGGTGTCGGCAAGGACCAAGTCCTCACGTGTCCAGGGGGTCCAGGAGTGCCAGCTCAGGGAAGGTGTGCACCCCTCTCCCTAAGCACTATCCGAGGCCAGTGGAGACTGTGGATGCCTGGAGAGTATTCTCTTCTCATGGCTATCCGCCCATCTCACTTTCTTTGGGCTGCACCACGAAGGACCGACAGGGATGGGGGTAGTGCTGGGAAAGCATGCATTTCAGCTGTCTCTGTACCCTCTCCCTAAGGCAGCCATGCTGACTCCTTCCCTCCCAGCCCTTAAGATGGCTGAAGCAGGGGGCCGTGGGGGGAGCACCTCTCTGCCCCTGCAGGACAGCCCAGGGAGAGGGTGATCAGGTCTGCAGGGGCCTCAGATCAATCCTTCACCACCATCCAGTCATCTGAAGCCCAAATACTAGGCTCTTGTTAATTCTGAAGTCCTAGCTGAGCCAGAAAGTCCAATATCAGATTATATCCAACTTGCCACCAATCTGTTGAACCCTGGGCCAGAATCCCAAATCTTCCTCGCCTTGGGAGGAGGGTGCGTTATAGGGATGGAGACCCCACCAGGATGAGAGATGTCATGGGGAAAGGGGAGGCGCAGAGGTCACCGCCCTGGGAAGAAAGAGCCCACTGCAGAGAAGTGGACCATGGCCAAGGGAGAAAGAGGGCTTGAGCCTTCCCAAGGTGAACGCTCTCTCCCACTGGCCACAGTGGCTGTCTTGGCCCCGCCCCCTTTCCCTTGCCTACAGTGGCAGAGACAGGGTGATCAGAAGGAACTCCCTGCTGGGCAAGAGGGGGGCTGGTGTTTGGTGTGTGCTAATCCTGGGCCTGAGGTCTTCAGAGGGACCCCGAGAGCTTCAAGGAGGGGAAGGCAAAGCTGTACTGTAGATGAGCTCATTAGCCAGCACCCCCACACCCCTACTAAGAGGAGGAGGGCAGGCGGCCCAGGGAGCTGGCGGCAGAGGCGGCAGAGAAAAGGCTGTCACTGTCCTTTCTTCCTTTTGGTACAAGAGTCTCCCTGAGCCAACAATTCTCCCCGCAGTGACACCTCTCACGGGCACTAATGAGATCCATGTCACAGAGCTAATGCGCTCTGACTAGACTCTGATAGACACCCCCACTCCTTCAGGGGAGACCGCAGGCTAGTGCTGTCCTCCTGGGGCCAGGCCCCCATCCTGCCAGCCCAGCTCTCTTGCCAAACTGTGCTGGGCAACAAACTCCTGAGAGAGTCACTTGTTGTCTGGGCGTCCCATCTTACCCTGAGCCTCAGATGGACCCTCCTCAGTCCCTGAGCAGAGGGGTGAAGCAACCAGGGCAGGACCATCCAACTGGGCATCAGGGAAGGTTCCAGTTATTCTCCCAGCGAGCTGAAGCCAGAGGTTTATGGGGCCTCCATGTCCCAACAACTGATGAGATTTTACCAATATTTCCTGTGCAGATTTCAAAAAAAAAAAAGAAGAAGAAGAAGAAAGCAGGCCTGGGTCTTGCCCTTAGAGAGGTCAAGTATGTGGGGCCTAATCATTACCAAACAAATCATAATTAGGGTCTAAAGGTGTGTTCTGTGCACCCACACTGGAAGGCCCAGGACAGGTTCCCAGAGGAGGTGGCCAGTGGCAGATGGGTAGGTTTTCCCTGAGCCAAGAGGTGGACAGCAAACCCAACTCACAGAACAAGAACTGCTGGGGTCAGAAGGAGGTCAGGAGGTCAGAAGCCAATGGTTGCAGGGCCCTGGCTCTGCAAGTGACTGTAGCAGAAGTGAAGGGATGGCAGTGGCTCCTTCCCTTCCTTCCTCAGTTGCTGCTACTGAAGCCTTGTCAAGGCCTGTGTGTTTCCCATGACACCGAAAGAAATGAAGGAGGTGAGCTTGTTTTCTTCCTCATCGTCTCTGTTGGTAGCATAACCGCCTGACACCAAAAAGGTACTTCCAGTTCAGCACAGTGGTAAGAACGCAGGGTTTGCATTTAGACAGACTCGGGTGTGAATCCTGACTCCTCAATTCAACTGGCTGTGTGACCTCAGGCAAGTCACCAAACTAATTAAGCTTCAGTTTCCCAACCTATAAAATGGGAACGATGGTGGCTGCCTTTCATAATACTGGTGTGACAAATTAGTTAACATAAAGTGCCTGCTGACCCCTGGCTAAAATGAAAGAAGGACCACAGCACTCAGCAGTCCCTGGTGGAGGCTGCCTGCGTACAGCCTTTGGCCCGAGTCAAGGAAGCTGACAGAGCGCCCCCAACAGCCAGTTCTTCATACATGCAGTCCTTCCTCACCCACAACCAGCTCCAACACCACCCTGTTCACCAGGCTCACATGGCCAAATCGACTCCCCGAGGAGGAGGAGGCGTCCCTCTCCTGACTAAGAGGCCACGCTACCAGCCCCAGCCCCCTTTCCTCCCAGAGCTGCAGTGCCTCCAATCCCTGAGCCCTATCTCTCCGTCAGTCGCTGAGCTGTGCCTGTGAGCTCTGTGAGGGCTGACCACTGTGTCTGTCATCTTTACTAATACATTTCTAGCACTTATCACAGTTCCTGACACATAGTAGGTACAAGGTAAATGTTCACTGACCTGGTCCCAACTCCATTCCCACAACCACTGCTGGCACTGAATTAAGCATCACCTCCAAGTACCCCACTGTACCTCCCCTTCTGCAGTTTCTCCTCACTACTCTTCCATGTATGCTCTCTCTGGCCGTCTGACTAAAGCTCAACTCTGGCCAGGTCACTCCTCTGCCCGAACATTCCCACACTCCCCTGACACAGCTCAGCCACCCACATCCATGCTAACGGCCCCCTCCGCTTCTGTAGCTGGACTTCCCTGCCCTCTCATCAGCCCGACCCTCCAGTATGCCTGATCCCTGCCCTCTCAGTACCTCTGCCACCCAATGCTCAGCAGGAGTCCCTGCCAGGTAGGCCCCACAGACTCCCCCTGCCACACATACCTTAGAAAGAGGCTCAAGATCATTGGTAGGACTAGAGTCACAGGTGATTTGCACACTGAGCCACTGCCACCGCCATGGCATTGTGGGAGAACGAAGCAATTCCTGGAGATGGGTAAGCCGTGGGATCGGTAGAACCCTTGCCCAGCATAACCAATGCTGCCTCACCACCAACCCCCAATATACATACCACTCCCCACTCTAGGCTGGCAGCTCCTCACACAGTTAATTAGCACCATGTCACTAAGGACCAGCCTGAGTGGCCAGTGACAGGAGCTGACCCCTGACCCCAGGGCTGGGAAATAGTCCACATCAAACTCTTACAGCGCGACCCTTTTAGCACGCACAGTAACTCGGGGGCACCGGCAGCTGAAGCTCATTAAAGCTGTCTCTTTGGCGCGAGGGCCATTAACCTCACTGCTCAAAACCCACACCTCCCATCCCCGCCTCTCCCAGCCCAATTAATGCCCCGCATCCTCCCTCCCTTCCAAGCACCCTCGCCCGTACCTCAGAGCCAGCCAGGAGCTGGCAGGGCAGCCTTCTTCATTCAAAAATACAAAGACCAAACGCCAGGAACCGCCAGTGTCCTTGAATAACCACCGTGTTCCGGGCACTGCACAAGCCCTTCCCACAGCTGACATCACCAAACTGTCCCAACAGCTCCGAGAGACAGTGGCACTGTCCCTCGTCTAAGGTTATGGGGCTCTGGGTCATAGAACCATAACTTCTGGCTCCAAAGCCCTCACTATGTTGTCACTCAGCCTTGGGCTGTCCCTTGGGTCCACTCAGATAGAGAAACTTTCTTCTATGGAGAAGGAAGGGACACTTCAGAAGTCCTAACCCAGAATCAACATGGGTGAAGAGACAAGAGAGGCACCATTGAGTCTCAGGAGGCAGGAAAGAGTGGAGACAGGAACCCCTTCCTCTCAGAAACACCCAGGACAGAGACACAAAAGCAGGGCATCCAGCTCGAGGCTGTGCCGCCGTGCCAGGTGAGTTAACCCAGTCCCGCTGGCTCCGCCCACTGGCAAGACTCAATTACAGGCAATTCCTCCTCCCCTGGGCCACTGCAAGTCCTCTCACTGGTCCTCATTCTCTGGTCCCTCCCTTCCCCATCACTTTCATTGACTCATCTACTCACTTGTTCTTTCATGCACCTATCTGATTGAATTTATTGAGCACCTGTTAAGAACTACTTTGTGCAGCACAAAGTGCCTCAGTGATTCTGAGCCAGAGCTCCGATCACACCGTCCTCACTCACAAACTTCCTGTCCCATCAAAACCTCGTGAGAAGGAAGCTGAGGGTGACAGGTACATAAACGGTGATGGGAGGAGACTTGACCTGGGGTGGTGAGTGTACAGTATAATATACAGACTATGTATGACAGAACTGTACACCTGAAACTTATAAAATTTTATTAACCAATGTCACCCTAATAAAGTCAATGAAAAAGAAAAAAAACCTCAAAAGAAATTCACCCCCCCCAACCTGGCATTCAAGGGCCCCCTACTTCCCTGTTGATTTCCTAGCCACTCTCTAACCAAAAGATCCCACTGCCGTCACTGGAAACTATCTGTAGATGTCTGGATGTGTCCTCTCAATGCACTAGGCTTCCTCGTGCCCTCAGGCTTTATACACACACTTCCCCCTAAAAAGAAAGCCCTTCCTGATTTTTTTTTTTTTTTTTGCCTAGCAAACTCCTATTCATCCATCAAGGATCCTCTGCCTCATGTCCTCTTCTCTAGGAAACATCCTGCCAACCTCCCAGGCATATCACCTTGCTAGGTTTGGGGTCCCCTCTAGATTGTAGAGGACAGCAGCTGGGAGGGAAGAGCAGTTGCTATGGGGTACTCCCAAATTCCTGAGGCCCATAGACTGCTTCTTCTCCTCTGCCCAACAAGAATGATACAGGGCGTCCAAGAAGTCCGTGAGATGTAAATGGAGGAGTAAAAGCCACCTTGGCAACTGAGAACATGGCAACCTCCCTTGGGGTGGTCCAGTTGTTTCTATCACTGACTGCCCTTAGCGTCCTGGGTGTCACACACCCAGTTCAGTCTCTGACTCCTCCCAAGATGTGCGCTTCTGAGGACAGGAACTTCTACTCAGAATGCCCAGCACCCACCAGGTGTCTGTGGAAAGGAAGTGGGGCTCCGTGTATAGCTGGCAACTGGACCCTTTCAGTGTATCTTGCCATTCCTTCCCCGCAAACTCTGATACTTCCCCAAAGGTACGCGGGTTATGATAATGTCATAGTGCCACCCAAGAATACCCTTGTTTCTCCCCACTTGAAACAAAGCTTATGCCTGCTTGAAAGCTTGAAAGCTTGAAAGCATTTGCATGCACGTGTTTGCACGTGCACACTCAGTAAGATACACAGAAATGACAGACGTACTTTCTGATGGGTACACACACAAGCTGACAGTTGCTTCCATATATAGACATGGGCCCTCATAAAAATACACAGAGATATATTGTTACACACACATGCATCCCTTAGATATACACACAACAGGGACACATATGCGCCCTTAGACTGCAGCTGAAGTCGTCAGACCCTCCTCCCCCCCGCACACACACTCACAGACAGACACATACCCATCCGGATATATCAGAGGCTAGAAGAGCCTCCAATGCCTAGAACCACAGCCACTCTAGCCCCCTCCCAAGCAGTAATCCCCCTGAGGGTACACTCCCACCTGGTACCCCAAGTGGCCCCCTCCTAACCCAGGCACCGCTCAATGGAGGCTGCTGCTCCTGCGGGGGAGTCAATACCCTGTGGACGGAGCCATCGGTCAGAAGGACCCCGACTAATTAAAAGCTGGTGAGGTTTAAATAATTCATCTCCTTAACTCCCATTGATCGCCCAGTTTAGTGGCCACAGACTTGAAACAATATTAAACAGTCTCCTCCAGCTCCACGGGGGGTAGGTAAGCTGACATATGCCCACCCCTCTGAGGACATCACCCACCAGAGATGCAGCTGGGGCAGGGGTACCTTGGCTTGAATCCAAGACCCAGAACGCAGCCTCCTCCTAAATATTGTTTTGAGAGTCCCTTTCCAATGGTTTGGTTCCACTCTCCCCTCACTCCACCCCCCTTCTCTGCTTTCTCCAGCTTTGGACAGCACCCTGTTAGAGCGCTGAAAGAGCCACAGAACCCCTCTGTGTACCAGGGGACTGGGGCATGCGGGCAGGGGACTGACTGAGCTGCCAGGGGGACATGTGGAGGGACTGACCAATGCCGCTGTGGGGCCGGCCTATGTGTTGCAGGCTGAGGCCCTTGTTCATGTCTAGAAGTCCATTCTTGGGCCAGCAGCCCATGGCGAAGCTGTAAGCCTGGAAGACAGGAGGCAAGAATGGTTAACAGAGGCCCTGACCCCTAAACCAACCCAATCACTCACCCTCCCCCGACCAAATCTTCCCCCCAAGGGCTTACTTTCATCATGCCACTTTATGAAAGTCCCCTCACTGGGTTCCCTTTCCACCAGAAAACCCCTTCCTCCCCCAGAGCTCCCTTTCTCCTGGGTATCTACCCATCAGAGGCCCCTGGCCCTCTCTGGGCACCCCTCACCCAGAGAGCTCCTGTTTACTAAGATCCTCCTTGTCAGGATCCCTCTTCTCACCAGGTCATCCCCTTTGCCCTTAGCTCCCCTCCTCTCCAGCGTCCCCAGCACTCTGCTGGGCCCTCTCCCCACAGTATCACTGGTCACAGAGACTGGTCTCAGAAAGAACTTGCAGACCAATGTTTTTAAACTTCACAGATAGGAAAACCAGAGTGAGAGGGGGCCCACCACCTGCCCATGGTTGTTTCTTCTGAACCAGAGACAGGCGAGGCTGTAAAGGCTGAGTGCCATGCGGGGACTTAAGTGAGGAGGGGGTAAGGTCACCTGGTTGATTCAAGCAGCTGTGAGGGGAGCACAAGAAGGTGTGTGTGTGTGTGTGTGTGTGTGTGTGTGTGTGTGTGTGTGTGTGTGTGTGTGTGTGTTAGGGGAAGCAGATCTCTGCTGAAGGTCAAGTGCTCACTTATGCATATTCAAAGCGGCCACCCATCGATCTGTACTTAATTGTTTTCCTGGGGTTGGGGAAGGAAGTGCTGGGGGCATCGATCTGCTCAGACCCCCAGCACTTCACTGCCCCCCTCCATCCCCTACTCGTGTCACCTGGCCACAGCCCACCTCTATGGGAGGTTGGGGGGTAGGGCACATGGCAGGACAGGGATGGCACCCTCTCTTACAGTCCCTTACAGGCGTGGTGACTTGATGTCATAGGTGAGGAAACTGAGATCCAGAAACAAGAAACACACAAGGGTTAGAACACTATTAAGTAGCCCAATGGGAATTCAATTCCCGCTCAGCCTGCTCGCAAAGTCCTGGGCTTCTTCTTACCAGTGGTCTCGCACAGCTAGCTGACACTTCAAACATTATCCATCCCCTCACCTTAGAAGTCCCCAGATATCAGGCTGCCCTTCTCCCAGTGGCAGGAAGCATGTGGGACAGCGGTCAACGGGAATGAAGGTTGGGTAAGTCCCCAGAAGTTAGAGAGCGAGTCCACTGGCGATACTAAAGTGACTACGGCCATGGTCGCACAGGCACTGAAGTGCCCCCTGCCCATCACCTGGCCCAGGAGGTCCCCATCTCACTGCAGACTCCTTCATAAGGGAAAGCACTCAGCACAGGAGCAGAAACAAAAGACGGGGGTCTGTGCCAGGGCCAAGCACTAGCACCCTTCATTCCCAGCATCAGGAACCCAGCCTCAGCCCCATGGACACTGACAGGTGAGGAGCCAGTGTACTTCACCCTCAGCACCCTCCAAAGCCATTTTCCTTGACCACAGAGATACTAGCCACAACCTAACTTCCCAGCCAACCCCCTCAACCCCTCCCCAGGTCACAGCTGCAACCACAAATTGGGAGCTGAGTGTGAGACTCAAGGACAGGGGAGAGGTCACTGGCCAAGGCAGAGCTGGGGGAACACAGACAGGGAGGGAAAGCAGCCAGTGGGTGGTGCACAGCTGGAGAAGCTGCTAAGCATGGTCAGGGCCACGGCTGGAGTGCAGTGGGCCAGAGAGCAGCGGCGGCCCGGCTTTCAAGTACTTTAAAATCACTTACAAAGGCCGGATTAAACGATCAGAAATTCCATTTAATAGGACAAATAAAGAAATAACAATCTACTCTATCAGCCTGGAGAAGGCGAGTGGGATGGGGTTTTTTTTCCCCTCTAAAAAGGAAAAAGGGAAGGAAGGGGAAAAAAGAAGGATAATGTGTGTTTACTCAAGCAAAGAAAAAAATATTTAAGTGATGTCGGGGAGAAGATTGCAGTAACTAGTGAAGAATAACATCGTCTACTTTGCTGTCAAATCACACCCGAATTTCAGTAATAGATTCTCGGCTGACACTCAATTCAATTCGAAGGTGATCCTGCTTTATCCCAGCCCATCAAATATTAAACACTTGCATTAGCAGGTGCTGCCGCTTCCCGGCTTAAAGCAGCGGGCGACAGGGCTGCTGAGGCCCCCTGCTCTGCTCTCAGCTCGGGGACAGGGCAGCTCAACGTTATCTGCACGTCATCCTGAGTCTTATCGCAGTTAAGCGGGAAGACCACTTCAGATAACATTAGACGCTTGCCCCAACGCGTGTCAGCATGATTAGATTATTATTATAATAATGACTCCCCAAGAACTTCCCCAGACTGGGACGTGAGAACGGGGTGGAGGACAGCAGGGCCCAGGAGGGCCAGGCTGGACTGAGGAAAGCCAGAACCCATGGCAAAAAAGCAGGGGCACCAAGCAAGGCAGCAGCCCTGGTCCCGCCTGACGAATGCCTTTCAGGAAGGGCAGTCTAGCTTGTCAGAGCGAGGGCGAGATGAATTGGCGTCTCCACCGTGGCCACGGGTGTCGTGCAGCACAGTTTCATATTCCCAGATAAGGTGTGATAACCAATTGCGGCCGTGGCACGGCCTCATCCAGCACTTCCTCAGGGGGTGTGGGCAGGGGGAGGGGCGACACTTGCACATGGGTCTGCCAAGCTCCTAATAAGAGGGATTTAATTTTTACAAATGTTGCTTCCAGCGGGACCTTCACATACCAGCCAAAGTCCAAAATGATATTAAAAACGGTTAATTAAAACTGCTCTCCTTCAACCTGGGCTCTCTCCCTACTAACCCTGCTGAGAACCCAGGAATGTCTCCTCTAGGTACTGCAACACACTGCTGCAGAGCTGAACCTTCACATACGAGCACCCGTCTCACGGAACCCTCTAGGCACAGTACCACAGACCAACACCTCAAGCTCCCCCTGCCACTTGAGTACCCCTCAGGCACAGCCAGTGGACAGAGAGTCACTCAGAGAATACAGGGTCCTACAGCAACCTGTGCTCCTACTAATGTGTGGTCTGGATCCTTTTGCCTGCTGTCCTCTGTACCTGTACCCACATGCCGACCATCCCCAGCACTCATTTCTAAAGCTCCTGCTCTCCCCCCCAGATAAATACACCATCAAGCATGCATACCCACACAAGTGTGCCCCTCCCTCCATTCTCCACTCCTTCCCAACATCCTCCCTAAGAGATTACATCCATCCAGGATTCTTAGCAGAGCCTTCCTGGGAGCGAAGCTCAAGGCAAGATGATGTGGGCTATGTCTCAGAATCTGGCTAAGTCAAGTCTGGGACCCAGGGAGCCATCAGAGCATGAGGATTCAGGGAGGCTGTCCCCTGTGGGCTGCCCATGGGGACAGTGGAGACAGATGGGCCCATGCCAGATTGGAGGTGGCTAGGAAAGCTTCCTGGAAGGCACCAGGTAGAAAACATGGCAAGGGCAAAGAAGAATGGCAGAAGCAAGCTTGGTGAGTGCACAGGCAACAGCTTCGGCATTGCTGGGGCAGCCAACGTGGACAGAAGGAGCCATATCTTGAGGTGCTGCCTCCCAGCTCTGTGCAAACTGGAATCAATTGAGGTGCCCTTCCCTCCCACTTGGTTCCTATACCCACTCTCTCTCTCCCTCTTGCCAGTCTGTGGGGTGTCAGGGTAAGGGACTCAGAAGCTTTCTGACCTTGATCAGTGTGAGGCAGGGATGCTTTAAGACCTGTTGCCAAGATCTGTGCCTGAGCCCCTTTTCCATGCTGGTTCCAAATTCTCTGGGTGCCACTGTACCAGCTGCACTTCTCCCAGACACTGGGGCCCACCTGATGGTTTCCTGACCAGAGGGTGGGGCAGGTGGAAGGATGTCTGAGGACCTCAAGCCCTATCCAGGGCAAGTAGAATTGGGGTGAGAGATACTGGTCTACCAAACCGCACCATCGCAGCCCTATGCCAGGCAGGCACGCACACTTCCCTTCCCCTGAGCTGCTGCAATTTCCATGCGCAGGGAAGCAGGTGCCGAGCTGCTCCCGGCTGGCTTTCCCCTCTCGTGGCTCTGCCCGCCTTGGCTGCTGCCCCATTAGCTTAGTGGCCAGCCATCTGCGACGGGCCTGCCACGCAGCCCTGCTGTAGGCGCGGCGGGTGGCCCCCTGTGTAACAGGGAGCTTTGCCATTAGCGCCTTTAATATTCTGACACCTCAGCACAGCCTGCTATTACATGCAAACGCTGATCGCCCTGTGAAATTACATTGCTGGGCCCGCGAAATGGAATCGTGTATAATCAGCCTCCTCCATGCACTGTCAGTCCCATCACAAACACGGCGCCCGGCGGCTTACGGGGGCTTAGCAGCTGCGACAAGTGTATTGGGTTTAATAGATGAAGTAGCCCTCATCGGCAGCAGCATCAGATTCTTCAAAGAGGAAAGAAGAGGCATCGACAGCTGCTGGGGTATCTCTGCCCACCCACTCACTACCTGGCAGGGCCCTGAGCATGGGGTGGACACAGAGTGGGCAGGGCAGTGGTGGGAGCTAGAGCCCCCCTCAGACTGCAGACAGAAACACAGACTGCCCTGCAACTTCCAGAAAACCCAGAGCTCCCAAGCCAACAGCAGCACGTCTGACCTACCCAGCCTCTCCACAAGTTGGGGAGGAACAGACCTTTAACCAGAGCCCTGGTGAATGTCACCCTCTGGGCCATTTCCCAAGCTGAGGAACCAAATCAAACCACTGCTATCCCCATAAACACCCAACAGACAGAGCTGTAAACAGGGTACTCTGGAGGATGGGGGAGAGAGTCTGACCGACGTAACCATCACCTAACCTTACTATCTAACTGGCCAGCACTTCTGTAGCCAGTGAACCAAGTACCAAGGCCACAGGCCACATGAGGAGGGCATGCCTAGGAGCCCAGCTTACAGAAGGGCGGTGTCTGCGGGCTCAGGAGTCAGACAAATCATGAACTGGTCCCCAGTGCTGCCAGTCATCGGCACTGTGACTTTGGAGGAGTCATTAAACCTCTCTGACCCTCAGTTCCCTGGACTACAAAATGGAATGGTAGCTCTTTCCTCCAAGTATACCTGAGGTCACTCATGAACGCCTGTCCCACTGCTACCTCCAAACATTCTTGGTGCCATCACCCAAAATGCACTTTGCCTTTGAGAATGCTGTCCCCTCTCTGTTTTGGGGGTTCAGTCTAACACACCAATTGTGGCAGAGTATATTTCCCAGTGATGGCTGTAATATTTATGTCCCATCTCACATGCTCTTCTTACAATGTGATTGATATATCTACCATAGAGAAGGGGAGTCTATGTCACCTCCCTTTTAAATAGGGTGGGCTTTTTTTTGTTGTTTCAACCAACATAGTAATGTAAGAAATGCTATGTAAGGTCAAGAAATACTATATGATTTCAGAACAGCTAATGCCCCTTCCTCCTGATGTGCTGGGACCCTTGCCCTGGAGCCCTGAGCTGCGCTGAAGTAGACTGCTTTGAGGCAGCCACGCTGTGAGGAAACCCAAACAAGCCCGGGCAGAGGGACCACACAGAGAAGCCATGAGACTAGGTGAAGAGAGAAGCCCAGCCAGCTCCCAGCTGCTACAACCATGCGCTGTGCCAGCTCCAGTCGCTGCCTACAAATGTGTGAGAGGACCCGAGCCCTTACTGAATTCCTGATTGAGAGACCATCAGTAACTATCATTTTAAGTCACTAAGTTTTGGGGTGATTAGTTATGCAGCAATACTAACTGGAAAACCAATGGAAACCCCACAGAGATGACATGAGGGTTACATGAGTTATTGTATGGAAAGTGCTTAAAACAAGGCTCTTTAAAAGTTATGTAAGTATTAGATGATAATTTTTAAAGTCCTCCATTCACTCCACATTGCCATCCAGAGATGCTGCCTGTTCTGTTAACGACCAGACTTCTCAAGGTTTTCTCTGCTCACCTCCACTTACCTCCCCCATCACTCCTTAACCCGTGCAGACTGGTTTCCAGCCTTAACATGACACTTAGCTCCTGCTAAAGTCAAGTCTTCACCATACTGCCCACATTTATGGGCAGTTTCAGGTTCTTGCAGCCTGCTTCATCTTTAAAACCCTTGTCCTTTGGTTTTCTCAACATCCTACTCTGAGTTTTCTCATGTCTCTGTCGTTTTCCTGTCAATCTCCTACACAGTCTCTTCTGCATCTGGTCATCCTATGTGTGCGCTCATCTGCTCCCTCTTCCTGTTTTTGTCTACACTCTACCACTCTTCCTGGGTGACTTCTTCAACTTCCTTGTCTTCAATTTCTCCAACTTCTTCTTCTTTTTTTTTTTAAATCCTCAACTGAGGATATGTTTATTGATTTTAGAGACAGAGGAAGGGAGAGAGGGAGAGAGAGAAAGAGAGAAACATCGATGTGAGAGAGAAACATCGATCTGCTGCCTCCCGTACACACCCAAACCAGGGATCGAACCCACTACAACCTAGGCATGGGCCCTGAATGGGGATTTAACCCACAACCTTTTGGTGTATAGGATGATGTTCCAAGCAGCTAACCCATCCGGCCAGTGCTCTCCAGCTTCTAAATCACTATTTCTTGCCTCTACTTGCATGTCAAACATATATACTCTGTTGTCTACCTGGCATTTCCAACTGGATTTTACTTGGATACTTCATTCTCAATATGTTTAAAAACCCATTTCAAACATCTCCTCTCCAAATAGCCCCTTCTCCTGGGTTTCCAAATCTCAGTGAAAGCCATTACCATCTACCTGGTCTGCCGGAAAAGTGGGGTCAGCGTTGCTCCCTTCTGTTCCCTTACCACCCACTAAGTGCTGGGACTGCCGTTTCATGTCCCGAAGCCCTAAGAAATGTCTTCAGCCTACCCAGAACGGCCCCCTGACTTTTCCCACTCTTTGTCCTAATGAGCACATATTCCTTTACCGATACTCAACTCAAAAGCACTTTCCTTTACTAAGTCTTTCCTGACTAATCCCTTCTTTAAACCCACCCGTACTCTAAACAGCATCTGCAACATTAGATTTGCTTACAAATCTGTTACCCCATGATTGTGGGAGATTCTTGGGGCAGGGGTTGTAACTGCTGTGTCCCTGAATGGTCTCCACTAAGGGAAGGGAAAAAAAGACATTTTTTTGGTTATAATTTTGCCAAGCAGGAAGGCCTGGTTTCCAGAGTTGCTGCTGCTGGCAGTCCTATCCAGTCTCCTTCTGGAACCACTGTTGTTCTTGCCCAGCAGAACAGCTACCCCCGATATAGCTGTCCTTACAACTGGGGGCTCAGCTGCCTACTGTCAGCAAAGGAGACTGTTCCTGACCCCTTCTCCTGTTCTGAACCCTTTGGCCTTTTGGGTAGCCCCCACTCCTCAGGCCACCAAAGGCCTGGCCAGCACAGTGGCAGCAACAAAAGGATGGAAGCTTGCATCAGGTGACACAAACCTATCCTCTCTACACCCAGCTGGCAGTTCTATGTGCTCACAGTGTTCCCTGACTACCAACATACTTCAGGGGCCCCAGAGCTGCTGTTGCCTCTGGCCATCAGCAGAACCTGAGCGGGATAATTATCATCTCTGCGTACTTAACCTTCCCGCTCACTGCCTACAACAGGACAGCTGCCTCTCATGCACTGGACCACCACCACAGCAAAGGCCAGGGCTGCACCACAGGTCCAGGGCCTACATTTGGAACTACTTCCAGCTCAGTTTGATCCCATGAGGGTCCTGAGTCTACTTTCAGGTGAAGTGATCTCCCTCGTGTGCCCAAAGCTTTATTACCCAGTCAGAGGGGACCTGGGGACACTGAGATTTCTGGGATGGGAACCAGATAAGGAGCTCCTCAGCCACGCTGCCTCAGCCCCTACAGTAGAGGCTGGCCTGTCTGGGGATCCACACACACTGTCACAGAGTCACAGGTAGCAGGTCAGCCTGAGTCAACTGCCCAGGGTGAGAGTTCCATTGTGAGTTTTCTTTGTTTTCATTACAATTTCCTCTCCCATTGCTTCTTTTTAGCCAGCCTTTTCCTCCCTGGGGTGCAGGGGATTGAATGAAACACCACCCCTGGCTCCAATAAGTGTATTTCAATTACATCTGTCACTGTATAACGATATAATGATATATCATGTGATATTAAATCCATGGTAATCATATCAGGGATTTTTTTTAATCGTGCACTAATTGCATTATTACATCTCTATAATTAACAACAGGAGGTATGGAAATTCAGTTAAGGCAGAAGGCTCAATGTACTCTGCCCACCCCACCCCTGCCCTAGCTCCCCAAAATTAGGCCCAATTAGGAGATGGGTCTGCAGGGCACTAGCAAGATAAGCCAAAGCCCCCACCTCCCTGTGCCTCAGTCATGGGCAGAGCTTTCAGCATCCAGGGCTGGTACAAACAGGCCAGACTGAGGCCAGGATGCTGTCTGTCTTGTGGCTGCTCAAGATAGAGCCTTGGGCAGAGCCACTCAGAGGGGCCCAACGACAAGGCTCAGCTGGGCCTCCCAGACCTCCTGCCCTTGCAGCACCAAATCTTCTCCACGGGGAGGGGGTGTGTCCTTTCCTTCAAACAAGCAAAGCCCTCAAATGTGCTTATAAGGCACAAGGCAAGTTCCTGCCTCATGGCCTCCTAGGCAAGAATTCCTCCTGCTACTGCTACGCATACTCCCTCCCTCTGACCTGGCCCTTTGTGGTGGCAGCTGTCAACACCACCAGGTCCAGAAGCTGTGATGTCTCTACCTCTTGGTCCTATCATCCCTGAACAGCACAAAACCAATTCTTCCTGGGGCTATTCCTCCCCAGTCCTCCCTCTGAAGTCTGGTCCTTCGTACTACGTGACAATTGGGTTTTTGATAACCATTGGGGTCATTCCCCTACCTCTCCAAAATGGTCCAAGTTCTTATGTCCTCCCACACAGGCCTATATGGAGAGGGGATGAGCTCAGGACTATAGCTTGAACTATGTCAAATGACCCTGTCTCTCCCACCCCCTTCCTGATGCTGAGCTGTTGGGCTAATCCCCTGAGGGGTGTCAGAACCAGCCTGCAAAGCAAAATTCTGTGTTTCAAGTCCAAAGCTTTGAACTTGGCATGTAACTACCTCAGTGAGGGGCAGGCATTTTGCTAAGTTTGACTCTCAGAAGTTGGACAGGCCTGAAGATAAAAGAAAAAAAATCATGTCCTTTTTCCTAATAAAAAGGAGACACTAATAGCAGTCAGCACTTAGGCAAAGCACTTTAAGTTTCTAAAGTGCCTTCCAAATTAAAATATAAGCCTTTATTGAGCATGTGACACCACCACAACCACCCGCCCCTCAAACGTGAGCATGTGTGTGCTTGTGCACAACGCACGCACCTTCACTTTCTTCCTCCCTGGAAAAATAAAAAGGGTGTTCAAAACCTTCACCCCAGACCCCCTTCCCTCTTCACTGGCTTGTTCACATAACACACACTTATTGAGCAACTACCATGTGTCAAGCTCTGTGCTAGGTGCCGGAGACACACAGATCAAGTAAATTAAGCCACTGCCTTCAAGGGGCTTTCGAGTTAGGAGAGACATGTAAACATGTATGTAAACTCACACACAGTGAGGGCTTAAGGCCCTACAAGAGCGAAAACCCTAACCAGGCTTGGAGGAAAATCACTGAGAAGGACTAAGATGGCCTTCAAATCCAAGGTGGGCTCCCTGGAGAAAGTGGACATGAAGATCAGGAGCTCAATTCAGTGGTTTGAGCTCAGGCAAGAAAGTCCTCAGGAAGTGTACAGGTGGTGCATGAAACTGCGGAAGTAGATAAGATCACCCAGGAAGAGAATAAAAGCCTTAAAGGTCAGATAAGGCCCTTCTCTTCTCTGATGTTTGGAGGGAAAAAAGGAAGGCTGAGAGATGGAAAGCTGAACACTACCGCCTCTAGAGCTAAGGCCCGAAGAGCCTCCTCTCCAGGCATGCCCAACATCCCGGCCCCTTACCTCCCTGTGTTACCTCTACCTTCATCTGCCCAGGTGTAATATGATTAAAGTACAGACTTTGGATCACACTGACTCATTTACAACAAATGTTTACTGAGAACCTGTTATATGCCAGGCTACATGCATTCACTGAAGGCCTGCCAGACCCTAGCAGCTCAAATGAATCACATGCAGACCGTGTCCTCAAAGAACCTATCGCCCTTTGAGGACAAACAGACATGGACACCAGTTAGTGCCCAGTCTCCACAATGGAGAGTGGTCACCTCAATTAGAGAGAACTGGGAGGGATGTAAGGGAGGAAAGTGCTCAGGCTAGAGGCACCTGGAGCCCGGAATGGGGCGGGCCGACTCCTGGTCCTCTCCTCACCTCACAAGCAGCAGTTGGTTGGCCAGGATGGGACTCTCCACACAGACTGCAGATTGGGCTGGGGGCAGGAGTGTGAGGAGGACCCTGAGCCAAAGCAGGGAAAGGGCTGGACACTAAAGAGCAGTGAACCTAAGCCAGGATCTTCTGGTTGCAAAGATGAAGATTGTAAGGCTGTGACCAAAGCCACAGAGGAGAGAAAAAGGAGAGGCTCATTCTATTGGCCCAGGATGATGGAAGGGGCACCTTCAGAACAAGCAACAGGACTTTAATAGGAAATGGCAACTCAGGTCCCCAGGCCTGTTTCCTCATTGGAAAGTGAAGGACTTAACTGCTTGATTTCCTATGATCCTTCTTGATTTGAAATTCACCACATCTGAGGCTCTTCAACGTCCCACAAGAGTCAGGCTTAGTTCTGTCCTCACACCTTTTCTTACGCTATTTCCCGACCCACAGCGCTAGCCAGCCTTCCTCTACCCTCTCCAAATCCTGTCTGCCAGGACATAACCTTCAGGAAGCCTTTCCTGATTTCTCTTCCTCCCTCTTCCATGTCCCATCCTGACCTCCACAGTTCATCCCACAGTTCTCCCAACAGCACTTGGTTTAATTACATATTACATCTAGTCTAGCACTCTTACATGATTGGTCTATGGACTGCCTTATCACTTCATGACCTCTGACATCCATGCCAGGGGTAGGAGGGAAGCTCTACTCTCACAGGCCCTAGAAGCAGGCTGAAGTCTAGGTCCCTGGCATAGCCCTTTGAGAACTCGACAGGCCTCCACTTGAAAAGGGTGCTGAAAGCAATGATGTCTCCAAGTGCGATGGGAGATATTTGTGTCTGCTTTACCCTTGGCTTTTTGCTCCGGTTCAGGTAGGAGCGGGGTGGGCCGGCTGGCAGATCTGAGAGCGCGGCACGCCCCAGCGGGCAGGGCGCACAGCGCGGAGGAAGGCGCGAGTCAGTCTGGAGTGCTCCCCATTTATCAAGCTCACGCAGGCCGCCAGCCGAGCGAGTCTTTCTATCATTACACCTCTCAAAATCCGATTCATACCACTAATCCTGCCTTCATTCTCCCAGATTAATAACATCTCTTTCAACCTTCACAGTGTGATAAATAGACAAAGAGAGAACAAAAGGAGAGACAGAAGAGAGAGAAAGAGCTGGAGCAAGTCCCCATAATAGAGAGAGCCGAGAAAGAGGAGAGGGAAAAAAGGAGAGAGAGCGAGAGCAGGCAGCGGCCAGAGACTACAGCTACCTTAGAGAGCCACTGAGGAGAGCAGGCGCTGCGCCCCGCTATGCGCTCTGCTCTGTCCCCAAGAGAAAGAAAGGCTCATTAACAGCTCCTTCCTGCCTGCACTTTTGTTCAAATTCTTTTCTTCCCTTCCAATCCCGCTTTAGGTCAAATTCCAGTGAAAATGAGTCTTCTGGCTTCCTGGTCTCCTCCCCGCCTCCCTGCCAGGCCCTGGCAGCAGAGCTGGAGCTAGGCACAAGGCAGGGCTAGGAATGGGTTTAGCAAGGGTGGAGCACGCTGGCCTAAAGTTTTGCCAGAGCCATTTCCTTAGCCTGAACCTCTGCTCCCTTCCCTGCTCTCGAGGCAGAATGCAAGAAGGAACAGAGCTTCGGGGAGCTTGGGGTCCACTCCCTAAGGCTCTGTCCTGTACATCTTTCCAACCTAAGGCTCCAGCTGATCCAATCCAAGGCCCATAGCCCCCAGCAGCCCAGGTAGATGGTGAAAGTAGGTACCCTTCAGGCTTGCTAAAACAGAAAGGTGGCCCATACCTTTAAACTATGATGAAGTGTGCTGGAGAAAATGAACCCCGCTGGCTCCAGCCTTAGTCCCAGCACAACGGATCTGAGACACTTCTCGTTCTCCCTGCCCAGACGCTGGCCCACACTTGTCTCCACAGCACACTCCCCATCCTCCTCACAGACTCAGTTCAAGGGCACCCCTGCTGCAGGAGGCCCACCTGAGCTCTTCCAGGGGAATTCAGGCAATCCCTCTTCTGGGATCTGGAAGGCAGCACCATTTATAATTATCCTGTAGAGACCATCTCCCTCACTCCACTGGAAGTACGTCTTCCGAATTCTCTATTCCCAAGTCCAAGCTGCCAATGGCACTTCCATTATTTTCTTGACTTTGCCTAAACTAGCCCTAGCAGAAGACTAAAGCCAACCGTGGCTCAACCTTCCCTCTAGACTGCAAAGTATTCCTAGGCAGCCGACAAGCCTAGCTCAGAGGCAGAGGCAGAGGCAGAAGCACTACGCACTTGGAAGCTGAGTTGGTCCTGTGCATCCACTCCCTTCACCATCCATCAGAGCGGGTGAGGGGGAAGAGGGGGCTGCATCAAGCATCCCACCTACTACTCTATCTCTTAGTATACTCTCAGAGGGGAGTGGGGGTGGGGTGGGGTGATGGCGTCTGTGTAGAAGGAACGCCTGCCTTGCCCAATCCAGCCCAGTAGGAGGAGCTTTCCAAGAAAGTCAAGGCTTTGAGGACAGAGTCTGAAGGCTTTGAGGAAAAGACCTGAAGCAGACCCTCAGTAGAAAGCTGGTGCACTTGTGGTTGGTTTAGAGGCAGGTCCCATACAGGGAGTATCTTGCAGATCCCTGCCAGGTTCTTTCCTCCAATAGCCCTCCTTCTACCCCCTGCCACAAAACAGTCCTTTTGGATCAAAATGGCTGCTGCGCACTCCCACTATTCATCACTTCCAGCCCCAACTCTCAGGTTAGCCTAGTTACATCTCTACTTAGGGAAGTAACTCAAAAGTTCAGAGAAAAGGAGGCTTCACAGGGCCAAATAAAAGAGCAAAGTGAGAAGAAGGTAGTCCTTGGGCTATCCCTTTCACAAAAGATGCAGAAATTCCATTAACCTTCCCTCAGCCCCATATCAGAAGGACTTGCCACACTTTCACTTGCTCTACTAGGCGTCCAGGATCAGACACTTGCAAATAGGGAGGGTGGAAGAATGACAGTGACTGACATTTGCCCATGGGACCAAGTGGCCAAAGGAGGTAGGGGGCTGAAGAAGGAAGGCAAGAAGGAGATATGGGTACATGGCCTTGGTGCAGGAGAGTGGTCTTCCCTACAACCAACCTAACCCAATGGTACCTGGCCTCCAGGGCAGGCTAGGTCCAGCTGGCCACACAGGCCCACACTGCCTCTGAGTCCAAGGCCACAGTAGAGTCCCAAAAGCATGGATCCCAGGCCTTTTCTTCCCTAACAGCCTGCATTGCTGCAGATCAGATAGTCTCAGCCAGTCAACCCTACAACCCTGTAGACACAGGCAGCCAGCAGGTCCAGACACCCCTAAGCTTAACCTAACTAGCTTCCACACTCTAAAGTCCCAGGCAACTTCCTGGACAGCTTCCCCAGGGGCTCAGAAAGATGCTCCAGCCCTTGCATCTCTGCCCAACAGGAGAACAATCCCTTGCTCTGAGAGGAGAGGTCATGGCAGCGCCTCTATTTTCTGCCTCTACTGGCAACCCTTATCTAATACACACATCAGTGTGTCCTCCCAAGGTGAGTCTCCACCAGGCCATCCAACTCTGATGGATGCCTTCCATCCCCTCAGGGGGCTTGGCCCCTTCAGTTGAGCAAGACAACCTGTACTCCAGTAAGGAAGCTGTCGGGGATCAGACAGAAGGAAGTCAGCCAGACACAACAAGGTCTCTTGGCAGATCAAGAAGCCAGAGCCAGGTAATGATTTTTCCCCCAAACAGACTTTGAAAGCTCATTCCCCAGGTACCTGGTTCTAGAGCCCACTCCTCCAGGCAGCCAGTGGCATATAGCAGGGAAGAAGTTGGGTCCTAATGTGTAAAAAGCTCCAGCAAAGCAAAATCATTTACTCTTCGGTGCAACTGCTCAGCAGAGCTAATAAATCTTGCATGAGCAGGGCCGATTCTAATTTCCTAATATGAAAAGGCATTTGGATTGAGAGAGAGGGGGAGATAAAAGTGATTGAATCTCCAATAGTCCAGGTTACTGACAAGAAACATCCTGCTCAGCCCTGAGAGAAGGATGGCAGCGCCCACCCGCCCACACACACCCATCCGTTCTGCCCCCCTCTTGGCGCGATACATCTCAGTCTTTTCTATTGACAGGACGTGGCTTTAAACACAGTTACACAAGTTATCATTTCTGCCTTCTGATCAATCTGAATTTTCAGGACAATTACCCTCTTAATCAATGATTGCTATCAGCAGCCCTGCGCCTGGACGGATTTCTCAGCAAGGTAATCATGCCGCCAGGCTGGACGGCGTGTGCATAGGCAATGAAGCTCCGGGTGGGGTCTCCTCCTCCCTCCCCAGTTCCCCATATCCCAGAGCTGCTGCCAGTACCGAGGACAAGGACGGCAAAGTGTGAAGGCCACTTCAAGGAGTGATGGGAGTAGAAGAGAGGGGAGGGGGCCCAGTCACCCAGTCAGCCTTCCAGACCACCTGATTACGGAACAAACCTATTAAAACCCTAGATTTACTGCCCACCACTCTGATGCATCTCCACATGTCCTCCTGCCATCATTCCTACCTCCTAATTAGCCTAATAAAGCCCAATTCTAATTATGGGCTCAAACTATTAGGTTAAGTACAAAGAAAAAAGAAATATTGGTTTTACTGATCTCTCAGAGCTATTGGGTCTAGAAATTCCTTTACTTCTGCAGACCTGGTTCATATGGGCTACTGACCGGAATGGTAGGGGTAGCATCTCTCTTCCTCCTGATGCCCAGGCATCTGGAGCTGTCACAAAGCCAGCCTGCGGAAGCCTCTTAGCTGAAGGTCACCCAGCCCAACACACCCTCCAGGGTTATCCCATTGGTTTAGGCCCCTCATGTGAAGAAGGAAGGAGAGGGGAAGGTAGAGCCGGTCTCTGCCTCAGTGTGGAGTTAGAGGCTGTATCTGTCATCGTAGGGGCAACTCAGCAAAATTTCTGAGATCAGCTGTTGCAGGTTAAGGGCTTACACCAGAGAGGTCAACAGTGGAATGAAAAGGGCATGGTCTGGAATACTGACAAATGAACTTACGCTTCAGCATGGGTGGTGGATGTGTGTATGCACTTACACTCAGGGCAGAGAGAGTTATGGGATTAAAACAGGTCCCCACAACTTGCTATTATATCCTGAGGGGTAAAAGAATTAGAAAGCACGCATGTATTCATTCACTGACATTTACTGAGTGCCAACCATGGGCTAAGTGGCAGGGATGCAACAGTGAACAATATAGAAGTGACCCCTACTCTCAGGGTCAGGTGAGGAGCTCACACTGCTAGGAAAGACAGACAAGTAAGAAAAAAAAAAGCAAAAACAATAAAATGAACCTGTGCATGTATGGTCATAGCAGCATTCTTCATAATAGCCAAAAAATGGAAATAATCCAAATGTCCATCAACTGCTGAGTGGATAAATAAAATATGATGTACCCATAGAATAGAATATTACTCAGCAATAAAAAGAGATAAAATACTGATCCACAGTACAGTACAGATGAATCTCAAAAATTATGCTCAGTAAAAGAAGCCAACCACAAAAGGCTACAAACGAGAAATTCCCAGACTTGCAAAAATAGGCAAATTTATAGAGACAGAAATTAGTGGTTGCTCAGGGCTAGCATATTTGGGGGAAATGGAAGGTGACTTCTAATGAGGTTTCTTTTAGAGGGGACAAAACTGTTGTAAACTTAGGTGTGATGGCTGTACAACCCTGCGAGTATACTAAGAAACACTGAATTCTTTTAGAGAGAAGGGAAAGGAGAAGGAAAGAGAAACATTGATGTGATACAGAAACATCAATTAGTTGCCTTCTCAAATGCATCCCACCAGGGAATCACACCCACAACCTGGGTATGGGCCCTGCCCAGGAATTGAACCCGGGACCTTTTGGTCTATGGGACGACACTGCAACCAAATGAGCCACACTGGCCAGGGCCGAATTGTACACTTTTAATAGGTGAATTGTGTGGTACGTGAATTATGTCAATGAGACTTTTAAAAAACATCCTCACTAGAGAACATGTTCATTGATTTTAGAGAGAGGGGAAGGGAAAGAAATATCTATGTGAGAGAGAAACACCGATCAGTTGCCTCTAGCATGCGCCCTGACCGGGACCACACCCACAACCCAGACATGTGCCCTGACTGGGAATCAAACCTGCAACCTTTAGGTCCATAGGACGACACTGCAACCAACTGAGCCACACTGGCCAGGGCGCTCAATAAAACTTTTTATGTACACTACAATAGAAGAAGTGCCTACAGCAGCCTCACCAACAGTGAACAAAGCCAGGGAAAGCTCTAGCACAGTGCTTAGGAACTCAGGTGTCTGAAAAGGAGGAAGTTCCCAATAGGAAAATGGAAGCCTTCAGAGAGGACGAAAAGGAGTTAGGATAAGTAGGAGTTCAGTAGGCAGGAAGGCAGCAAAGGACAATACAGGCAAATGGAACAGATGTGAATAAGGCATGGAATTGGACCATAATGGCTATCTTGGTATAGCTGGAAAGGTACTTTGGGGGTCTCAAGGGATGGGCTAGAAAGCTGTACTTCATTCAGTAGATATCAAGATTTTTCAAGTAGGGAAGTTAGATGATCAGTACAGGACAGCTTGGGGTTTGACGGTTCGGGCGTGGGACACAACATGTCATGGTTGAAATGGCATGGGTTTTGAAGTTAGATACCCAGGGTTTAAATCTTTTAATCCTCCCAATAAACTCGAATGACCAATGAGGGCTGGAATTTTGTCTGTTTTGTTCACTATTTTATCTCCGGTGCTTGGCAGAGTGTCTGACCCAGTAGGTGCTCAACAGTCATTTACTGCATGAGAATGAACGACTGTGCTGGATTTGGTCCCATCTGACAAACATTTATTCAACACCTACTGTGAAGCTGGAACTCTGGTCACATTGTGTGAGCTCTTTAAGGGTAGGACCCCTGTCTGATCTCCGGTCTCTGCCTCAGTGCCATACACAGGTTGTGTCTGGCATAGGACAGGTCTCAAATCACATTAATCCCCTTCTCTCTCCCGTTTTAGGAGGTTTCCTTAAGATCCAGTGAATTCTTGAATAGGCTTGGCCTGAACACAACACAGCAGCTGGCAAGAAAAGGGAAGCTGAAGCTGTAGGGGTGCAGGACTTCAGGAGCAGGGGTGGTGCCCACAGTATTTGCCCCAAAGCAAGCCATGGAGCTCTAGGAGGCCAGTAGGCCACCTGAGTCATCAAGGCTGGTAAAGAAATGAGTGGCAATGAGACCATTCCTACAGACCATTCTCAGAACCCTCTGCAGATTGCCCTGCACCCAAGGCAGCAGACCTATGTGTGCCAGGGAGGAGGCCAGCACAGAGGGAGGGGAAATAAGCTGCAGGACTTGCAGCTGGACGAGAAGGGGAAGATCTGGGCCTTATTTCCTGAGTGCCATCCTGACCCTGGAGATCTACCATTTCTGCTTCTCCCCTCTGTTCAGGAGAGAGCCCTTCAGCTCACAGCTGACCACAGTATGAAGGGGCTCCTCCAATTCCTGTAGGGCTTCCCCTCCCCTCCCTTTCCTTCCTGCAGAGCTTCCCTCAAGCCATAAAAATAAAATAAAACACAAACACCCACAGTCCAGGAGGAGGGCGTCAGACAGATAATGGGCATTTTATATCTTTTTATGACACTCCCCATAGGCAGCTCAGCAATCACAGCGCAATAAAGGCAGGCATGCAGCTTGCATAGTTAAACAACTGCCGGGTAATTAGGCACAGCAAACACACCACTGGGGAGGCCTCACAGCTGCCCTGGGATCTGCCTACAGCCTGCCCTCCCGCTTGCAGCCAACTAGGTGCCAAGCCCAGGACTACCACCATAAGACCTGGTCATGGTGCTGAGGACAGACCACTGGCTACTGCCATATGCACCCTTGGGCTGATGCCTGTTCACACGCACAAGCACACCTGCTCACACCCACACATAAGGACTTCCTAAGCAGCTAGCCTGGATCTCATAGCCCCAGGAGAGCCTCTCCTCTTTTCCAAGTAGGGCAGTCTATGGTATCTCAAGGGCCCTGTCTTAAGGCCCTTGACGAAGTCACAGGGCTGGCTGGCTGCAGCAGGAGCTGGCTCGTCTGGGTAGCTCTGAACTTACTGAGTTGCACAGGCAGGGGACATGAGCACACGGACATGCCTACACAGACTTGGTCTCTTGTAACTGTCAACTGAGTATGGAGCTCTGTACAGGTGGAGAACAGACCTGATTCACCTAAGTCTAAATGTTGTGACAAACAGGGCTTCCGTGAGTGACTGGTGGCTGGATGTTAATTTAGATGCCCTGGCCCAGGCATAGCACAGGTCACTTGCTACCTGAGGCTTAGGTCCAGGCTGGTCTAAGCCCAACCAACAGAGTGAAGTCCTCACCAGCACTGAAGGAACTGCACTGCGAATCCATACAATGCCCATTCCTTCTCCAGTGACCCAGCTAGTCAAATTTGGAAACTTCAGGGAACTGATGGCTAATTAATGGGACAGAATAGACAAAACCCTGCTATAATCTCACTTGAAGACTGAGATAGGGGCCTAGAGAAGGTCCCATCTCTAGGAACCACACAAATCAGCCCTGAGGAGTCAACCAGAGAAAATAAAAGCATCAGACCCTAAACCACTCCTCCCCTAAGAGAGCTGACAGCAGATTAGCTGAACTCACAGACAGATTGTGCATCGAGCTGGCAGTCTCATATGAATGTGAACACATGACCAGCTACCTTTCCTGCTCTACCTGGCCATCATTCTGCATCTGCCGAGAAAACCAACAAAGGGATCAAAGGCCAGAGGAAGGGCCTGGGCTACAACTTGCCTTAAGAAGCTCCCTTTCATCCCCCAAAGGAGCAGGGAGACAACAAGTTTCTTCTCACTCCATATTCTCATGGAGAAGCCCAAAGCCTAATGGCACTCAGCTCTAGTCTAGGCCACCCAAACTGCCTCAGGCACCAGTTGTCCAAATGCCTCCCCAGCACCGGAGCCCCCAGCTCTCCTGAAGCCAGGCAATGCCCTGCCTTCCGTGGACCCTCAGCTTTCCCCAGTGGAAAGCAGAGTAATTCCAAGGCTAAAAATCAAAGTAGGTCAAGGTAAAAGAGGGACTTCTCTCACCTTCCTTGCATCTATCTTGTTTTTTGTAAAAAAAGGAAACCTAAGGTACCATGAATGATCTAAGAATGGCAAAGGTAGAAGAGATCACTTTATCCAGCTCCCTTATTTGTTAGATGAGGAAACTGAGATCTCAGAAAGGGCAAGTGACCCAACACCAAAGCCCATGTCTTGATTTTCTAGTTTCAAGTTCAGCCCAGCATTCTTTGTATTATACCACAGTGTCCTCTAGAGACAAGGGCCTCATCTGCCCACTGCCAGGTTGCCTTAGTTAAGCCACAGATCCCCTACCTACACCCTCACCCATAATCCCATGTGTGGGCACGTACACATACCGAAGTATACACAAACATCCCGGCATGGAGAGACACACTTTTTAGACATGTATAGACATGCATGTACACACACAGATAGACCTCCATACAACAGGTGTCACTCTCAAGAGACCTGGGAAGCCAATTCCTACCCCTCCCTAATCACTGACTTTCACTAATCATACAACTAGCAATGACTGGTATGTGTTTGCCGAAGCCTCCAGCTTAAACCAGGCCAGGCCAGAGGAACTGCCTTCAGGTGGTATCTGCACTGGAACAAGAGACTAGACGGGAGCTATGGAAAGAGAAACTGGATTTACAACCTGGTCATGTGACCTTGGGCAAGCTTCTTAATCTCTCCAAGTGTCTATTTCAGCACCCATACAATAGGGACAACAGCCCCTTCCTTGCTGAGTAGCTGTGAGGATTAAATGCAATAATGTGTGTAAAACACCTAACACAGAAGTTGGCACCAGCTGGGAATCAACACACTCTTGTGCTCTATTATTAACACCCACAGACCTGCTCAAACCTGCCTTTCCAGAGTGGTCTGCAGGGCAATGTGGGAGACAGGAGGCAGGCTTGTGCCTTCTGCCTTCAAAGAAGTCTCCTTGTCCTTTTCTCTCCTTTTATGTAACTCCCCAGCTTCCAGGGTCTAGAGTAGCAGCAGCAGCAGCAGCAACAACAACAACAAAAAGAAAAAAACAAAGTAAAACAAAAAACCTGGAAGAAGGTGTTTAAGGGTTCCCTTAGCTCTCTCAGACTTAATACTGAGCACTGACAAGTCCACTTCTCGCCTGTTGCTTCGCCTGCCTTGTCTCTCTCCCAAAGCACTTTCAGCTCTTCCACAGCATCTATGCCTCTACTAGCCTGCTAAGCCCTGTGGATTCAGAGATGAAGCAGATCTAGTCCCTTTCCTTGAGTGGCTCGTGGTCCTGCACAGGGACACATCAGGCCACACACAACAACCAAGAGGCATGGACCCTGGGCTACTGTGGGCCCTAGCACCTGGCCCGAGGGTTAGAGTATGGGCTCTATGGACAGGATGCCTAGGTTTAAATCCGGGCCCCAAACAGACTGAGGAGAGCTCCCCTCCCTCCCCTGCTCCAGAGTGAGCTCAGAATTCAAGGTTCCTCAAGGACACGAGAGAACGACAGAGGAGGCTCACAGTGGAACCAGGACGAAGAGGCTGCATCACTTGACAGGGCACAGACTCTGAGCAGCAGCCAGCGAGAGGCACACAGACCGCCTTGCTGTTAAGGCCTGCCACTGAGGGCACTGCAATCAACTCCAGGGTAGAGGTAGATTTGCAGCAGCTGCAGGGAACCTCACGAAGGTAGAAAGAACCCCAGCTGCCTTGAGCTGACTCCCTCCCCTCCTTCTTTCCCTCGTGGCCACACTTACCTGTGATGTAGAACAAGGCAGGCCCGCTCAGCTTCCCAGCTGAGGCTGTGCCAGGCTGCCCACCCACACACAAAGCACCAGTACTTGAAGAGCTTTACAGACGTCACCGAACTGATTCCTTACAGTGTAATCTGCCCCATTTTGCCATAAGGATACTGAGGCTTTCTGGCATAGCAGTCTCAGACTGCCCCCACCAATGACGCTGTAAGGCACGGTGGCCTCCTTCCTTCCCTGCCATCCAGGGCCCATTGGCTCTTTCTTCCCTCACATGGACATAAACATGGCAGTTTTCTGGAGCTACTGCCCCATTCTTGGAAGGCAGCTTAGGCTGGCTCCACTCTATACATTGGGCAATGGTTCCTTACTGTGCTTGCTTGCTCTGCTTTTCCTCTGGTAAGAGGCATACACACAGGTGGCCCACATCAGTAGCCTAAAAAACCTGAAAGCTACTATTTGTAGTTCCCCAATCCAGCAAGCTCTTTCACCCTTCCAGGTCTTGTTCACTGCTCCCCCTGCCTAGAATGCCCTTTCCACCCTGTCTCCCGAAAACTTACTCTCTTTCAAGGCTTAACTAAGTGTTTCCTTAACGAAAGCCTTATTGACTTTCTCTTCTGCATCCCAGGTTAAAATGACTCCTCCTTTGCACAGGAGGCAACAGAGCAAATACGTTCAGAGCATGGTCTCGGCAGTTTACTGCCTAAATGCACGAGCCTCCTCCCTCACGCACTTTTGAACCTTGTGGAAGGTTGAATCTCGTGGAAGCTGAAGCTGTTGAACCCTGTGAAAGGTATTTACTCTTGTACCTCAGTTTCCTCATCTGTAAGATGGTTAACAATTGTATTTAAAGAGTTGTTTGAGGACTGAGTTAATTTATATAAAGCATTTAGAGCAGCTCCTGTTTATTATTATTATCTCTACAAATGGTGAAACCAAGGTTCTAAGAAGGCAAGTAACTTGTCTAAGGTCATAACACAGGTAAGTGACAGAGCCAGCAATTGTCCAAAGGTGAGTGTGATTACACTCCATTGGACAGACAGGATGCTGATGGCAGCTGGAATCAAGGACAACGAGATGATCGACTCTGTTCCTCAGTGTGAGCTGAGGGTCAGACAGTCCGAGAATGGGATTAGGCTCCTCCTCCCTGATGCTCCCTTGAATTCCGCTGGGGAGCCTCTTTTCCCTAGCTCCTGTCCACAAAGGCTTGTATGTCTACCTTGAGCTCCTGTCTCCTTCACCCCTGTAGCCTAGAGGAGAGGACTAGGCTGCAGGGGCGAAGACGACAGTACAAGGATAAGGGAGGAGCAGAGGTATAATGCTATCATTTCAGGCCCAGGACAACTCTAGGAGTGGGTATTATTTTTACTGTTTTATGGAGGAAAATACTGAGGCTGAAAGAAGTGAAGCAACTGTCCTAAAACCCCACAGCTATTAAGTCCAGAGTAAAGATTCTGAATCAAACCTCCTGGACTCGAGACTAAGTTCTGCGTATCAGATATTAGTCATCTTTTACAGGTTCAGAGAGGTTAGGGAACCTGTGTCAGATCACATAGCAAGTTGGTAGCAATATTAGAAGTTCTCCTGTACCAATGCTTTCCAGCCTGTGAGCCACACCCCCAGGGGCCAGTGTACACACCAAGCATCACCTGAAAACTAAAAGAAGGGTTAAGTTTTCTCTTAATATACTAAAATAGCCATACTATTTGCCCAGGCTTATAGACAAATAGATAGTACTGTAGTTAATAAAATATAAATCCACTTAAAGGCCAATCAAACTCACTGTAGCTTTTTTCATTATGTATTTTCTTTATCACCATACACCTAAAATATAAGTTCTACCAAGTACTCAAGGTGGAAGGGAATATCTGTGAAGTTTTCAGACATTACTAAGAGCTCAACAGACTCTGCCTGCCTACCTCCCTAAGAGCTCTCCAAAACCACACTTAGGTATCTTTCTCAAGGTACTTTCTTGATCCTTAATTACAAAGTCATAATAGAAGTGTCTTTTGTGTGAAGTAACTGTCCAAAAGCCATTAGTACCAACAGAAGGTACAATCCCCTGCAGGACTTGAGTTCCATGAACGTTAAGAACCAATGCAATCTCCAAGCAAAGAGGACTCAAGTCCTGAGCTATGGAAGAAAGGAGTCAGGGAAATGAGTTTCTGTCTTTCCTATCCTGGCCTCCGACTCCATGCCTGCTCACTGGCCTATGATACATGGTCTGGGGAAAAGAACACACCTAACCTGGGTGCAAATCCTAGCTTTACCTCGTCCTGGCTATGTGCCCTTAGGCAAGTTACTTAACTTCTCTAAGTCTATTTGTCTGGGAAATCTGGCAGGGGAATAGGCATCTGGACTCTGGAGCTTATTAGTCAAGCCCTACATTCAGTGTGGGTCCAATTAATGCTTGTTGATCCCTCATGTGTACCAGGCCCAGTGCTGAGCACTGGAAATAAAGAGATGGGTGGTATGTAGACCTCAAGTGGCTCAGTCTCACAGGAAACATAAACATGTAAGCATATAATCACAAGAGCATGTGGAACACTCATTACAAAGTACTGAAGTCATACAAAGGAGGAGGTGATTAACTATGTCTACAAGAGGTGAGGGAATATCAGTGAAGGCTTCAAAGAGGGTTTTAAAGGATGAACAGGAGTTTTTCCAACACACCAAAAGGAGAAAGGCAATGTAAACAAACGGAACAGAATATGCAAAGGGAAGTGAAACCATCATGTATATCTGAAGAGCAGCAAGAGTCTGAGGTGGCTGGAATGTTAGAGGGAAAGGAGGTATGAAGATGGCGGAGCCACAATGAGTTAGCTCATCCAGAGCCTTGGGCATCTCGCTCAAGAGAAAGAATGGGCCACAGTCTTCCACACCTACGTTCTTGGCTGTGGTGTTCCTCCTGTCAAAATAAGCACTCTGCGATCGCACCCTTTCCCAGGGCTTTGATTTAAGAGTTCCTCTCCTGGCCCTGACAGTAAGGCATTTCTGTCCCACAGATTATAACTCACTCTGGGCTATTATTCAGCTCCCCAGCCCTGGCCCTGCTGCAGTTAGTCCAAACATAATATCCTTCATGCATATATTATCTGTCTCCCTATTATCTGGAATCATTTCGGAATTAAATTTCAGTCCTGCAATATTGGCTTCAGGAGCAGCGCGCTTTATGGGCTAGTCAAAGGTTAGAATACCAATCAAAATAACAGTGCCGATGCAGCGAGACATTTTAATATTCCAAAACCCGGTAATTGTAAAAGGACATAATATTTTTTCCCTGATTACCCCAAAGGCAACACATGTTAACAAGGCGAGGGAAGGAGTGAAAGAAATTTCAGAGTTCAGACAGCTGTAAGACATATTTAAAGGAAAAGCCCAGGCAGGGCACTACACCATGGGGGCAGGAAGATGAGAAGAAAGGAGACATTCTCTCTAGCTCCAACCGCCCCTGACTCCAAATGCAGCACTATTCCCTCTGCCACCTCTGGACTGCGTCCCAAGAGCTCACCTCCAAGGGCAGATGTTGCACAGGGTGGGATGAAAAGAGAAAGAACTCAGGTTGTAGAGTCTTGAGGCCTGGAGTCCAGCTTCAGTTCAACAATTCAGTAGCCTCCAGACCCCAAGACTGGCTCCTCCCAGGGCTTTAGAATCAAATCCAACAGCAAGCTCCAGGCTGTTCCCCTACTCACCCTCTCCTTATGACATGCCTGTGCCCCCATCTCTCCCTTGTTTGTATGTGGTGCCTGTGTCTCGTCCTCTACACACATTTCTTCCCAAAGACAGGTAGAGGCCTTTATCTCCCTGGCCTCAGTACTGGCTCCTGCCAGGACAGCAACCTGTAATTGCCCACCGCCCCAGAGACAATGCTCTGTCTTTCAGATGATGCTGAAGAACTGGACCACAGCCCTAGTCAGGTTCCTACTACTGAGTGGTCCTCCTCCCTCCAAAATAAAACAAAACAAACACCTTCCAGGGCTCCTAAATTTTCATGCCTCTCTTGGTTTTCATTTTTGTTTCATTCTTGTTTTTTTCCAAATTAGCTTCTGAAAGCCCCCGTCAAGGGGCTCTGCAGCCAGCACCATGCAGCTACCATTCCACAGAGTCCCAGCCTCTGCCAGGCTGCCTGTCACTCACGAAGCTTGATCCCAACAACATTAAAAAGTGACCTGACCAACAGAGTTTCAGATCCTTCCACTTCAGATGGCTTCCCAGCAAGCTTAGCTCACTTGCTGGAGCCTCCAATCTGCATCATCCCGACCTGCTGACCTGCCTATGGCCCCCAGCAAAGAACTTCATTAAGGCCAAGAATTTATTCCTCCATAAGCCCTTAATTTATTACTGCGCTGATTGGGACTCTGAATGCTCCAAGGTCAGGAAAAGTCATACTCAATCGGAGATACCAACCTTCCCTTCAGCAGTTTCTCCTGCTGTCCACTCCCAGGGGAGGGGGAGGCAGAAGTGCTTCTTGGAGGGACCCAGGAAAGTCTTCCTCCTTAGTCTGTCACAGCTGGTTCCAGATGCTCCCGTTTTAAGCACCCCGAAATTGCAGCAGGGCATATAGCACAGATGGCAGAAGACAAATGGAGCAGCAGCCTTCATGCCCTGGTACAGGTGGGTCTGTTAAATTAGGTGACCCCATCCCTACAACCTCTGAGCATGACTGGCTGAGCCCCGCCTGCCAGGACTGACTCAGAACCTTCCTAAGGGGGTATGTCTGCTTCTCCAAAAGTCTTTCTAAACAGGTTCAGGCACCAGAGGGAATTCCAGACCATTTGTGAGTGTCATGTGCATGCACTTGCCTGGCTTAGTCTGAATGTACATGAATTGTGTATGTGTATGTGCAGGCATGCATTTGTACATACGTTTATACTTATGTGTCTGTGCATATGCATTTAGTATGTATATATTATGTGTGCAAGTATATGAGGGGGGCCCAAAATAAAATGAAATGTATGTATAAAAAATTTATTTAAACTTCTTAAACTTCAGTCACCTTCAAAGCACTTTCCATTTGATGCAATACACCTATTGAGACATTTTTCCACTATTCAAAACAGTTTTTGAACTCGTGGATTTTCATGTGATTTAGTGCTTCTCCCATTTTTTGTTGCACCTCTTCCACATCGGCAAAATGTTGCCCTTTGAGGACTTTTTTCATCTGGGGAAACAAAAAAAAAGTCGCTTGGGGCAAGGTCGGGTGAATACGGAGGGTGGGCAATGGAGGTCAAGCTGTTTTTGGTCAAAAACTGCTGAACACTCAGTGCAGTGTGGGCAGGTGCACTTGTAAGTCACCCATCATGAAATGAGCAAATGCGTTGAAAGAGTCTTCAAAAAAAATTCACTGAAGTCAAACACAACTTCTCACAACACCACCAGCTGGTATACTGATACAGATGGATTCCCAGAACACTTACCCAGTAGGGGGAGCCTTTACTGTAAGAAGCCTGCCCTCCAGAAGATAATTCCAGGTTTTTTGGGTCCCCCATCATATATCCATCTTTTCTCACTTTATGGAGGTCTCATCTGACCGATCGATTCATTTCTTAACCTCTTATTTACAATAATATGCTCCTCCACCCAGTCTTAAGCTACCTACTCCCATGGGTACACTTTAGAAGCTGCCAACCCCTATAACTGCTCTATCTCTGAAATCACTTATTCAGACATCCTACTGTCTAACCATAATCTCTTATCCTTTCATCTGGCATGTTCAACCATACCTGATATAACTGCTCCTCATCTTACTAGGACCTAGCTACTTTTTCCAATGGGCCTCTTGCTGTCTTCTCTTCCCTCAACATCCAGCTTACATCCCATGGTCCACCTTGGCAACCACTGTCTCAACATCTTCAGCTCCTTTGTTCCTTTCATCCACTTCGTGAGAAAATCTCCATGCTGGGTAGTTCTGTCTGCGTTCCGCATGCCCACAGCCAGGCAGCTGAACTCTGCTAAATAAAAGTCATGCAACTGAACAGAGCAGTTCCACCATGAATCGGTGTCATCAGCCTCACCTGAACCCTCAGCACCGCCTAAAACCCTACTGTTTCTCAGGTCAGCTCACACTTCTGCTTACTACAACTATAGCAATCCTTTTCCACTTTCTGCAAACCCTCCCATCCCTCCCCTGTTAGCTATCAGCAAATGACTCATCTCCTGCTTCATAGAGAAAAAGAAAAGCCATCGGATGGAAGCAACTTCAACTTGCCATCATCAAATCCACAACCCTACCTGAGTCTATGCACACCCATCTTCTTCTCTTTCCCCCGTAACAGAAGAGGGGACCTTCCTCCTGTAGAGCCAATTTCAAGAACCTACACTTCCCTTCCATCTCCTTTCACCTCCTATATGTAGTACCCTTCCATAGCTTTCCTCACCCTAAGGATAAAGATCAAAATCTAAAGTGCAACAAGCTCCCATGTCTCCTCCCAGTTTCATTTCATGCCCCTCTCCTCTCTTCCCCAGACCACTATGCTTCAGGCAGTCATCCATTCAACAAACAATAATTAGTGATTGGGATAGAACAGTAAACAAAAGAGACAAAAATTCTTTGCTCTCATGGAACTTATATTCTAGTTCCATGAAGCTGCAAGGCCTCTCCACACCTCAGAGCCTTGCCACATGCGTTGCCAATCCCTGCTCATCCCTTAGCTCTCAGCTCAGTCACCGTTCCTCAGGGAATCAGTCCCTGACCCCACCAACTAGGTCTGGTCCCCTTATGAAACCATCCCATGGCCCTGAACTTTTTGGCATTACAACACAAATTAAAATTATTTAATATCCATTTTTTCTGTTATATCTCCAGGGCACAGCACAGAACTTGGAACACAGAAGGCACTCAAGTGTATCTGTTTATTGGTGAAGATGTGTATGTTTATTTACATGTCTTTACACTTTATGAATATGTTTGTATAAACACATTCGTGTCTATATATTTCCATATATTTCTGCAGGTGACTGTGAATATATGTATGTAATGTTTGCATGTATGGATAGCTATAAACAATTTGTGGTATGCCCACTTGGGTATATGCACTCACATGATTACACACGTGCATGTTTATGTGTGTGTATGTATGTGCATATGTGTGTATTTTCTGGTCCCTCAGTGACAGCTCTGACCTCTTGGAGGGAGCTGGGAGCAGGGCCCCAAGTCCTCTCTAAGCTGACAGTTCAATAAGAATATAAGATCATTCAATGACACTCCAAATGTCAGCAAACATTGGCTTGCTCCACTCTGCTACAGGGGAAGGAGGTGGAGGCGGGAGAGGTGGAAACCTGGTCATTGAAAAGCTGCTCTTCCCTGATGCAACCCACACCATTTCAGGACAGGAGAGGGCGGCTGAAAGACATTTTGCCTCTTCTCAGATCAGAGGCCTTAGGAAATGGGGATGGTGAATTCAGTCCAAGTTGTTCACTTACTAGACAGATCGAGGTGACCAAATAGACCAGAACCCTCCACACTTTTTAGCAGGGCAAAACTCTCCAGGGGAGTTAAGGAGGAGAGGAATAGGAAAGGAAGGAGGAACAAAGTAAGATCAAGGACTGGAGAGGACCACATAGATAGCCAGAGTGTAGGTCACATATATGGAAAAAAGGCAAAGATAAGGCTTTCACATAGTATTCCCACAACCTTGGCAATGATCTCACTGGCTTTGCTTTTACTATTACTCTTTTTAAGGGAGCAGGAATCTTTGTGCAGCCTGCACTGTCAGGCAGTATAGAGGTCAGAAAGATCACCGTGCCCCTTGACCTCCCAGGGCCCTGCAGCTTCCCTAATTTGAATGGCTGCTGGCAAGGACTGAAGCAAAGCTGAAACATGATGTGGCTGGAAGACAGAACAGAAGGGGTTAGACCTCTTGTTTCTCCTAGACCTGCTAAGTTTACCTCCCAAGAGGCAATCACAAGGCCAACTGGGAATAGAGTACTGAGCTTCCCCCATGCCCATTCCCCTTCTACAGCTCAGCAGTCTGGCAGAGAATCTAGCTGAACAGGCTCAGGAGAGCCCACCTCCACCGCCCAGCAGCACCAAGGTAGCCCTGATTGACAATGTTACCACATGGGTTGGCTGCTTTCCTGCCTTTCTGCCAAGGAACCTAGAGGCAGAGAGCTATCCATACACCAAAAAGTCTAGTGAACTTCACAGAGCAATTGTTCATGGTCAGTGCCTGCCTCGCCTGGCTGGGCCTTCACATTGCATTTGCCGAGGCCAGCAAGCAGCCTCAGATGCAGTCTGACAGCCGGCAGAGCCATCTTCCAGGAGCACAGGCCTAGCCATACCGGCACATGCAACTCTGTCAAGTCCCGAAGGAGAAGGCCTCTACGGAGCCAGCTCTCAAAGACTAGTCAGCCAGACAGCAATCATTCACAGAGCACATGCTCTGCGCCCTGCCCTGATATGGCCACTGGGCACACAGAAAGGAACCAGACTCAGTCTCTGTTCTCCAGACAGACATGTCTGCAAGGAAGCACACACACATGGACTCAGTTTCAACACTCTAAGATCCAAAGTGTCAAGGAGCCTCAAGGCAAGAGACTGGCTGGCTAAGCTTCTCAGCAGAGGTGATAACTGCGCTGAACTTTCAAGGAGAGGAATATGCCAGATGAAGATGCCTGGGGGGCACTTCTGAGAGAGGTAAGGTCGCAGGCCAAGGGCCGAAGATAGCACAGAGCCTGGCTGGCCTCCTCAGCCAAAGGTGGCAGGTACTTAAGTAGCTGTTGTTCGGGTGCACTGAAGATAGGAGAGGTGGGTAGGGGTCAAAGTACAAACACATCGGAGTGCAGAGGACCTGCATATCATAGGAAAGTAAAGGAGTTCACAAATGTTGCCTCAAATAAGGGTTGCCCTGAGACCGATGGGACAAAGTCCAAGGTCATTCTCTCCCATGTTCCTTCATAAGCTCACTTAGCTCTAGCCCCCGCCCCCCCCACACCAAAAGCACACTTCTCCCCCTGCCTGGAAAGCCTCTCCTCCTCAGATCCATATCTCACCTCCCTTGAATATGCCCAGTTCAAACCCCAAACCCTTACGTTCCTAGCCTAACCCTCCAACGAGCTCTCCTCTCTGAGTGCCCTGGGAGCCACTACTCTCACCCCTACTGTGTTCTCCCATCCCTGAGCTTCCTGGGAGTCACTGCTGACTGGTGGCTGTGGTTCCTGAGGCTGCCGGGGCTTTTGCTCTTGCATCAGAAGGATTTATGGCAATGAGTCTCCCTAGTGGACTGGGCCTCCTGGAGCAAAGATCCCACTAGAGCAGGGACTGGAGAGTCTACTCCTACACCTTTCTTCTGTTTATCCAGCAAGCACACACTAGGAAAGGACAGTTTTCCGAGTGATTCACTCTCTTCCAGGCCCCACTTTCCTAGCCACAGGGGGTCCCCTCCCAGCCCACAGGCTCAGCCCATTCCCAGGTGCTTGGTGCTACATTAGTGCTAGTTTCCTCCCTCACGCTCAAAGAAAATTGGGCTGTAGTTTCCATGGCCCTTCACGTGAGCAAGGCTCTGCTGTGGCTAGGCAGTACCAAAGCCAGCCTGAACCACCTCTACCTCCCCACCAGAGGAAGACACCAGGGCCAGTCAGGAGGGTCAGAGGCCACACTCCTGAACATATCAAAGGACACTTCCCAGAGGCTTGGCTAGCACCGCATCCCTCCTAGAGGTAATACAGCTCAGCTCAGAGGTTCTGCTCTGAGCAAGAGTCTGGAAATCCCCTTAGTTGGAACTTCTCTGCACATCTGAGTGACACCAAGTAGGAAAGCATCATACTCTACTCAGCAGCCCCGTCCCCAGCCAGCTCCCCAATCCCAGAAATGGCCACAATCTTCCAGTGCATATTAGCTAGGGAAGAGGAGAGAGGGATGTTGGGAAAAGAACAAAAAGAAAACAACAGAAATGAGAAGAAAAGCAAGTGGGCGGGGGGGGGGGGGGTGCGGATTTGAGACACAGGAGATCCAGACGAAGCACTCAAGTGGGGCTCAGACACAGTACCTTTTTCAGATTAATCCATTGCTTGAAGTAATCTGCCACTGGCAAGCCCAAGTACTGGCACTGGCCTGGGAGCCTATAAGAAAGGGAAGAGAGAACAAGTTGGGCACACCCATGTCCCAGGTAGGGGGTCTTAAGCTAGGAAGTCCAACATAGGAGTCTGTAAACAAACAGACCACAAAAGGCCAACCCATTAGCCATGGGTCCCACCCCACGGGAGAAATGCACCCCACCTCCAGCACCCTAGACACCACACTCCAGATCCAGCCCTCTGACCCAAATGTGAAAACCTGAAGACTATTCAAAATAATATCAGCAGCTACTATTTTCTGATGGCCTACAATATGCTAAGTATCTTACTTATATTTTCACATTATTCTTCAGAATGGTGCTGTGATGCGGCCTACATTTTACAGATGAAAAAATGAGATTCAGAGGGATAACTAAGATCCCACAGCTAAAAAAAAAAAAGACAGTGCCAAGAACTGAACCCAGGTCTGTCTCACTCCAAAGCCTACATTCTCTCCAGCACACTAGCTTGTTGTTTTGGCAGAGCAGAGAGGCAGAAATATAAGACAAGAGGAGAGAGAGAAAGAGCACATGGTTTACAGATAGCTGGGCAGGGACTTCCATTCACATTTAAGTCTCTAGCAACAGGCTTTCTGCAGACAGAGAGGAGACCATGCAGAAGGATGAGAAGAGGTCAGAACTTAAGCCAAGAGCCTGTTCTTGTTTTTTCTTTAAATTAAAATGTATAAACTGTCTCCTCTTCTAGCTGATGATGCCATTTTACCCATACAAATCCATCACCCAAACATTTACTGGTGTTTAATAATTAAGAGTCAGGCACTTAGGACTCAAAAAGTAAGACAACTCCTGCCCATAAGGGGCTCACAGTTTGTTCAGTGGAATGGACAATAAAAGTAGACAAAACAGCCTTAAGTTGGAACGCAGGGTACATGGAAGGATGGAGGAAGAAACTAGAAATACCAGCTAGGGAAGATCATAGAGTTTTTTGCTGAGAGAAGAGCTTAGCCACAGGCAATAGAGAGCCTTTGAAGAGTTGTGGTTTACAATGATTGTGCCAAGGCAAAAAAAAAAAAAAAAAAAAAAAGCAAAAAACACATTACACTAAGAAAAGCTGGATAGTAGCCAGAAGACTAGACAACAGTCACAGAGATACTAAGCAAGCAACAGACAGTGGAGATGTAAAGGAGGACCGAAGGGGATTTGGGGCCCAGTGAGAGAAAGCAGTAGAGCCCAGGTCAAAGATTCATGCCTTGACTAGCTAGCTTCATGCTTCTCACTAAGACAGATATAAAGAAGGAGAAAGGGCAGCGAGAGTGTATTTGACACCCAGAGTAGACCAACATTTTGTCAATTGTATGATAGTTTGTAAGTTTTCTACATACAATGTATCCTCTTTCTGCCCAAACCAGGGTGGATTGCTCCCACTGCCTGCCCCCTAGCACAGCACTGGAAGGAGGCAAGAGTTTGGGAATGCAGTTGTAAGCAGATGCCTGACACTTGGTGAACACTCACTATCCGTTGAGTGTGAGGCGCCCAGGAGACATCCAGCAGTGGGATGGTATCTAAGAGGCAGCTGGATATCCAGTTTTAAAGAGAAGTCTGAAGATACAAAGTGCTGAATCATTAATATAATATAAGTAAAATTAAAGCCATGAGAATAGATTAAGATCAGCTGGGAAGAGTATGAAACGAGGAGCAGAGGGCCCATGTCTGCTCCATGTCCCTTTAGCTCCAGTTTTATTGAGCTAAAAGGACCAGGCCATCCCTACCAGATCATCACCTCACACAAGGAGCTCACTACTTCATGGAGTAGTTGGCTCTCATGAGGGACTCTTTCGATCCTTCAATTCTTAGACCATCCTTCCTTAATACCAAACTATGAGTATTACTGTCACCTTGTTACTTCCACCCTGAGGTCTGTCTTTAGAAACTACAGAGAATGAGACTTCCATCTTTTCCTTGCAGAATGGTCCCCAAGATCTGAGAGCCCAGGAAGCTTCCCCCAGAGTACTGTTCTCCAGGTCACACAGCCTCAGCCCCTTCAAGAATTCCACAGGGGACTGCTCTGTCTGTGGAGGACCCCATTCCCTGTCTCACTGCTTCACTTACAAACTCACTTTCACTTTAAACTAAAAAAAAAGTCCACAGGAGATAATACACCTGAGTCAGGACTCACCCATCCCACCCCATTCCTGGAGGGCAGGACTCCTGGATCTTTTTCAGGGTGCTGGTCACCCAAAATGGCACATGCTCTTTTGACCCCACTTCACATCACTTGTGGTCAACCTCAACTACAGTAAAGCAAGCTTCCCCTTTCTGGGCTCCTATACAGGGCTGGGCAAAAGTAGTTTACAGTTGTTCGTATGGAAAATAATACAATAATTAATAAATAATCATACAAGAATAAACTGTTTCACATACTCACAGCTATAAACCTACTTTTGCCCCACTCTGTATATAACTCATTTTTGAGCTCAAAATGCAGGTCATTAGGGTCAAATGCCACCGAGTAGTCAAGGAAGATGAGAGCCTGAGAAAAACCCAATGGATTTGGAGTCAGGGGGCTGGTGAGAGCAGAGGGAGCCTGCAATGTGTTTAAGAGTAAAAGATAAGAAAGTGGAGACTGCACGTGCAAACTCCTTGTTTAGGAAGCTTGGCAATGGGAATCCAGCTGGGATGACTGACCCACCCCAGAAAGTTTCAGTCTTTCCCTCCATTACTCCTCAGTTACTTGACAGACACTGATAAGAAGTTGATCCCCACGCATCAAGCAGTACAGTAAGGATCTCCTTTTGTAAGACCTGTGATATCTTACTGGAAGGGAAGGTTCTTCTCAAACCCCCAGGTGGCACAGTGACGTTAACCACAAGCAGTCACTTTCCTGGAAGGGAAATTCTGGCTGAGGCCAAGATGATGAAGGGGTATCTAGGTAGGGTATGTCCACGTTGGGAGCCAAGGGCAAAGAAGACAAGAAAACCAGGCAAGGTTTGGAAGGAAAGGTAGCCTTAGGAAATAGAATGTGGTTGCTTAAGAAGCAGAACTGTAATGTTTGAATAATTTTCTTATTTCCTTCAATTTTTCTTTCATGTTCCCCATCCTTAGTATTTGTTAAAATGCTTGCTGAGCTCAGCTATTTGTGAAAAATCACATTAAGGACTGTGAGTGAAGGGGGCCACTGGAAGCATCAGAATGTACTGGGTCAGCCGAAAAGTTTGGTTTTTTTCCCATAAGACGGCTCTAGTAGAGCTTAGTTATCTTTAACTTCATTTGAAACAATTTTGTTAGATTGTATTGTGACAGCTGTCATATCAGTGTGCATTTAAAAAAACTTATCAAAATTGGTGAATTTTTGTGTAGCCATTTTAATATTGAAGATGGAATAAAATAAGCAACAGTGGTGGCATATTATGCTTTATTATTTCAAGAAAGGTAAAAACACAACTGAAACACAATAAAAGATTTGTGCAGTGTATGGAGAAGGTGCTGTGACTGATCAAATGTGTCAAAAGTGGTTTGTGAAGTTTCATGCTGGAGATTTCTCACTGGACGGTGCTCCAGTCAGGTAGACCAGTTGAAGTTGAGAGCCATCAAACCGAGACATTCAGTGAGAACAGTAAATGTTATACCACATGGGAGAGAGCCAACATACTCAAAATATCCAAATCAATAAAGTTATTGATGAAGATGAAAAATGTGTCTTTTATTTTACAGAAAAAAACAAAGAACTTTTTGGCCAACCCAGTACAAAGGAACAGTCAGGGGGACTGGCCAGCAAAAGGCAGAGGTCCTAGGGCACCTATCATGTTCTCCTTTAGCCAATCCCAGCGTCCTGATTCTTTAGTTGACACAGGCCAAGAATCTTAGGCTGTGGCTAAGCCCTGGGGAAGGAGGAAGCTCCCTCTTTAGTGAGATTTCAAATGTAGGCATTTCTACCCAGCTAGTTAGTAAGGGTCTACCTCAGTAGAATCCTGCCTGCTTCTGTCGGAGGTTGAACTATACCAGAGGGGCCACACTGAGGACAGACCCAGGGGTGTTCAACCTTTTGGCGTCTCTGGGCCACACTGGAAGAAGAAGAGTTGTCTTGGGCCACACATTAAATACACAAACACTAATGAAAACTGATGAGCAAAATAAAGGTTTTAAGTAAATTTATGATTTTGTGTTGGGCCGCATTCATAGCCATCCTGGGCCACTTGCAGCCCGTGGGTTGGACACCCCTGGCAGACAGATTGGCAGGTTGAATACTTAGCCTCAGGTATGGCTCGACAGGAATCCTGAGTGCTGTCCGTACCCCACAGCTGACTGAAGCAGAGGAGAACAGGACATTCATTGTCACTCACTCCAGGCTCCAGTCTCCTACAGGTACACGTGCAGTTTGCACACAAGCATTGGGTTGTTGAGTCCGCTAGCCTGTGGTTGGTCCTAGCCCTACGACTTCAAGACACACTCAGTACAGATGTAGCAGGGCCCAGGCCCGTTTTCACAAAAGGTACAAAGCCAAATGCCACAACTTGAACTTTCAGGTTCCTCATAGGGAGACAGCTGCACATTTCTATGACAGAACCCCACCCCAGCTTAGGGAGCACCAGGAGAGTAACCTGTGAAGAAGGTGGGTTTGAGCAGTCATTATCCCCTGCGTAGAAGATGACACTGAGGCTCAGAGACGGAAAAGGACTGGCTGGGACAAGCAGCCAAGGGCAGAACTAGAAATGGAATCTAAGTCTCCTGACTGCACAAGACACCAGCTAGGCAGATGCACTCAGAGCTCTTCACGGTCCCTGGGAAGGCAAGGTCTAGGGCTACAGAGAGAAGTAGGTAACACGGTGATCACTGCTCAAGGTCACACATGAGTCCAAGGTTCTTAGGATCCTACAGCTAAGGTCAGTGGGTACCAGTGGGTACATGGTTCCACCTATTTCTAAAGGAAAAGGGTAAAAGTCCCCCTGGCACAAAGGATCTGAATGCTGTGCGTTCCTACCAGATACTGATCCCAAGAAAAGAGCCACTGGCAGTGGGCCCTGGACTAGCCTGTGGGCATGAACGTGCAAGCAGGTTTATGGTGCCCAGGTCTCCATGCAGCTGGAATCACTGGGTACAAAACTCCTCCACTGCCCAAACATCATCTGGCCATACTTATTACTGTTGCCCAATGAAATTTTATGCACAGAGTCCACAGGTGTGATTTCCCCTTCTTTATGAGGGTCGGAATGACATCACTGATGGCCAATAGAAAAGAGCCAATTATGTCCAGGCCATAAAAAGGAATGGGATTTTTTCAACCAAATCAAAACTTCCCTCAGTTTCATGAATGCAAGGGGCCCCCTTTAAGGAAGGGCCCCCCAGTCCTGCCTGTGGACTCTACTAAACTGAGGGATATGATTACTTTCCAAATACTGTGTGGGGTTTAGGGCCAGAACTCTGCCTTTGGCATTTAACATGTGGCTTGCTCTTAGCACACTGGCCCCTTAGAGCCATCAAAACAGAACATCAAACCCTACCCTTACACACCTGATGGGCTCCTCACTACTCCATCTGCAGGGAAGCTAGAAAAGATGGGTTATCCTTATGTCCCCTTATTATCCTTTTAAGTACAAAAAAAGAGCAGAGAGCTCTCCCTGCTCAGAAAAAAAAAAAAACAACAGTATGGAAGGAACAGGGTTATGAGAAACTGCCCCCCAACAAGTGTACAGCACAAAGCAAAAGGAGCCCGCCTTCCCCACCCACCCCTCATCCAGCCCCACCACCTGCAACCCAGCACTGGAGCTGGGTCCAGACAGCCCTGATGGCAAACAGGTGTGACTAGCTGGGCGCCGGCCAAGGCAGGGGACTAGCTCATTAAGGGAACGCCACCCGTGCTAATGGGTACAGACAGGATGAAGCCATTGTGAGCAGGAGCTCAGCTTTGAAGATTAGGTCAAGCAGAGATGGGGGCGCTCTGCTAGAACTGCTAGTCTAGAGTCAAGGAGGTCAGCAGCATCCATGGAGGTCTGACAGACTGACAGACACCAACAGCTAGGACTAGCAGGAGAGCAGGCACCAGTGCTAGAAAAGGTCACGGGCACCATTCCTTCTGTGCTTTTCTCTTTCAGCCGTGGGGGCAACCCCAAATCAGGGAGATGCATGCCACTCTCACTTTTAGCAGACTCCAGCTTTTAAAGAGGAGAAGGTCAGCCAGATCTGGAGCCATAGTTGGCCCCTTTCTGCCTCTCTGAAGAGGCCATGGGACCCAGACCTTGGAGGCATACAGGCTGTCAGTTCTGGCGTTCAAAAGCTCTAGGACATGCACATACTGCTCACCTGCCAGGGTAAACTGTTTTGTCTCATCTGACATGCAGAAAAAGGGAAGTGTTCGGAAGCAAAGGAGAAGAATAGGGAGAAAGGCTCTGTTTTCTTCAAGGTCATAGCCAGACCACCAAGGCACAGAAGCCCTAGCGTGGGGAAGGAATTGGCCAGTAGATCCAGCCAACCAGCCAGAGGCAAACCCCTGCCAAGGGGACACACATGAGGGGTGGTTGGGGTTTGTTTCCATGCAAAGTCTCTCCACTTGCTCATTTCAACACAAACATTCCCACAGAATGTCATTGCTGGCTGTCCTGCAACTCAGAACTGCCACACTTCCTAGGTTCTCCCCAAGTCCTGAAACTGAGCCTCAGGAAAGGTTCCATTCCCACTGGCTCCCAGTCTGGGAGTCCTACCTGGTCAGAGCTTCCACAGCCAGCAGGATGAGAGTCTGCATCCGGCGCAAACAGGCTACCCCAGCCCAGGCCACAGTGAGCTGGGGACCCAGCTCTTTGTCCCTCCTATTTGTTTCCCACCCAGAGGAGATAAACAGACGCGGGTGATGAACAGCCCGCCTTTCACGATCACTTTTCCTCAAGTTGAGGAGAGTAGCTGGTGATGGATGGGCTGGAATTTGGTTATCAGGAAGGGCTGTCAGCCAGAGGTGCCTATCTCCTCCCCCACTACGCAGGGCATCATTACACTGTGGCATCGAGGTAAAATATGAGCAAGGGGAGGGAAGGGAGAAAGAGGGAAGGCTGGGCTTCCACACGAAGCAAATTGAGCAACAATGAGAGCAGGCACGAGGCTGGGACGTTAGTTATCTGCCCGTGACACCTTTTATCTCTGCACAAATTGGTCCTTCCTCCCCCACTGCAGCCTCTTATACAAACAGAGGCAGGCACAATGTGTCACCACTGCAATAGCGTAGCAATTTAACCCGAATTAGTGAGGGGGTCAAGCCAGGAAATAGGGGTTTCTCATTTCAACAGGTTCCTTAGTCTCTGCTCTGAACCAGCACATTGTGGGGAGGAGGGTAGAGAGAAAGCAGACTCATAATTGAATTCACTCACTTGGCTGCTGCTGATGTATAAAAAATTAATGCTTGAGCCTCCTACTTATCAAAGCCAGTTAGTTTCCATCTCACCTGCAAGATGGCACCATGGCAGAAGACGTGGCCTGAGCCACCCTTGGTAGGCCGAGCACCCAGTGCTTTCAGCCAATGCAGGATCAGCAAGAAGAGAAAGGGACGGCCCACAGACAGCAGCCTCATGCCAGCAACCCCTTCTAGAGGCCTATAGTACAGAGTGCAGGGTCAGAGATAATAAGGAAAGGGGATTATAGAAGTGATCACATTAAAGACAACCCTGGACAGTTCAAGAATACACTTGAGTCTACAGGCAGAAAGGCATTCTGGCTCCATCCTCCACTAGATGTCCAGGGTGTTTTTTCCTAGTAACCATTCTCTGCCCCCAGGACACACACACACACAAACACATGCACATGATCCCCACACTGCTGTGCTGAAACTGAGGAAGCCAATGGCGGCACTGAGGCTGAAAGAGCAGGGAGTAGAGGAGCCTGTTCTATTTCCCAGCGACTTCCCCCACTGCAGAGCCCAGGGACAGAAGGGCCCCCAATGGGGGCGGTATAGGGGGAAGAGTGCAGTACAACCCTCTGGCAGCACATGCCCTGCCACACTAAGACAACTTGGTCAAGTGACCACGTGTCTTTTGGTAGGTTATGTCACCTGCATGCCCTACTCTGTGAAGGTGAGAGCCAGCCAAGGGAAACATTGTATAAATAAGTGCTCCTAGAGGGATTCTGGCTCTAAGAAGGTCTGCTGAGACCAAAACTCAATGGCCCTGGAAGATGCTTCCAGGCCACCTGCTCTGAGTCAACAGTGCCTTAGTCAGGTATTGGATCCTGGAGAAACTACTGAGGATGACAGCCAAAGCGGAAGTTGCAGAACCACTTGACAGTTGCAAAAATGAATTCCAAGAAGCTTGGGGGTGAGAGACATGAATGGAGGCACCTTGGGACTCATTCTCCAAATATAAAGAATCAGCAGGCACATTATCAAGGAACAAAAGCCAAGGCCCCGGTATAGACAGAAAATAGGAGTACTTTCTACCCCAATTGCCACCACATATTGGGCTGGCCAAAAAGTCCGTATATTTTTCCTGTAAAATAAAAGACACATTTTTCATTTTCACTAATAACTTTATTGATCTGGATATTTTGAGTATGTCGGCTGTCTCCTGAGAGGTTCAACATTGACTGTTCTTAGTTAACGTCTCAGTTTGATCGCTGCCAGCTTCACCTGGTCTACCCGACCACGGAGAAATCACCCAGCGAGAACTCTCCATCACAAAACTTCACAAACCGCTCTTCTTAAAATGTTTTTAATTGTTATTCTATTACACTTGTCCCAATTTTTCCCCCTGTGCCCTCCTCTGCCCATTCCAACCCCCTCCCCCACAGTCAATCCCCACACTACTGTCAATGTCTGTGGCTCATTCATACATGTTCTTTGTCTAGTCCCTTCCTTTTCTTTCCACCATTATCCCCCTACCCCTTCCCTCGGGTCACTGTCAGTCTGTTCCATGTTTTCGTGCCTATGGTTCTATTTCGTTTGTTAGTTTATCTTGTTCATTAGATTCCTCTTATAGGTGAGATCATATGGTACTTGTCTTTCACCAAATGGCTTACTTCACTGAGCATAATATTTTCCAGTTCCATCCATGAAGGGTAGGTGGTCCTTCTTTCTTTCTGCTGGGTAGTATTCCATTGCGTGAATGTACCACAATTTCTTGATCCACTCATTTGCTGGTGGGCCCTTAGGCTGCTTTTAGCACTTGGCTATTGTAAATAGCACTGCTATGAACATTGGGGTGCATAGGTTCTTTTGAATCAGTGATTCTGGATTCTTAGGGTATATTCCACGTTCAATCAGTCATAGCACCTTCTCCATACGCTGAGCAAATCTTTTTCTGCGTTTCAGTTGCATTTTTCCCTTTCTTGAAGTAATAAAACATAATATGCCACAAATGTTGCTTATTTTCTTCCATCTTCAACATTAAAATGGCTACACAAAAGTTTACCAGTTTTGAAAAGCTTTTTTTAACGCATGCTGGTATGACATCTGTCACAATACAATCTAACAAAATTGTTTTGAGTAAAGTTAAAAATAGCTAAATGCTACTAGAGCCGTCTTACAGAAAAAACCAAACAAATTTTGTGGCCAACCCAACATGTACAGATATCACCGAGACCCAGGACCCTCAAGGGGTAGAGGCCAATCAAGCCTGACTCCCACACTCAGGTAGCTTCCAGGCCCACCCAGAAGATAACCACAGTAAGAAACGTAATGATCACTTCAGAAGAGACTACTGAGTGAGGGCTCTTGTTTCTGGTGACGGGAGGGCAAAGTTAGGGGGCACTTACAAGACCTTTGCTTGAACACACACACACACACACACACACACACACAGTCCCTCCACTCTCCTCTGCCTGCCCACAGCCCTGAGAGAACGCACTGCCGACCTCTCAGCCCACTTTGCCCCACACTTGCCCCCATCCTCTGGGACGGCTGCAGGTTACAATTCCAACCACAGGCTTCAGAAAGATGATACACTTGCTGGAGCCTGCAAAGGGTCAGGAGAGAGTACTGTTTGAAATACCAGTGTGACAGCTGGCTCCTTGTCTGTCTCTTTCTCCCCCACCCCCTCTCCAAACTTGTCATGGTACAAGAAGTCTATAAGCAGCCCATCAGCTTTAAATATCAGTGTGCGTGAAGCAGCAGCACGAGAGCGAGGGAGCGGGAAGCAGACAGCGAGCGCCTCTGTCGCCACTGCCTGTCAGGGAACACTAATGAATTTCACCACCAGCAAGCTATGTTTCAGATGGGGCGGGGCGGGCGGCGGGGGGGGGGGGGGGGTGGTGGTGAGTAGGGGGTAGGGAGTTTTCTAGGGAGAATTCTCACAGTATTAAAACATCTTTTCCCAAAGCCCTGTTAATAAATGTCACTGCAGAGGGTCTGACACTAGGACTTCAAGGCAAGGGAGGGGTTGGGACAAACTGAAATGCTCTCAAGCAGGAAGGGCAGTGCAAGCGTGAGGCTGGAGGGAGTGAGCTGAGGCTCACAGGCAGGAGGGTGACCACCACTACCCACACTCATTCCTTAAGGCCTATGATGCTTGGCTGAGAGAACAGGACCAGAAGGAAAGGCCTCAGGCAGGGAGAGATTATCAGCTGTGCCTTCAGGGCCAGACTTACTACCTACCCTACTTCCCATCAGTTTCAGCTAACTCACTTCACAGATGGGCAGGGGACTCCAAACCATCCTTCCAGACCTAGGGGAGGTGGGGTGAGGAAACTCTGGCACCAGTCCCAACAGGAAGCTACTTTCCTTAAATATCAGGAGCTAGAGCTTATCATAATCTCCATTTTACAGATGAGGAAATGAAGGTTCAGAGTAGTGATGTGACTTTCCCAAGATCCTACAACTAATAAGCAGAGAAGCCAGGACTTGAATCCAGGTCTCTTTTTTTAATAAAGGCTTTAATAAAGGCTTATAGTTTTTAATAAAGGCTTTGTTCTTTTTCACAATACCATACAGCTCCTCTGCAGAGGGACTGATCACCTCACTGTCTCCTGTATGTCCCCCACTGCCCTTCCCCTCCAACCCCTCCCATTGGTACACACACACCTCTGGCCTGGCATGGGCCACAGCTGTCGCTGTAGCACAGAGCCGGGCTTCGGGCCAGGGTGAACCCAGACTGGGAGAGAAAGGCCTGGGAGTGAGCCAGGCCATCACCTGGGAGTCTCCACAGCTCAGAGGGCATGGCTGCAAGCATAAGCCTTCCCTTGGGTACCCTCTGCACAGCTCTGATCAGCAGTGTCTGATCTGGCAGCGACCTGCTATGCAGGGGGCAAATGACATTTAATTTCCTCTTGGTTTCCCTATGGTACAAACGAAAGGCCGTCACCTGCGTCTGGGTCTGGCAGCACAGCTGGAAGTGTTCCCAGACATGTCGCTCTGGAGAGTTCCCAAACAGAAACCAGAACACAGGGGGTGTGGAGGGGCTCCCCGTAGACCAGGTAGCCAGGCCTCCCTGAGAAAACCAACCTCAGATGCCCATTGGCAGGCCGTTGCTCAAAGCCTCCAAAGGGCACTGTACTTGTATGCAGCGCCTCTCTGCTCCACTGCTTTTTCACCCGCTTGCCAACTATCTCAACTCCCATTGCTCACACATGGAGCCCACACAAACGGCCACTGAAGCACACACTGCCACAAACATCCTATGGAACAATATAACATGCACCTTCCCAGTGCCACAAACACCGCATGAAATCAAGTAACCTGTATCTCTCCAGCCCCTCTCCAGTGAAATGAGACAAGCGCCTTTCCAGGGCCCCTCCCAGAGCAATTCTCTCAGGGAAAGGGCGCGCTGCCCCACCTGTTGTGACTGCAGGAAGTGCTGAAGCTGCCCCCAGGACCTGGCCAGAGGTCCCTTTTCCAGATGGAATGGCGGAGGCCTCAGCAGGCAGCAGGCAGTGGATAGGGGGAGAAGGGGAGCAGGTGAAGGGAGGTTTCCAGGGCACTTTGGTCAGTGTCTCAGCTGATGAGCTACTTATTCTGTTTTGGCCAGGAAAATAGGAGCTCCTCTGCAGTTTGAGCTGTTTCCAAGAAACCTCACTCATCCCCTACTAGTCTCTACCTGGCCTCTGGCCATCTTGACCCTTTGCCTGGGCTGCCTTTGTATGGCCTACAATGCCCTCTGGAGGTTCCACAGAGAGGTGTCCTGCAAGCACTGGGGATCTGGGACGCAGGCTGACCTCTGCTCCAATTCCCTCTAAACCTGGGCTGATCTCCTGTGCCCTGATCCCAGCCCCCCTGAACCCTTTGAGACATGTGAGCAGAGGCGCACTTCTGGGTGGGCGTTACACAGGTTAGCGGTTTTTGAACTGTGATCCATGAAGCCTTGGTGTTCTAGGAGGGATATCAGGCTACTCTGTGGCCTGGGGGAAGAGGAGGAAGAATGGGCTGGGCCTTGGCCCAGCTTCAGACAGAACAGCTCGGCTTTTGTGTATTTTGTAATATTGGGCTTTCTTTAATATTTTGTTTTTTAAGAAAATTTACTAAAAAAAATACTACCCATTCGGTCTCTCTACTGTGCTCCTCTGGGTGCTCATAGTACTTGTTTTGTATCTTCTTCGCAGCGTTCTCACGTTCTCCCTCACTGAGCCTGTGATTAGCTATGCACACGCTGCTCTTTCTGTCCTGACCGCCCGGCTGTCCCTACACTTCCCAGCACAGTGCTCACTGGGCCCAGAGCAGTTCCCAGCAGGGGCTAGCCTTAGGCTACTGCTGAAACGCCAGTGCTGCCAGGACAGGCAGTGCCTAGCACCCCCAATGGCATTTCCAACAGCGCTCCTCAGAAAAAGAGAGCTGCGCTGTAGGGTAACTGACATTTACAAGAAGGCCCTAGAGAAGACGTGGGGCGCAAGCACTCTTAAATCAGCAAATGGGGCTTACCTGCTACCATCGTCAGCCCTCTAGATCAACCTCCAGGGGACCAAAGAGACTTTTGCACGTGGCCAACTTTGGGGCAAAATATAGCATATTTCAATAGGAAATATCACTTGTAAGAAGTTTCTAAACCTTGAATGTGGGACCAAGGGGACATAGGATGATGCACCTCAGCTGAGTATTCAAGGGTCTGTCCCCCGGTAGAGGAGTCACTAGGATTAGAAATGGGTGAAGCCCTTGGCTCCGTTAACCAAGCCCACTGCTTGGACCTCCTTCTCTGGCCAGCTTTGAGGAGGGAGCAAGGAGAAGGCAGGATTCTGTGCTCCTCCTAGCTAAAGCCACTTGTTAATAGTCCCTAGATTCCCTTATCCCTGGGGAAAGGAAGGTAGCAACGAGCCCTTCACCCACCCCCCCATACACACATGCCTCCCAGCAGGGCCAGGGAGGACAGCCATTAGTGTGTGCCTCAGCAGACAATGGGGAGGAGAAGTCTCCAGAGCAAAGGACAACTGCAGCAATTAGAATGCAGGGAGGTTCAGAAGCTATTTAACTGGGTGACCCCTGAGGTCGCTGCATCTGACTCCCATCCCTGGATAAATATTGTATGAGAGGGGAGGGGGGCGAGCGAGGGAGCCATCGGAGTGCTGCTCCTCCCTCCACTCCCTTCCCCACCCCACGCGGCTGCCTCCAGCCACACATGCCAGGAACATTATTTACAGCCCTGACAGTCAGAGCAATCACTCTGCTAACCAAGAGGGAATGGACAAAGTCGACTTACCAAAAATTGACTATGGCAACTGAAGAAGAAACCAGAGCTAGTGGGGGAAGGGAGCTGAACCAACACTGGGAAGCAAGGCTTCTCCCACATTCTGGGTCCAGCGAGAGAAAATACTCTCTGTCACCTCAAAACCACTGGCAGATAAAGCTGGACCCAACTGGCAGAGAGAAAATCGAATGGGGTGTGCTTCTGCCTTTCGGAAGCTCTATAATGGAAAAATTCCTGGATCGTATCACTACCCAGGGGTTCCTTGGCAAAGATGGGGGTCCTAGCTACCTTCCCAGAGGAAGTGAGAGTAGCCACATGCCACTTATCCGGCTGGTCCCTTAGGTGACCCAGTGGAAGAAGCAGGAAAGTCAGGCATAGCAGAAAAGGACCAGGTGGGGGAAGGAAAGCAGAGTGTGTGAGAGCAGGCTGCGCCTCAGCCCCCACACTGCCGCTCCTCCAGTCCTGCTCTAATGCACCCTGACATGCCTCTGAAGACAGAGAGCTGTTTGCAGTCAGCACCGTGATTTGTTAGTAATTATTTCCATGGTGTCACATTGCTGTCACTCTGTTAACAAAGAGACAGGCTGCCTGAGGCTCCCTGCAAGAAAGAATCGCAGAGAAAAAGGCCTGTCAGGCTCCCGGGATTCTCTGGGCTGGCTGGCTTTCTTCCCCAAACCAACATCCTTACGGGCTTTGGAAAAAACAGTTTAACAGAACTAACAAGTTTGAGTCGTGTCACCCTTTAGCCAGGGACACCCAGAACTGATCCCACCCACTCACAGCCACCATTCCCAAAGCCCTACAGAGCTGAGCCCTGGAGCCCACAGGTCACTGAACCATGGGCCATCATGCAAACCATAGCCTTGGAGTTCCCTGGCCTTCACCTTCCAAGAACCCTGCTCTCCAACTCTTCTTCCACTCTGGAGTGTTCACAGCCTCTTGTGTGCTCTTAGGACCTGACGAAAGAAACCCATTTCAGACCACACTGAAGCAGCTGCCCCACTGGCACAGAGAGTGGTTAGGGAGGATGGGATGGCAGGGCACCATCCTTCCTTGAATCTGCCAACCGCAGTTCAGGATCAAAGCCACTCAGGTGCCAATGCCCCTGTAGCCTCCAGGTGCCTACTCACCTGTGAGGAGATTCCCACTGAGCTGCTCTGTTGTTCCCAGTGTCTGGACTGGTGTGGCACCTGCACTCAAAGAACTAGTGCTTTCTTTGCTTTAACACAAAGTAATGTCTCCATTATCCTGGCTGGGAATTAAGAGGAAAGATTGGCAAGCGCTGACAAAACAGAGGTCACTCACCTTACAGGCATGGAAAGTTGGAGATTAATTCTCTCCCCTCACAGAGGGAATCAGACTCCTAGCTAGTGGAAGGGAAGCACCAATATTGAAAGACCCTTTCAATGCCAAGCAGCAGCAGCAGCAGCAGCAGCAGCAGCAGCAGCAGCAGAAAAGAGAGACCAAAGCCCACAAGCCCTGGAGAGGCCTTGTCAAGGTGGCAAGGGCCAATGCCAGCTTGCTCCTACAGAATCCCACAGGATAGAGAGAAACCTGAACAAGACTCTTCTGGCATCGGGGTCCAAAGGGCAGAGGGCAGTGCTAGCTTCATGCACTGGAATGGAAGCTCCATAAAGAGAGAATGTTTTGGAAAGTCGAGCTCTTTGTTCATTGCTATATCCGCAATACAACAGTGCAAGGCATATAATGGGTATTCAATAAACATCTGCTGAAAGAATAAACAAATGGGTCAGTGTGGCTCAAAGGCTACTTCCACAGGCCTGGGGTCAGCCCAGCCTCTTCCTATCACAGGAATTCAGAGAAGAGGGAGGACAGTGGATTTCAGAAGAGACGAGAAAACACATACCCAAAGGGCTGGAGTTAAGTTTTAGAAGGTGAGGGGGATTGGGACAAGCTGATAGACCTGGGGAGATTCTCATATCGGACTGAACATTCACTTACTCATTCCCCAAATATGTATTCGAGGGCTAAACAAGGTAGGCAGTCCAACAAAAGGAGAATACATCAGTGTAGCAACACAATGGAATACCACACAGCAATAAAAAGGCTGAAATGATACATAAAACAACATGGATGAATCTCCTATATGTTATGTTGAGCAAAGAAAGTCAGACATGAAAGAATATATCTTGTATAATTCCATTTATATGAAAATCAAGTACAAGCAAAACTAAGCAAGAGTAATAGAAGTCAGAACAGTGGTCACCTGGTAGGCAGAGGGCATTACTGACTGGGAAGGGGCACAGGGGAACTTTCTGGATTGATGGAAAAGCTTCTTCATCTTGATCTGGGGGGTGATTACTCAGGTGTGTATGTGTATAAAAATATAGTGAGCTACACCCTTCACATTTGCATACTTTTGTACCCTACTATAATTATGTCATACCTTAATTTCTAGAAAGATTTAAAAAATAGTTGGGTCTCAAGAGTCACACAAAGAGTTTAAAGAAAAAACACAAAAATACCTCACCCAAAGGAAAAAAAAATTCTAGGAGCAACAGTGCCCCTTCTCCTTGTGTTCAGGGCACAAGCCCTTCAGCCTTCACTCTCTATCTGCCAGAGGACAAAGGGCCCAAGCAAGTGGCCAGGGCCTCAAAAGATACCAAACTGTTCAAATCACAGAAGAATGGAGCCCAGGTCCTAGGTGTCATGGCCTGGTGGGAGGACCCATGCAGCCTCCGTTCCATACCAGGCGAGCTCTAGGGAAGCAGAGATGGGTCAGATGGTCAAGCCATGACCCCAGCTGTCTCCGAGGCTCTCTGAAGCAGCCTGTCTGTCAAATCCTGCCACAGAGCATAGAACCAGCCTCCCAAAGACTACTCTGAAGAGCCACAGACAGAAGGGCAATCTGTCTTCTTGACAAGCCGGGCAGATACTGGCTGAACTGCCCCAACTCTGGGCTACAGCAAAGGCCTCGGTGCCTACAGCCCCTCCTGCCAGCAAGGAGGAGGCGCTAAGACCCTCACAGATAGTCAAGGGGAGCTCCATGTGTAAGGCCAGGGACCAGAACCCAGGCAGCAACACGTGCCTCAGGATCAGTTAAGCAGTAAAGAGCCATCCAGCCAGCAGCTCTACAGCAGACCAAAGCCTAAGACCCCCACTGCCAAAACATCTCAAAGCCTGATTATTTACTATGCAGATACCTTTATCTTTTATTGGGATTTTAACTGAGCAAAACTTCCATTCCAGGGGTTCCTATAATCACTAAAGCTCTTTGAACCCTCTGATACCTTCCCAGGGGGAGATGAGGCTGTCACGGGGGTTCCACCCCTCAGCCTAGAAGTGCCCAGAAAGTGGAACACCAGAGGCTCTCTCTGCCAGGGAGACAGCAAGCACCTCCCCATGACCCTCTAGGCCCAAAGTCCTTCCACAGCAGGCCAGCTTCCAGAGGCTCAGGCTCTGAGAAAGAGTGGGACGAGAGCACAGGTAGGGAACTGGGAGCCTGCTTGGCCTCCACAGAAACCTGCTCTTGCCCTAGGGCTGTGGCAAATGGACAGTCCCCCAAGCCCACAATCAGGAGCCCCTTTATGCCAGTTCTAGGCCCCACAACATGTGCAAAGGGGGCTCTCATGCATTTGTGAGGATGCTGGCCCCAGAGGCATGTGAGCTCTGGGGTGGAGGCGGGCATCCCTCACTCCTCCAAGCCCACAAACTCTCGGCCTAAGGAGCTGTCAGGCTAACGAGGCTACCGCAACACCACTCCATCTGAGTGTGTACTGCACGACTGGCTTCAGGTGGCTCTTCTTTAATTAATGGCATCCCAGGCTCTGCAGGGAGTTTCACCCCACAATGAATGGCCCTCTCTCATTAGAGGCAGGCCTGCCATGATGTATTCAGGGTGAGGGCCGGGATTCATTTCCCTGTCTGTGGGTTGGGGATGGGAGGGAGGGGAGAGGCAGCAGGGACAGATTTATATCGAGTGACTTGGATTAGCTGCAGCTGAAACATGACCCCATCAACTCAGGCTGCCTTCTTGGGGCTAACCCGATGCACCTTTGCTGACGAGAGGGCTCTAGGGAAGCTGAAGGGAGGGCAGAAGGTCTGGTTCTTGTTCTCTCTGGGCTTTGGCTGCAGCTCAAAGGCCCAGAATTCCTATACAACCTGCAGAACCTCCCCCCCACCCGATACACACACTTGGCATGCACTGGGAGCCTGGCCTGACTGAGCCTCTTCATGGCCAGGAGGCTGACCCATTGGCCTCAGAGCTATAGGACTGAGGCTTTGACCGTGGCTGTCAGCTGGCTCTCCTGCCTTCAGTAGAAAACACCCTCACTCCCTATCTCAGAGAAGGAGTCCGCAATGTGGTAATGCCCCCATATCTGCTGCCCGGACAGGACCCAAGTATGTTCTGACACAGAGCATCTCAGGCCCCAAGCCTCCCAGCACTAGGGAAAGGCAAGCATCAGTCAGACACAGAAACATACTGCCAGCCATCACCTCACTACGGTGGACCGTCAGGCTGAACCCCACCTCTGGAGTGAGCAGGTTCTAGGTAGCACTACTCACCTTCTCTCCATCTCCCCCTGGTGCCACCTCACACGGATCACGAGACTAAGCAAGGGAACTGGGTGGGGTCTTGTAGGCAAAAAGGAAAACTTGGGCCTTCAGTTGTCCATGATCCCACTCTACTTCTCACAGTCTTAGAAGGAAGGACAGATGCACTCTGCTAGCCCCACAGGTGGCTCGAGGCCAAGGTAGGTTCAGGCTGGCAGCAAATGGCACACACTCCCTACAAACTCCCCCTGCAAACCCCACTAAACTTGACATTCAGTTTTGTTTGTGCTTGGGAGAAAAATCGTACCTCAGAGCCTGCCCTCTATCCATCCTCAGCCCTCTTAGAATGCCCAGTTCACTAAGAAAGCTGGCGGGTGGGCCTCACCTGCCCCTGCCAGCCAATCGGAAGGTTGCTTTGCAGGCCTGCTATGTCCCTAGGAGGGCCAGGGCAGAATGCCTATCATCAGTGCACACACCCACTCCGTGTCATCCACGCTTCTCCAGGGCCCTCATGGGGGAGTATTCGTATATCCTTCCTTCCCTTCTCAGAAAGAGATGTAGCTCAGTTCCGCTTTGCTAAGCCCTATTTGGCAACGTGTCTAAACACATGCAAACTTAATTAGTTCAGGAGGAGAGCCCAAGTGCTTGCAATGACAGATAAAAGTATTGGGAAATGAGACAAGTCAGGACTGCCAGGGAGTTCTTACTCAAACCCCTTCCCCCAGCAGGCTGCTGATCAAAGGTGATACAGCTCAGTGCTGAGACCCTCTGGCACACCCACGGGCAAGGGGCAAGGCTCTCAAGGGCTCAGTAACGTGACAAGATGCCCTGCATGCTTAGATGCCCCACATGCTTTCAAATATACTGAGGGACAGAGGTGCCCAAAGCAATACTGGCAATGGTTTCCTTAAAATAGATCTGAGGATTCACTCATTTGTAGCTCTGCAAGGAGGCTCTCAGACAACCCCAAATCATCCCCCATCACACCTCCTGCACAACTATGCCCCACATCAAAATGAACGTAATAGTCTAGACCTCCACCGACACCAGGTACCAGCAGCCAAGATGAGAATGGAAAGGGCGTTAAGCAGAGTGTGACATAATCTGTGGCAATTAGAAAAGTGGAATAAAAGAAGATTGGAGTTGAAAAAGACTAGTTAGAAGACTTCTGTAATAACCCACAAAGACTATTGTGACCTTAACTAGGGCAGTGGAAATAGGGATGGAAAGAAGGCAACGACTCTGAGAAAGCTCTGGGAGGAAGACTCAACAGGATTTGGCAATTAATTGGTTATGGCTAGAGGACAGAATCAAGGATGATTCTCAGGTTTCCAACAGAGCCACTGAGTAGATGGTGCCCGTCATTATGTTGGAGGTCTAGGGTTGAGAGAAAGATAACCCTTGAGCTTTAAGGGGCCTACGGACATCTAGGTGTGGATAGAGAACAGGGAGCTGGATATGAAGGCTTGGAATTCAGATGGCAGATGGAGCAGTGTCTTTTCTCCAGTGGGATCTCTGCTGTCGTGTCAGTTTCCATTTTCCAGTTGCAGAAAAAGATTAGAAGACATACAGAGAGGATAGTTGAAGCTATGGCAAAAGATGAGATCACTCTGGTAAGTGTGAGTGTGCAGAATAAAAAGACAAGACAGCTAGGACAGAGACCAAAGAAATACCAATATTTAACAAACACAAAATTTAACAGAAAAGAAAATAATCCTCTCTAAGACCCTGTGAAGGGGAAGCTAGAGGAAAAGGAGACATAGAAAAGCAAAGATAAACAGCATTTCAAGAAGGATACATGGTCAACCCTGTTGAATAATGCCAAGAAGTCCCAGCCTTTCATCTATATCCTACACACTGCCCTCCCCCCCCACCCCACCCCCACAGGATAGCCACCATCCCACAGTTGTGTCCCAGTGTGTGGCACATCTCTATGGGACTTCACTCCAGGTGACTAGAGCTCAATAGTCTTGGCCACTTGACTGCAGTCCTCAGGACACCCTCAGCAGTCCCCGCCGAGTGCATGTCCCACAAATAAAACTGGGTAATCTAAGCAAGTATCTTTTGACCTCCAGACTTCCTAAACCCAAAAGTGTTCCGGGTCCCCATCTGCACAACACCAACAGAGGGGTGCAGTATGCACACTTCATGACGAAGGTAGACCAGCATTTACATATTCAATCTCTAATGGAAGGAAACCACCATTCAGAGCTGAGGCTGAGCTAGGAGAAGGTCCTCACAACAGACCCTGAGCAGCCCTAGACCCTGCCCCATTAGAGCAGAGTCTGATTGTCCTCATCCTCTCCAGAGGTCCTCTTCCCAGACTGCACTGAGGGCCAGGCCTTCCCTCACATCAGCTCTTCCCCACCCCCCTCCACATCCACTCCTACCCCTACCTTTCTGTCTTCCCGACCTGGCCCTCTTCTTAGACCCACAGGCCACTGGGAAAGACCCTGATCTAGCTGCTCAGCCACTCTGTGCTGTTCAGTTGGTAAACCCAGATCTTCAAGCTACAGACTAAAATCTGAGTTCCTGAAGGGTGGCTGGCACCTGTGCAGCTGTCACTCCTTACTCGGCGCCAGCCCTACCCTTTCACCATGCCAGAAATGGAACTTTACAGAAACGGTCCTGCCTGGGTGAGAAGAGAGGAGAGAAAACTGGCAAAAGAACACTAAACTCCATGAGGAGATTCAAGAAATACCAGGGAAGTCAAAGCAAAGGCACGTCAGGTAGGGAAGGCAAGCTGACCAGGAGCCAATTCCGGAACAAGTGCTGCAGCTTAAACATGTTTAGAAGGAAAGTTAAATCCGCACTTACTAAATGAAAACACATCTAAGCAGGATCCGCGACTGCGGCATCAAAGCCCGTGTAAACCTGGAGTAGCAACTCATCCGGTTTGGACAAAAGATGGACACAAAACGATCTGGTCAGGTTGGGAGCAGATTTCTTTTCTCCGGTAGGATTTCTGCTGCCACTTCAGTTCCCATTTCTCAGCGCTTCACTAATCAGGCCCTTTCCAACGAAAGTGATGTGAAGCTGGTTAGGAGAGAGAGGAAGGACAGCGACGAGGAGCCACGGCTCTGGGAAACTAGAGTGGGAAAGGAAAATATTTGCTGAATTCCTCAGACTTAGTTAAATCTGAAAGGGGATGTCAAAATAAAAAGTAAGGCACACACTGACAGGTTGTAGTGTCAGTTTAACACCACCCTTGTCAGGCTCGTCATCAGCCTTTACCAGGCGCAGGAAAAGGTGAGGGCTCTGCCGAGAGCCCTCCGACGCGGCTCCAGGAACACCGACAAGCTGTGCGCTGTCACGCAGCACTACTTAGGTTTCCTCTCTGGCTGTTTTTATTTTGTTACACATTTAATTAAGAGCCTTCCCAGCAGTTATGCACAGTCCTGCTTCTAAAAGGCAGCCACAGAGCTCCCCTCCCCCAGTCCCTGCCACCTGACATCTGCTTCCTCCTGCATACTCTGACAGAGCTTCACTGGCTTTCCCAGTCCAAGCCCAAACCGACATCCAAAGTCTGCCCAGCCCCTTGGTTATTTTTGGAACCTCTTTGGTGTTGGAATTCAATTCTGTATAGCCGTGAGTCTTTACCAATTTGACCTTCAGTTTTTAATTTTGTTTTGCCTTTTTCTGCTATAAAACAGATACCACCTCCTACTGGAGAAGACAGGAGGACTGAATGACATATGGTATGTGCTCATTTAACATCTGGTTTCCTTTCATACATGCTTGAATTCAACAACCCAATCCCCCCTTTTGATTCTACATTGATTCCATCATTTCTTGTGAAGATATTAGAACGGCTTCCTTAGTCACCAAAATCTGCCAGGGCCCACCATGCCAAGAGCTGAACTGGTGCTGCAGGCCAGAACAGGCCAGACTCCAAGCTTAGGAGGACCAGCCCCAGAGTCCCCAACCTCATGCCCAGGGAAATTTTCCTGTGCACATACAGGACGGGGCAACAGTAGGTTTACAGTTGTTTGTATGAAAAATAATACAATCATTAGTAAGTAATAATACAATAATAAACTCTGTGTTTCATGTACTCACAACTGAAAGCCTGCTTTTCCCCCACCCTGTGTGTGTATGTGACATGCCAGTCACAAAAGATTCATAGTTAACACAAAGAGATTCTGAAATGCGAGTGTTTGTGACGTGAACACACCAAAGACAGAGAACCACTGGGAGAGTGGGAGTCCTGGGAGGCTATCTGGAGAAACCAGGCCTCTAGGCTGGACCACATGAACCTCTGGGTATCAGCCTGTATGCTGCCCCACCCTGAACAGCTTCTTCTACTCAACAGAGCTCCACCTAAGTCCTTTCTCCATCTCCAGTGCTCACAGCTGCCCAGGATACCCTAAACAATAACAGCCTTCCTCCTCCTCTCTTCCTCCATGGGGCCCTCCTCCGATCCATATCAGCCCAGCCTATACAATCTCCCTGACAAAGGAGTGTCACCTGAGAGCACAGAAATCCTCTGGATCTCTGGGAGCTGCATGTGCAGACCTGGAGATGTGCAGTAAGTGTGTGTACACGACCTAAGGGATATGGGAGATGAGGTGTGTAGGTGTTTATGTGACCTGGGCTTGTTCTTCCTCCTATCTCACCTAGAGAGTTGGTGTCCATTTGCAGGCCTGACACCCATCCAGCTGGGTGCATAACTATGCTTCAATGCCCAGCATCCAAAAGGCATAAAAAGACCTTGATGAGAAGACAATGCCTGAGTTGGTAGGCAATATCACTCCAGAACCACTACTCCCAACTCCCCACCGACACCCCAACCCACGCTCAAAAGTACAGGTGTGCATGCGCGCACACACACAGAGTGCTTGCGGCCGCCTGCAGTCACAGAGAACACAGGGTTATCGATTCTATCAGTACTCAGCAAACAATGCCCCCCCCACCTCCACCCCACTTTAGTTCCCTGGGGGCTGTCTGAAGCCAGGTATCCATAAGATAGACAAGAGGCAAAGTGTCAGCCTAGCAGAGTAACCAGTTTTGTCTTCCAGGATCAGGAGACAAAGGAGAGAAAGCACTGGGGACAAAACAGAAGAGAGGAGGCTGGTGACTTAGGCAACTTCCTAGAAGCAGCCCTCTCTCATCCCACCACCGGGCTCTCAGTTGTATCATCCGGGCCTTGTATCCCAGATGAGAGGATAGCACAGTGTAATGGTTAAGAGAAAGGACCCTGGACCCAGGTTGCCTGGGTTTGAATCCTGGCTCCATATGTTCTTGGGCAAGTTACTTAACCTCTTTGTACCCTAATCTTCTCATCTATAAAAACAGAAATAATAAGAGTACCTATGGTTATAAAATGCACTTAGACTAATAAACACTATGCATCTGGCTCAACAATAAAGACCTCTTTTAACTCTTTCCTTCCAGGGCACTGACATGTAGCTCTGCAACTGAAGGGCTCTCCTAAGCAGTGAGACCTGGCCATGGCAGGAAGGCCCTGACAACAACAGTCCCAGCAAATCCATCCCTCCCTGCTCCAGAGGCAGAAAGCAGGGGTCCCACCCCTATCCTTATCCTGACAGCCCCCAAAATCCAGGGACCCCCTGACCTAGCTACCCTGTAGGCTTAGGCATTAAGTCTGTGAAAGGCAGGAACTGGTCCCACAGATTCCAAGCCCCGCTAGCAAAGCAGCCCTTCTCATACTCACATGACTTTTAAGTCCCAGTCTCCACAGGTGACAAAAATTGACTTGACGTTTGGATCTAAGAGGCCTTCCTTCGCCATCCACTCATCGACCCTCTGAAAAGTACACAACAAGAACAGATGAGATTTCCCTGAGTCTGTGAAGAGCCACAACAGTGAAACGCAGATAAGCTGCTTGTAATCAGAGCAGGAGAAAATTGTAATCTCATCCAGCCAGGGCTCTGCTCTGGGCTCTTACCTTTGGCTCAGAACTATGAAGGCACTTGCAGGACAATCCCTGCAAGAAGAGCCCACAAGCCCAAGTGTTGCAGGGGAGGGGCCCCCTCCACGCCGTATTCCGGGCAGCCTGCCCCAGACAGGATAAGGACAGATCCCAGTAAATCAGTCCAAATAGCTCTGGTCGTCAAAGGCACAGCCTAGCATAGACATAGGCTATGCTGGGCTTGAGAACAGGCTGGTACCCAAGCAGGGACTCCAATCCACAGGTTCATTCATTCACTTACTCATTTTACCCTCCCACTAAATGTTTATTAACCAAACTTATGAATTTGGTTATTCCCCAAATGAAAGTGAAATTAATTTCCACCATGAGTCTAGCCCTTTGCTGGGCAGAAGCAAAGCTCATAATTAGCCCCAGACTTTGTATTTCTCCTCTCTTGGATGAGGATTAAAATTCAACAGATTGTTTTGAAGGCTGAGCTCAATTCCTAGGTAGAGAGAGAAATTGCTCCTAAGCACACTGTAAGTCTCTTTCTCCCTTCATTCCTTTGATAGGTTTTATTATTTGCACTCACACTAGAAGTACAAATACTAAAATCAGTGTATAATGGCTGAATTATCATAAGGAATTCATGAAGCATCGCCTATTTTTCAGACGATCCCAGGCACGGGGTAGGAGTGCAGCGGATCACAGCACTGCCCCACTCACACAGGGGGACTGTTTTTAGAGGCTGCATGACATAGTGGTTAGAAACGCAGGACTGAAAGTCAGACGCATGTGGGTTTGGATCTTGGCTCTTCGATATCCTGGTTGTGTCACTGATGGGAAGTCATTTAAAAGTCATTTAACTCCTCTGAACTTCAGCTTCCTTCATCTATAAAATGAGGTAGGATGACTAACCTTACACGTTGTTTTGAGAATTAACTGCAAATGTAATAAGGTATTTAAGTTCCTACCACGAAATAAGAGAGTAAGTAGGCTGAGAAGGGGAGAGAAGCAGATCTCATAATACAATATAATAGATGCAGCAATAAAGAAGTGACCAGAATGTTCCAGAACCAAAAGAAGGAAGTGGCCAGCTCTATTTTCAAGGAAAGGAGTCAGAAAGGCTTCATAAAGAAGGTAATTGAATTAGGAGCTTGGTGGTTTGCTTGACAGGGTAGAACAGAGGAAAGGAGATGACAGGCAGAGGCACAGGCCCAACCACTTTGTACTTGAGAAGCAGTTATGTGTTTAATGTCTGCTGTCCTCACCAGACTGTAAGCACCCTGAAGGCAGGGACTCTTCCCTGTCTTATTCACTGTGTTACTCTCTAACCCAGCACAGGGCCTTCTCAGTAGCTATTCTTGAAACGACTAAAATATGGGTAAGGCATAATGTGACCACAGTCCACTGTGTATAGAAAGGAGGAACAGGAATTGAAGCTGGACACTAGGTTAGGCCAGACTGTGAAGGGCCTTGCGTGCCCAGCAGGTAATGGAGAGTCCATGGAAATCTTGAAGTGAGATTACTTCTGGCAGGTGTAGGCTGGCTCCCTGTACATCTCAGAGATCCTGGAGGTCTGGCCTGTGTTGAAGCAGTCCTTGAGTAGGGCCAAGGATCCTATCTAGTTCCATGGCTACAGCAGTTGGATCTCCCACAACTTCAGAGACATCAGAGCTACGCCCCAGGGCCAGATTATGGAGACCCTCTTCATAATCAGTATACCAGAGAATCCTCCTCAGCCCGAGGATCCCCTCATAGCTAAATTCTAGACCCTCCAGTGCTGAATGGTTTGTCTCCCCAGCCACTTTGGCCCAACCCTTTGCATAGACAGATAGAAACACACACATACACCCAGCCTTTCCCCTAAGTCACATAAAGAAAATAAGGTAGGCCCTGGCTGGTGTGGCTCAGTTGGTTGGGCATCATCCTGCAAAGCAAAAGGTTGCCAGTTCAATTCTGGTCAGGGCACATGCCTGGGTCGTGGGTTTGGTCCCCGGCAGGGACAGAAGGCAACTGATCAATGTTTCTCTGTCATATCAATGTTTCTCTCCCTTTCTTTCTCTTTCCCATACCCTCTCTCTAAAAATAAGTAAATAAAATCTTAAAAAAAAAAAAAGAAAGAAAGAAAGAAGAGAAGGTATACTTTACACAAAAAGAGGCAAGGTAAACCTGGAAATCCCTAAGTCACCTACTGGCCTTAACTTCCCAAGTAAGTGCCCCACATGCAAGGGGGGCTGGCTCCCCACTGCCCAACTCCTTCACAGTAGTCCTGGAAAAGATGGTAGGATAGGATGGAAAACTGTTGGGAAGCAATGCCCAGCAAGACCAGGCTTTCACCATGAGAAGCACTTAATATTCCCTGGGGTCCTTGGAAGCTTAAGGCATAGGCCATTCACTCATGCAGCACATCTTTAGTGAGCACTTTCTACTAGAGACTGTAAAGGAGGTGATACCACATTGGGAATCAGAACCTTTTCCTTCCCTCTCTGCTTGAATGGATAAAGGGTTGGAGGAACCACTAAGATAACCTCAATCTTCCGAGTCAGCCCCACCCCTCTCAATCCTACCCACCCCTGAGCCGATGAAGGTCTAGAGGAGACCAGCCTGAGCCTAACTTAGAACAAATGAGTCAGGTGGATAGATGGATGGGTGGATTACCGATGGATAAATAGATGAGTAGATGGGGGGAGGGGATGAATGTGTGGATGGCTATATGAATGGATGGATGAATAGGTTTTCAAGAGCCTAGAAAGTCTATCCGTTGACCCTATTTTGGGATGAGGGAATGACCACCACTCACTCCTGTATCCTGTCTCTCCCTGCTGGTTCTAATAGCTGTAGGCTGGGCAAGGGAGGTGGGAGGGGATGGTCAGGCCAAATGAGCTAAATGAAAGAGAAAAAAATTTTTTTTAAAAAAAGAACAAGTGAGTCAGGCAAACACCTAGCTAGCCCCCTGATCAGGGTCTTGGTTAGGACAAAAAGTTTGCTCTTTAGCTCTATAATCAACTAATAAGACAAAACAGAGCCTGGTTGGGTCTCCTTGTCCTGCCAGACTGCCTATTCAGGTCGATGCCAGAAACCTTCCCGCTTCCCCACACAGCATGCTGGAGGAGCAGAAAGAGCTTCCTGGGGGAGACTCAGAACCTTCTGAGCACTCCTTTCCCCAGCTGGCCTGGGCTCAGCAGGAAGATGGCTCCTGAAGACCACACCTTCCCCTCGCCTGGCACTGCTGAGGGAAAAAACCTCATAACCCCACCAGCTCAGGTTTTGTACTAGTGTGGAAGGAGCATCTTCCCTCAGGAGCCCAGAGACATCCCAGGGACAAGCTGCCTGGCTTGCAGTCTCCCTCAGGAGCCAGGCCCTATCTGGAGATGCTAGCTGTGACATAGGGACAGGTCCCTTCTTTCCCCTTGAGTATGATCCTTTGAGGAGCAGTCCATACTGGGGAGGCCTCTCATTCGTAAGAGTGAATCTTCTGTCAAAAAAAGAGGGTCAGTGGCGTTGGGAGACATCTCAGAGCTCATCTAGTCTTCTCCCAGGTTATGGCAGGCATCTAACCCTGCCCTCACCCAGAGCCTGACTGGGTACAGAGCCTGGGCTCGCACACTCTCAGGGACAGGAAGCACACTGTACCACTGGGTGAGCCAACACCCTGACCCTGGCTCCATCCTGAGGAGCCCAGGAGATTCAGTCTGCATTTGTATGGGACAGGCTGACTTGGCTAAATAAACAGCTCTTCCTCCCTCTCCTGGCCACCACCCACTTTCCCCTCGGATAACTACCTCCAATGCAGATGTGCCCTGCTCTTGCCCAGATACTCTGCTTTCTCCTGTGCTTTGACAGGGGCTGAGCATTGGGTGTACTGGTCTTACAGATAAATAAAGCACCCAAGGAGATCCACAGGCTTTTTCTCTTCTTCCCGCTCCCTAGAGAGCAGTGGTAGGGGGACCTTCCCCCTCCCTGAAAACCCCCAGGCAAAGGGGGCTGGAAGACAAGCTGAGGCAGTGCTCTGCCCTTCCTCGTTCCCTTAGGCTGGAGCACAAGAAGCTGTATCTTAACCTTTTCCAGCTCCCCGAGGAGAACATCCTAGAAGTGTGGTCTCTGCCAAGGGTTCTAAAGCCTTTAATTTGATTTCCCTCACACAGGCAATTGTTGTAATTATTCTGATTAGGAATCATTACCCAGTACAGCCTCTGCACCCGACAGGCACAATGCATCCAGCGGCAAGCTGCGGTGGGGCAGGCGGGCCCAGCCGCACCTCCTGGAGGAGCTGACAGCAAACAAAAGCCATCAATAGGGAGTTCTGGGTGAGTTAATGAAGTGCTCATATGCCACAAGAAGCCAACAGTAAAGCTAAACAAAAACACCTCCAGTCCCGGGGGCCAGTCCCACAGTGCCACAGCTCAGCTCCCGGACTTCCCAACCTGCCCAGCGCGGGCGGCCCAGAACCGGCCAGCACAGGACCGGGCGGGGGCCCTCCACCAGCCTCCTGGCAGCACTTGGACATGTTGTCAGTAACCCTGACAGGAACAGCTGGAGATGACAGATCAATGGTTCAATACTCTCAACAGCATGTCACTGATGTGACAGCAAATGTTATTCTAATCAAGCCATAATCATAGTCAAATTACACAGCTACGTTCTCAGGAGTTGGGGGGAAGAAAGGCAGCAGGAAGGGGTCAGAGGTTAGGAATTAAAGGTCACTCAACCTACCTCCAGCACTTGCTGCAGGCTTGGCTGACCATCCACCATGGCTTGAATAATCCCGGTGAGCTGCAAGGAAACATAAAGAGCCAATGGATGGAAAACTCAAAGTTGGGCTGAATTCTTTCTTTTCTGTTTCTCTCCTTTTACTGTAAAGAACTCTGGCCTGCACTGCTTTAGGCTGAGAATCTGACAGGAGCCTTGGGAATAAAGTCCCAGGACACGCTCTAAACTTCCTAACAACACGCTGCCCTGAAACAGGGATACGCAGCTACCTGCTGATCCCAGGGTGCATCTCGTTCCTGTTTCAGCTCTCACATGCAAAAGTAAAAACAAAAACAAGATTTTACGTGTCTTTTGTGTTCAACAGGCTCCATAATGCCCCACAAATTAAAATCTCAAGTGAATTCACCTCCAAGCTTCACAGAGGCTCCTGTCGGACTTAGGAAATAACCACACAGGACAGGCACACTCGGTTTCCAGTCCACCCCTTCTCTGGGCCTCGGTGCCCAGCAGTGCCCCAGTGCCCAGCAGTGCCCCCTCTAATGCCAGGGAAGGGCCGGGGAGTCCCACAGGCATCCACCCTTCACCCTGCGTACCTGGGCCCTCAATACCAACTAGCCAAGCGGGAAACAGCACCTTTAACTGATGGGGAAACTCAGTCAAAAAAGCCTAGTGTACAAACCTGGTCTAGAGAATTGCTGACTCACAGGCCTATGCTTCACCAAGGTCAGGCTTAGGTTGAAACAAGCTTGTTGCTTTGATTTGTTTAGAAGTGAAAACATCCCTTAAGCACAGGCTACAACGGACTGCCTCCAGGATCTGAGGCAGGAGGTCCCATCCACAGAGCCGGACTCGGCTGGAAACCACCATGCCGCTCCCAGAGAGAGGGGCACCGAAGGCTTGCGTGGAAACTTCTATTTTTTTTTTTAAGTGTTGGGGGGACAGATTAAACTCCAATTAAACTACAATTACATTTAATGAATACCAAATACCCAACTCACAGAAACCGCTGGCACTAAGAGGGAAGGTTATTTTCTCATAGCAACTTACAGGGAATGGTAATACACACCTTTTAGGGAAGAAATTTTCATTTTAAGAACGCTGAGTTCCTCTAGGTGGGTTTCTGTAGTTCATCAAGTCATTATTAGGTGGTATTTTAAGGAAGTGTAAGGACACAGCCACTCTATTTTATATTCCAGAAACTGTTTTTATATTAATCTGTATTTTAATTGGGTAACAGCTGCTGCCTACAGACTTCCCATGGTCTAAAAGGAAAATAAATTAGAAAGATTAACTACACTGTTGTTTCACAAGGCTTTAACCCACAGCATGCCCACCCGGCTGGCACCTTCACACCCTTTCCTTGCTTGGGAGACCAAAGAACTGCCCAGCAGAGGGAGGGCCTGAGCCAAAGAGAAGAAAGGATGGTCTACTGAGGGCAGGAGAGGGGGTGGTGGGAGATGAGCCCCGGGTCAGCAGCTTTAATCTCGGAGTGCTAAGACTCCTTTTATTTAGCCAACAACTATTCATGGAGAGCCTGCTCCGTGCTGGGTCCCATTATACGAACCAGGGAGCCAGCAGTGAAGAAAAACATGAAAACCTCCATCGAATCTGTGTTCTTCTTGGCAGCCCTCTCCTATGCCCAGCCCTGCTAGCACCCAGAGCCTGTACACCTTCCAGAGCCACACTGAGCAGGCAGCTGCCCTGTGTTTTTTCTCAGGTATACAGGGGCCAGAGTCCAGAGCAGACCTCTTACCGACTCCAGCTCCCAAATCCAGATGATTGACTACTGCCCATGGACCCACCGCTGCCCTTTCTGGCCCAGCTTCTCTACTGCTTAGTTCTTCCAAAGCCAAGCCACATCCCCACGCTTGGAGCTGGGGCTTTGGGTCAGGACTATCCTGGAAAAGAGGGCTCACGTGGCCGTCTTACTTCTCGGAAAACTCCAGGGTCTGCATGCCCATCTCATATCTGGTCTGAGTTCCTGGGGCAAGGGTATGGCTACTCCTTTTCTGGGCTCCCACCAAGGGTCACTCAGATCAGCTGAACACTGACGGGCTTCCAGACACAAAGGAAACCAATGGCACCCTTGCCAAGAACCCTCCCTCCTTGGAGATGGAACTTTGGTCAGCATCTCTGTACACCAGAAGCACCTGCTCTGGGTCCTAGGAAAATCACTGCCTTGGGAGAGAATATCACTCTACCAAAAGGGAAAACCAGAGGTGCTGCTTTGCAGGAGCTTTCACTACGGCCTAGGCCTGCCTCTTCCCACACTAGGGAGGGGGTTGGGGGTCCCAGAATACTGGGCTTTCTCAAACTGCTCTCCAGTGGCCAGTAATCTTAGAATCATCAGCCTGGGAGGAACCTAGTAAGTTCCCTCTCCATGCTTCCCGTACCACTGTGGTCCAGCAAAACAGGGCTTACCCCTGACTTCCTAAAGGACTTGAACTCAACCCCTAGAGGCACAGGGGCTTGAACTCTTGGTTCAACTAGAGGCAGCTTTCCAGGGGGAGGCCACATTCCCCTGCAATAATTCCTCCAAGGATGGACTACCATCTTATCAGCTCTACCAAGGCACTGGATGAAGATGGGGTGAAATTAAGAAAGTTGGTCCCTATACCTGATACTGACAACCAGTAAGATACCTACCTGTAAGACTTATACCATAAGCTGTGAGGGAGAGAGAAAATGTAATAAAATAAATACTGGGAAGTTCTACCTTAGGCATAACTTAAATCTTTCATGCTACAGTTGAAGCTCATTCACACTTGGGTTAATATATATTTGTAAAAAGCTTTCCCATCCTCACAATGAAAGGTACTAGAGCAAAGCCAAGTATTATTAAGCTGAGAACCAGGGCTCACAGGCTAAACAGAGCTCAGAGACCTTAACCACTTAAAGCAGGAGAGGTGAGAGGAAGAATTAATGCGTGCTCCGGGGTTCCTTTCACTGAGGGATTACAGATTAACTCCCGCTTCCCCAGACTCGGAAACCGCAAGGCAAGGGGCTTTTGACCCTGACTGATAACCCGGCTGGCTACTGAGATCCCCTACCCACACCAGGGCTTTATCCAGGAATGAGCTGGCTTCATCATAAACACTAGCAACTACAGGAAGCAGCCCAGGACACTTGGTGCCAATAGCATGTCACATCCAGCACTTTCTCCTTTCACAGTTTATCTCCAACACAATCGTATTCTGACACCAAGACAGTTTGTTGATTACATAAGCACTTGTCTCTGGCTGCAATCTGATAATCAGAACCCACTCCTCCTGCTCAGACAAAGAGACCAATAAATCTCACCCTTTGTAAGTGCAGGTGCAAGAGAAAACCCTTTACTGGCATTTAGCAAAATGGGTATTTTTGTAGTTTTTTCATGACAATGACAATGGCAAAAAAGACTGCCCATGGTCAGGGACTGTGTGGCAGTCCAGCCGCTGGAGACAGAGATCTGCTGAATTGGAGCAGGTTCTGAAGGTGGTAAAGAAAGGGCTTGGGAAGGAATGAAACACCTCCCATCCTATCTCTGTCAGAACCATGTCCCCAGGCCAACTGTCAACTGAAACTAAGAAAGGACTTCAAGAGGGCCAATAACATGTTCATGACACAGAACAGGAAGAGCCTCTATGCGTGGGCTACAAACTTAACCAAAGCAGAATCCCTCTTTCTGCTGCCAGCACCAAGCCGATCTCTCTCCGCTCCACACAAGCACGCGCCAGAGTTCTTAAGAACTTCGTGTACACGAAAAAAAATTCTACCAGAGGAGCTGCTTAGGCACAGCCAGGGGCTTTGAGGTTGTTCCCTCTAGCCGGCAAGACAGCCGCTGCCAGGTAGCGTGAGGTCTGAGAACAATAGCTCTCATCCTGTGCCCCTGTCTCTCTCTGCACAGCACTGCCACGAGGTATGGAGACAGGGCAATGTCTGCATGATCCGAGGTTTTCCGAATAAGACTTTACTTGCTCAAAAGAGCAAATCAGCAGTAGTTACTCTAGCACAGGCCAGAGTAACTGTGGTTGAATAATTCCTTGATAAGATTCATTCATTTAAGGAACACATATTAAGTGTTTGCTTGGTACCAGGCCCTAATGATGGAAAACAGGTGGATCAGATCTAGTTTCTGCCCTCAAGGAACTCACAGTTTAGTGGGAAGACAGATAAACAATTACAGTATAATGTATATGGTCAATGTTATTTTGGGGTGAGCACAGCCCAGCCTTCCCAGGCTTCTTAGAGGAGGTGACCCTGAGCAGAGTCCTAGGGGACAAGCAGGGGCTGGGGGAGGAGAGTGCTAGCATCACCCAGGTGAAGGACCATCACGTGCAGAGGCAGATTGTAAGAAGGTGACCTTTAGATGAGGAACGTGAGGGGAAGATGAAGCAGGGAGATATGAGGCTGGACAAAAAGGCAGGGGCCAGGTCAGGGAGCGTTTTGAGCTCTGGAAGCCCCAGACAGACTGCAGACTCAGTGCCTCCAGCAGAGCCACACCTTCACTTTCATAACAAGGACTTTCCAACACCCCCTTGCCTACTATCATCCAAATTATGTATGTGTGTCCTTGAGTGAAACTTTCTGGAAAAAAGCAACATAGCTTTCATCATAGTCCCACAATCCTTCCCCCCTCCTAAAAAAGAAAACAAGCAGCAGCAGCCCTACTCTAAAAAATATCCCTTTTCCCAACACTACTGAGCACCCACTCCTGCGCAGGCCGAGCTCCAGCAGCATTCTGTTCCATCCCTAAGCAGGCAGCAACCTTGACAAATCGGGGCCTCCTTGTCTATGCCAAGCAGCCTAGCTAGAGCGGAGTCCCCCAGGGGGGACTTTCACACAGAGAAGAGGAAGAGAAGGACAGAGAACACTCCACTTTCAGACCACTGGAGGGCTCAGGTAACTGGCTGGTATAAGGAAAGTTTTCCCTTCCCTTACCAACAGGAAGCGGATTTTCATCATCATTAAAATGTTACTTTTTTGAAAGGGGCAAAAAGGACAGATTAGCACCCCCTGGTGGTATAGGTAATTCCCAGGGAAAGGATGAAAAAAACCGTAGACCCCAAAGGAAGCAAGAACCTCAGTATCGTTAGCTGGAACAATGAAAGACTTGAGAGACTGGACACCTTGGCAGGCGGATGCCTGCAACAGAAGGCCCACCAGAGCCAGGCAGCAAGCGCTGGCATCAAGTCCAGGAATGACCCTCGGGGCCTCATATCTGGGCTAAGGCTGCCGCAGAGCTCGCTGAACCCTCCCACCAGCGGCAGGCAGGTCCTTCCTCCACACCAAAGAGATTGTTTTGGGATTACTCAAACACTTCTTTCCTCCTGTTTCATTCATATGTTCAAAAAAGTAGGTCTGTAAATAAAGGCACAAAGTCTCTAACATACCCCAGCCCCAAATTCTGAAAGAATTCTAGAAACACTTGTGTCCTCCCATCACCTCTGTTACCACATATTCTTGACCATTCTTGGGATTTCACCATAGCCTGTGGCCACCACGGAGAGTGTAACATAACACAGCCCAGGGGAAAGAGCCACAGAAGCTCTCCGTACAGTCGGGAGAGTCAGCACTCTGACAGGGCCTCCTCCCTGCCAAGGGCTCACTTATGTGGGCCTCCAGCAAGCATCAAAATCTCTGTTAGTCCCAGCTCCCATCTGTAAAATGGGGCCAGTACTAACCTGCTTACAAGGAGGCCAAGCAGAGCACCAGACTAGGACGAGGAAAAGGACATTTCAGCCTTGGCCAGGCTGGGCTCATACTCTACTTGGACTGCTCCTCTTTCCTTGGTGAGAAACTGTGCTTCCCACAACAGGGTTTCACATAGGGCTACTTTCCTCAGGGACAGAGAAACATCACCAGAAAGCTAAGAAAGCTGAACCTTTCCTTCTCAGAAGCTAAAACCTTCACCTGTTGCCAAGGGGCCCAAAGGGAAATGAAACTGAAAAGAAGCTGAGCTCCAGAAGCACCATCCTGCTCCTAGAACCCAAGTGCCAGGTCCCCGGGAAGGACAGGAATGCAAGGAAGGGGAAATGTTGGGGAAGCTGGGACAGATTGTGCCACTGCTTTCCCTGGGTCTCCAATGACCAGAATGACCCAAGTGGAATGGCAGACTTTGTAGAGCCAACTGCGGGGTCCAATACGCACCCACTTTAGCCGATAAGAACTTTCACTAATCGGCCTGTATACCAATGATCCAAAAGCTCCTGCTCCAACAGCCCTTGCTGTTCAGTTCCAGAGCCCTTACCTCTGTGCAGAAGGGAGTAAGCTGTGGATGGACTACAGGCTGGACATACATGTGAAAGGTAGACTCAATCTCCATGGTCCGGCCATTTAACTTCAGGATGGGGAACTCGATGATTTCCTGGAATAGCAAAGACAAAGAAGAGAAAAAAATAAGTTTTTATTGTTTATTTTAGTTTTTTTTTTAATCAACCATTTCAAATAGTAACTCCGAGAGTCAAGAATGAGGGAGTGTTTTGAACTCATCACTTCCTGCCAGGCCAAACCCAGACTGAGTGAAATGGCGCTAACTCAGTCACAGCCCCAACCCGCCCACTGTGAATATTCTCACAGATTCCAGGGACGAGACACATGTGCCACCCCACCGTCTGGAAAGGAGAAGTAAGACAGTCTGCCCCAGTTTCCCCAAGTGGCTCTCTACCAGAGGCTGGCTCACTCCAGCCCCTAAAAGTCCTCCCCTCCTTCCCCAGCCCAGGTCCCTGCCCTGGGAGGGGCCTGGATCTCCAGCCATACAGACAACTGGCCATCAGACCAGGGCACAGCTTCCTGGACGTGAAGTTTAAACAGAGCTGAGTTTCTTCATCATTAGTTTTTACCCCCACCAAAAAAAAAAAAAAAGATATATAATAAATAAAGCCGAAGGGGAGACTAAAGAGGAAAAAACTGAGTAAGAGTAATAGGAGCTACTGCTTCCTACCTTTCTTTCAGGCAGTAAGCTCTCCCCCCTCCCACCGGCTCCCCCACCCCAAATCGCTTAACCAGCCCTTCCCAGTCCACTGGAACGTAATGGAAGAGAAGGAGGAGGAGTGACAATTTGTTTGGTGTCTCTAAGATTAATTTGTCTCCGTTATTTAATAGAGATGCACAGCACACCAAGGTCCTGGTGTGCAAACAGGCTTGCAGAAGGCTGGCTGTGCAGCAAGCCTCACACATCGCTCCCGGGAAGGGAGGGACGCATGGAGGGGGGGCGGGGGGAGAGGGCAGGGGAGAGCACACACGCACCGGAGAGAAGAGGGGAAACGAGCAGAGAGAATAAAAAAAATTATTGCTTTTTAATATTCAAAAACAGTTTGCGAAATTTAATCAAAGCAGAGGAAAAGCTAACATTTTTACTACTTTGACATTTTTATTAGCGCTTTCATAAATTTTTAAAACATGAATGGAATTAGTTTACAACACACACACACAAAAACTGCCTGAAAACATCTGGAAGAGACAAATAGGAAATAATAAAATAAATAAATAAAAGCAAAATCCTCCGAGTAAAATTAGCATGTGGAAAAGGCCTCCACTGCAGAGAGAGAGAGAGAAAGAGAGAAGGGGGGCTCTGCCCAATCAACAGCCCCAGCAGTCAGTTCCAGTCAGTTCCTCTCCCAGGGCCCCCACTCTGGAGAGGACCTTTCCAGTGTCGCTAAATTCAAGGCCAACTGGATCTCCCCAGGGACAGCCTGGAGAAGCAACAGGGAAGCTGTTCCGCACCTGATGACACGCAAGAAACAGGCACGTGGAAAGGCGGGCGAAATGGCCAACGTCCCGCCATCCTGGGGCAGCTAGGCACCCTTCTCCTAAACAGACCCACCGTCAAACTTGTTGTTAAAGCAGCTATTTTCATCTGACAGATTACAGCAGGACTGAAGACCAAAGCAAGGCGATCAGGCTTCATGATGGAGAAAGTCAAAGGTTCTGGTTGCCTGGTCTCCCTGGGGTGATCCCCAAAGATGGGGAAGCTGACAGGAATCCCCAAAGTAGGAAGGGCAGGGATGCTGCAAGGTTGGAGCCAAGGGGGAACAGAGAAGACGCCCAAGCTGCTGTTTGGACTGGGTGATGCTTCTCCTCTCAACGTGTTCCCCAATTCCCTGGGCCTCTCATTGGCCACACACACTATAAAACCGGCCAAGTGGAAGAGTGTTTTGCCAAACACAAAATTAAAGCACACATACACAACACACATATTGGTCCCCCTTAAAATCAGATCTCTAAGATCCCCAGGAGCTAACTCTGAGGTGGGGCTCATCTGAGTCAGGCTTATCTGACTCCTTAATTTCGGATTTATCCTTCCTCTCCCATTAAGAAGAAGAAGAAGAAGAAAAAAAAAAAAACCTTCCCAACAGAAAGAGCTCCAGAACCTGGTGAGTTTGGCTGCCCTGGTGTCTCAGGAAACAAATACAGCCAGCTCCTCACTAACAATGTTAGCTGGGCCCACAATGAAATTTAACCTGTGACACAACTGTACTTTTCATTTAAACTTTCATTTCAAGAGAAGCAGTGTTTGGAGACCTGCAGTTTGTCCTGCTAATAAAGACAAGTGTTGGGACCTTTAAGGATGCCATTCATCTCTGGCTTTTATTAAATTCAATTTTCTTAAGCCCACGATACATTATGAAATTAGGAGTTGACATTCCTCTGGAAACAAAAATATCTATCAAACACAAATAGAAAAAAACCCTTATTACCAAGAATTTATGACTTAAAAGTTGATCTCTTTCCACTTTTTTACAAGCACATGGTTTGTTTTAGATATCCGAAATGTTATTATGGATCTAGGATTTCATTAGTATTTATTATAAAATAGTAAGTGCTTCAGCCCCTGCTCTGACCAGCATCGAGTCAGCGGCCCCAGTAGATTCTCTGAAAACTTGGCCTGCGGGTTTCCCCACTGCAGCTCCATCTTCAAACTTTCCTGCTACTGGCTTCTTCACCCCTGGGGAAATGGCGCCAACTTGAGCGCTCATCTTCACTACCACTCTCCCAGAGAGGAGGAACAAACAAGCCTCAGCTCCATGAAAAACGAGGGGTAACTCAGAGAGGTTACCCCAAAGTTATAGGTTGATCTCATTAATTTCAAGAGCTTATGAAGACGTGGTTAAGTGCCAGCTCCTAGGGGCAGTTGCTTTGATAATGAAACTTCTTCCCACTCCTTCTCCTTTTCCTTCCTCCAATTTCATCATTCCCTTAGAATGATGAAAGAAGTTTTGGGGTTTTTGGGGGTTTTTATTTTAGGAATAGTTGAGTGTCTGCCTTTAAAAAGGTAGCACCATGAAGGAAAGAACCAGTTTGTATTTACCAGCCAGCCCTCTTTTCTTCCTCTGTTAATATTTTCACAATCCCTTACATTTGTATGTCATTTGCATTCAATTAAACCACCTGTGCCCTACTGTGTGCAGGGCAGCATACAGGTGGTGGAGTGAGATTTAGGGTTAAGGTGTGGACTTGCTGTGAGGGATGCCCACAGACTGCTGAACAGAAAAGATACATGAACAAATAATGAACAACGCACTATGATAAATATCTTAGTGAAGGCACATCCCAAGTGTTAGGCTTTTCAGTTTACAGTGTGCTTTGAAATATAGTTTCCTAGTTTACCCTTAATCAATCCTGGAAGATAGGTCCTATCATCATTATCACTGTCATCATGAGGTCATAGACCAATACTACTTACCAGGCAGGGGCTGCTGGGGGTGGAACAGATAAATACAATGAGATGTGGCTCCTCTCTGTGAGGTGCAAGGGGTCGAGAGAGGCTGACCCCAACATCCTTGGGGACAAGCAGAGAATGGAATCGTTTCATTCCTTCCACCTATTGTTTACTATGTGTCAGACACTCTGCTACATGCAATGATCTCACTGACTCCTCCTAACAACTCATGCAGTAGGAACCATTACTGTTCCCATTTTACAAATACACTAAGGCCCAGAAAGAAGCTGTCATTCGCACAAGGTTATACTGCTAGTAAGGAATGGAGCTGGAACTCCAAATGGGGAAATGAGATTTAAAGAAAGTAGGATTAGCAGCTTTCAAAATCTGAAGAGTCAAGAAAAATCTGATTCTTTTAGTCCGAAAGGCTGTCTTTGAGGAGCTCAGTCTATCTCCTAGGAAGAGCAACTGCTTCAAGTTACCAGAGCAACAAATGTGGACCATCCAGGCAGGAAGTCCTAAAGGACTGCTTCCGAGCAGAGGCCACTATGGGTGCAGGGACGCAGATGGCGCTGTGCTCCAAGCTGGGGGAGGGCAGGAACCAGAAGCCTTCAGTTTGCATCTCCAGCACCCAGTCCCATCCTGGCAGACAGACTTCACTCTCTCCACTTTTGGTGAGTAGAAACGTATGAAAGGGATGATAAATGGCAAGATAGAAGCCAAGCACGTGGCTCTAACAGATAGCACTCTGCTCTGGCAGAGCTCTCCACGGGACCAGAGAGGTGAAGTGATCTACCTAAGGTGGCAAAGGTGGTAAGCCAGAATTCACATCCAGACATGGAATACTCCAAAGCCCGTTCTACCAGATCCCCTGCCTCTCATCTTTAAGTGGTTTCTCAGCTTCTCTCAACTGCTAAAACCCACCAGTGCCCCAGTTTTCTGTTTGCACAGACCAAGGGTTTCCTGGAACACAGGACTTTTAGGGCTAAAAGTGGGACAGTTGGTCACCCTACACCAATCACAAGTTGTTCGCCCCGCTAGGTTGTCCCAGAGTAGAGCACCATAAAACTCAAAAAGTTGATGGTGCATGGGAATTGGCCACAACTTGATAACTAAGGACAAAGCCTTAGAATTTGGGTTTTTCAAAGTATCTTTGTTTCTAAACTAATTGCATCTGCTGTGTCCCTCAATAAAATGCCAGCTATGAATTTTTTTTTAAAGGGAGGAAAGACAGAAAGATAAAAAGGAAGCACCAAGAAAATATTCTTTTCCTTTTTTAAGTGAGCAGAGGTTTAAGCTGGAACGAGGGTTCCAAATGCAGCCACTTTCCAATTGCTCAACTAGGAACCCAGCCGATTTTCTTGATAAACTGAGGACAAAGCTGCAGCAGCATTGCAAATGAAACTGCACACCCCCAATCAGTAGATTACAAGAAGTAAATGTATAGGTTGCTTACAGGGTATTCAAACTCTCTTCAACTGCAGTATCTGCAGTGATAAGATCATATTGGAAGATAGAACAACAAAAGGATTTTAAGCAGGAGGGACTTAGGTTAGCCTTGGGATTTCTTGACAGTGGGACAGAGCTTTAGGGAACCACAGTATTCTAGCGAATACTGTAGCGAACCACAGAGCTTTTCCCCAAAGCACAGGTTCCCCTTTGCCTGAGCGGATGGCTCTATGGTCCTGTCTGAAATAAGGGAATGAGCAGATCATTTTTCATGGCTTTCCCCTCTCAACCTAGGAACTGGCATTCCCTCAATTTACAGACAGTAACAACTAATATATCTCTTCCCTTCATCCTCTGAAGAAAATTTCAAAACGTGTGTGCCCCTGCATAGAAAGTTTTGATAAAATCCAAAAGCAACATCACACCATAAGGCAGAAAAAGTAGTACTTGGCAAAAACATGGGTTTTATCCAAATATTTGGTTTTTGGATAAAAGTCCCATAAATGGCAGGTCCTTTCTCCAAGGGATCAAGGAGCTTCCTGGCCACAGTGAAGAGGGGAAGTTAAGAGGGAGAGGTGAGGGCTGCACTGGGCAACAAATGGGGCATGCTTTGCTTAACAGTTTCTTCCTTGGGGGGAAAAAAAAAGACATTTTATGCACAAGGAGCTTATTTCTTAAACAAACACTCGTGGTTTTGATTTACACCACAGCCTGCTCCTAAATAATTTATGGCGGGTTAAATTTATTGCCGAGCCCTGGCTGGCTGCAAATTCGAATTGCCAAATAATTAGATTTTAGGGCAAAGCTTATAAATTACCCGTCGATTTGTCCGGACTTGTTTGTCAGTTGCTTTGTGCTTCGGGTCATCTTTGGCATTTGGCTGTTTGGGTTTTAATTGCTGATTTACACTTTGACAGATGAGAGCTGATACTAGAAGTTTCAGGACAAGGAAGGGTAAAAAAAATCGGAGCTTTAAAGGGCTGATTTTTCACCTACATGTCCCTCTTCACCCATCCCCATAGACTCCAAAGCAATTAAAATGTAGAAAAGAGGCTGAAAATGAATAACGCTATTCTTTGTTGGGGGCGGGAAACAGTGAATTATAATTTACAGAAACCTGAATTTAAAAACATATATTTAATTTCAATAAATGAAGGAGACCAAAAGTCTTAGAAACTGTATCCTCACCCAGGGGTGTGCATGGCTGTGTCTACCTCTATGCGCACAAGACTCTGGATCAGCCTCAGCTCAAACATTTTTAGATATTCAATAGTAGTAACTTCAGATATTAGTGGCATCTGTGAAGCCAACCCTTCAGGGCAGCAAACAACCAAATGATTTTTTTGTAGCTACCTGTATACATGTATTTGTCACAGAATTAATTGAAACAAATCTCAGGTTATATGTAGGAGAGGCGCCCTAGAGGCAGCACTGAGGGAGGGCATGGAAGTGGTGCCAAGTCCAACTTACCATTCCTTTGGAAGGAAAAAAAAATCTCTCTGCGTAGTGCCTGACTCTGTCCGCTATGTTGATAGGGGGCCTGCAGGCTCTCGCTACTCTCCCTGAAGAATTGGGGCCTGCCTCTCAGTCACCTGCTGTACCCCCAATAGCGTATTATGAGGCCATGAGTCAGAATAACAGTAGTGGTAATTCTACTAGTAAGAGCGGACACATATAGCTCTTACATGCCAGGCACTATCCTAAGCACCTGCATGTATCCTCCCAACAGTCCTGTAAGATTGGTACTACTGTTAACCCCATTTTGCCAATGAGGCAAGTGAGGCATAAAGAGTACCAGTGACTTGCCCAAGGCAAGCCACACTGCAAGTAAGCGGTGGAGACTAGGCTCAAATCCAGACAGTCCGATTCTGGAGTCCACGCCCTGAACCACTATGCTATGTTGCTTCTCATTTGAACAAAGGCTGCCCAGCTTCCCTCCCTATGGAGGTCAGGTTCTACATTCCGGGACTTGGGCATATGCAGCCAAAGCCTGTTCAGTTAATCACCCAACAAGGTGGGGAAAAGTCATGCAACATTCTTGAGATCACAAGATGAATCGGAGGCTTGGTTAGACAAAGACCATTTTTCTAGTCAATGCAAAAACTGTACTAAAGATCCACTAGCTGGGGAAGAAGAGGTGGGGGTAAGTAACAGGTGATCAAGCCAGGGCCAGGCCCACCCAGGCAGGCAGAGGGTTCTGATCAGGCAACTTGGATTAGAACCCAGAGAGGCTGTCTGGGCTTCAGGAGGCCTTGTTCAGTAACCCCATCCATAGCTCCAGGGGCTCCGGTCTTATCACAGAAGCCTGCATCCCCACAGGGTGCTTCACAGATTCCCTGTTCTCTGTCCATGCCTGAAGCCCAGATGCTGGGACAGGGAAATGGTTGTGCTAACATGATGGCAGATTTTGAAAATCACTGGCCCGTAAGCAAGCAATACACAGACTGACAGCCTGCCCACAATGTGCTGAACACTTTCTCACACACTGGCTCATCTGGTCCCATATCTCTGTAAGGCGGGCAGGAATTACTACCCTATTCTATGGAGGAGAAAGCTAAGGCAGTCAGTGTTCTCAACACATGCTCCCTCACAGGCAGCATCCCTGCAACTGAGAATGGACACACAAGTTCCTGGCCTCCATCCCAGATTTTCTGAATCAGAAACCCAGAGGGTGGGGCCAGCAATCTGTGGCTTAACAAGCCCTCCAGGTGGTTCTGATGCTTGCTAAAGTTTGTGCAATATCCTGAGACACCAAGTTGGGGGCTCCTCACCAACATCACCAACCACCACATTCCACACGTCATGAACTTCCTTTAAGGACCACCCCAGCATTGTGTCTCTAGTCATGCGAAAGTAGACCTTATCACAATGGCAAGTTTCATCCCATTCATTAGTGCGTTAGTCCTCCATCCCCAACTAACTACCAGTTCCTTTGAGTTGATCATTCAAATGCTTCTAGTGGTGGAAAAAAAAAACATGGAAAATGCAGATTGTCCCTGGATCCCATTTCCAACACTACAATCTCAACCCATGGCTCTCAGTCTGCAACACGCTTTTGGAGAGCAAGATTCCAAGCTTGCTAGCCAGTTAACATCCTATGTACCTAATCATCACCACCTACCTCCCATAGGCCAATGGCCAAACAGCTCATCAAACAGATCCTAGAGGAGTAACCACCTACATCACCACTAAAGAACTCACCTGTATCAGTTCTCACTGATATGGATCTTCAGCTCAGAGCATCCCATTTACAACAACCCCAGGTTCCACACTCTACTCCTTACCAAATCTCTTAGCACCGCTGACTCCCAGGAGCCCACTAGTATCCACAAGAGCTATGAGCTCAACAATGCGTTCACAGTTCCTACTCTGGCTAACTAACTTTGCCCCCAACCTCACTGTGGACCCTGCATGCTCTTTCCTTTCAGCAACTTCGGAATCTCCAAACAAGAATCTCTGCCAGCATTTAGCCTTCAGACCAGACCTTAGAAGGACCTCCCCAGGACTAGACAATGACCACAGCACATGTAATAGATCTGTTACGCTGCCCACAGACCAAGATCCCCCGCTATATACAGGGATCGGACCAAAACAGCAGCCCATCCCAAGGTACCGCTACTTCAGGTTTAAAGCTTCCCTGTTATCTGTCTCTCCCTCCAGGGTCTACTTGACCCTTTCTGATTCTCTTGGCACCTAACAGGGCTCTGCTTATGGTAGCACTCAGTACACACAAACGCTTCTCTGCCTGTCCCCCCAGCCGGCTTGCCCTTCTGCTGCAGACCTGTCAGCCTTTGGGGCTCATGTCAATCTGGAAACACTCTTATTTCAGGCTTTTAAGCTATAGCTCAATTTTCACAGCTAAAGTTCAAAACATCACATAAATGTATGACTATGGGGGCTTTTTAAGTATTGTGAACCAAGATAAGAGAATAAAATATAATCATCCCAATGGCATCTGAATTAAAATGATACAGGACCCTTTCCCCCAACAAGACACCAAGATGGAGAAAGCATTTGCTAACATCAGTTTCCTCATGACAAAGTAAGAAATGCAATCAATATCAGCGAGAAAAAATAAACAAGACAGGATGGGGCACAGGAAAAAAATGAAGCCTGTGGGCTTAGCCTAACTACTCCTCTGGAATTCACCTCCCCACTATCCCTTCCTGACCTGGCTCTCCCTCCATGGCTGGGTACCTGTTGCTGCTGCTCCAAGGGAGAGCTCAACCCCCACCCCCTCGCCTTCTAGTCGTCTCTGCTGTAGCAAATCTTCCCTTGTTACCCAGGCCTCCTGCCTCTTCATTAATCCTTCCTTCCCAACGGTTCATCTGTTTGAAGGGTATAAACCTCCCTGATCTATGGAAGGTGGGTCTTCCCGAGGGTTGCCTAGTAGATCCAGATCCAAACTGCCAGTACTTTTGGAGGTAGGGATAGGGTGTCATGTCATTCTCCAGCCCTTGCCTCTCTCCAGAGAGACACAGCAGCCTAACCCAGCGCTGCCTTCAATGGCAGCAGAGGCATCAGATGAGCCCTCCGTGAAGATGCCTCAAAGCCTCAGCTCAGGTATTTCGACATTGACCTTCGCCCTTTCTGCTCACACTTTATTGGCTAAAATTCTCTTAAGCCTCTTCAAACCTTTGTAATCTCACTCATAGCATCCCAATAAGACCTTCTGTCTTGAATGCCAGAAATACCATGTCACTGATACCAATAAACGTACAAACTAAATGGTGAAATCTCTGCTAGGTTCAGAGTCTTCATCTTCCCTCTTCCTCACTTTCAATATTCCCACAAACAAGCACCCAATTCAGTTCCCTTTTTTCAAACTTAGCTCAATTCCTCCCGGATAACTCTGAGCACGTTCTGCAACAGTTCTGAGAAGGCTAGGACCTACTTGGCCCCTTCCAGTCTCCTAGGTTTCTCTTGCCAGGAAACCTATGCGACCCTTCCCTAAACTGCAAGCAGGGTTGATCAATCCCCGCCTTTGTGCCCCACTGAACCAAGCACTTACCTACGTGATAGTAGTTATACTGCTAAATGGTGTCTACTCTCGCCAAGTATGAGCTCCTTGAGGGTAGGAGCATTTTCTCCTTGTCTTTATGTCCCCAGCATCTAACACAGAGCTTGAAGTTGCTATCCAAAGAATTTTGAAAAAGCCTTTTTATTGCTTCTAAGGTGGTTACAATAAGGTCCTTTGCCCATTTCTGGTTTTGTCATCTCCAACAAAAACCTTAAAAGGCAGCTCAATGTCACCCTTAGTTTACAGTCCCTAACTTCATTCCCCCTTTATCAAGGGCCCTATTCTTTAGAGCTCTTCCCCATCACCAACCTTAGCCCAGTGTCTAATGAAATCAGCATTCCAACAGCTGTCTCAGCCCTGGGGAGGCCACCAGGATAGTAAGAGGCTGGCGAGGAGGGAGAGAATGCTTCCTGATTTGTACTAAATTATGTGATGATTTTGTTACCAGTGACTTAGTGCTCCCCAAAGAAAGTTCCTGGCCCCACCCCTAGGCAACTCCATAGACTAACTACACACCATGACAACTTAAAAGTAGAGGGTAAGAAGCTGTCTGAATAGAGCCCATAAACCCACTTCAATCATGTAACACCACCGTGCCATCAGTTCTCCACGCCCTGAGATGTGTACTTTGCTTCTCCATTACTGTGTCTGCTCCAAATAAAGAAGGGGCCTTTGGCTTTCAGGTGAAGTTACAACATGGCTAAGATGTTGGGACAGCCAATGCTTGTTCCCTTTCAGGGAGCAGCAGTGAGGAGTCACAGTGAGAATCAGGGGGAGGGCCATCCCTGTGAGGGACCACAAGGAAACAGCAGGTGGAGGGGGAGGAAGAAGCACCACATTTATGGAGGCAGCAACAAAAAGGACAAAAAGGCCTAGTGAGCTACCCTATTCCCACCACCATCACTGGCCACCAATAGAGGAATTCATTTATAGTGACCCTGAAAGAAGAGAGGTGTTAAAGCACAGATATAACTAAAAAGAAAGGCAATAACTGGTCTGATGGGCAGGGGGAAAATTATTCCAGGAGTCGGGAGCCTGTGCAAGAACACTTACGGCTCACACAGTCATCATAACTCAGCCCCCTCAAGCATTTTGTGCTCTGCTTATGGTGTTAACTTTAATGTCTTAACATATAACACCATTCACACTAACACAAAATACTACACACGCCAGATGAGGCTGAGTTATAGTTGCTGTGGGAAGCATAACTTTGAATTTCCTGATTTTGGTGCATTTAATCTCAACCATAATGTTACATTAACGTCGGTTTTGCATTTCATTTCCCAGTTTAGAAGAATAGCATCAGCGCCTTCGCCTGTCTGTACAGAAAAAAGTGCAGGCTGACTGGGGCCACAGCCAGACAGACCACAACCCAACAACTGGGCTCTCCTGCTAAAAAGCCTGGCCCGACCCCTCCCATTTGGAGGAGCTGCAGCCAGGACAAGTGAGTGGGAAGGGAGGGAGTGGGGAGGGGTGGGTCCTTTCTCTAGGAAACTGCTTTCCATTCACTGGGTGTGTGCAGGAATCACACGCGTGGGGAGAAGGAGAAGCTAAATACAGACCAAGAATACTATGTATGTATTGGGTGGAGGGTATGAAGTAGGGGGAGCCTGCCTCTCAGGCTTGAATGGAGGTGAAGGGAATCCATATAGTTTCATTTGTAGGGATCTTAACCAATTTTCTATAAAGTTTTTTTTTTAAATGTCTCTCTCATAAAGTTTTCCAAAATGTCTCTTCCACAAAGGACTAATAATGATGTGCCAGCAATAAGTTACACTGAAATTCTTCAAATGCCTCTCTCCTATATTATTCCTTCTCATGTCACCGTCCTCTCCCCCACCCTACCCTCCCAAAATAACCCAGCATCTGGACAATTTTCTATAAAAAAGAAACTCCTTTGCTCATGGTTCTAACTCAAAATGCAGATGGAGTCTCTTTAAGGTTTCCTTTAAAAAAAAAAACAAAAAAACCCTTGTGGACAGAGACCAAACACTAGAAAAACCCCAATCCCAAAAGTCATCTTTCTCCAAAGTCACGGGCCCTTGAGCCCTTGAATACGGACGAGAAGGACGACAGTCAGCAGGGCTGCTACAGGGCGCTGGGGAAAAGACTATGTGCCTGGGAGCCTGAGGGGGGGCCAGAGGAAACTCAGGGAGGGTGGGTGGGCAGCACCCAGGCTTCCAATCTGTTTGTGTGGTGGTCTGTACTTCACTTTCCTCAGTTCCATTTGCTTTGGTCTTTTCTGAACTCTGAGGTGCTGAGACAACTGCCCCCAGGTTAAAGACGCACAATTACAGATCCCACCAAAGCTTTCAGGCTGCCCCCTGGGCCGGGGGGTCACCGCCACCACCACTGCATGCACACCAAAATGAGCGACGCGACCTCTGCTAGCAGGATGCAGGAGCCACGATTCTCCTAAGCCACATAAAAACCTCCTTCCATACCAGGAAACAATTCCTAAAGCAAGAAAGGAATCGTATTCCTCAAATTTAGAGTCTATAAAGCATTTTAAACTACCTAAATTAAAATTTAAGTGAAAAAAAAAAGTTTTCAAATGGAAAAACAGTCTCATATTCAACCAATACCTATTATGTTAATCTGAATCAAAACATGTAAAACAAAATGAGTGCAAAAACCAGACAGTGAAAGCCTATTACTGGCAAACCGACCATTCTAGTTTCACCTAGCTGAACAAAGTACAAAAATAAACAGCAAAAATGATGACAAATGGAAAATATCACATTTTACCACGTTTATAACCAATACTGTTACGTACCCAGTACAACAGAGCTTACACCTGTTAGTTTTTCTTAGTGGTATTCCTTTAGGACAGTCCCAATAGGCTGACTCAGGGACTTCTGACAACCAGAGGCAGATGAGAGAATGAACCCAATGCCGAGCCTCCAGATGGGCCCTGGCCCAAAATTTGTTTCTGCCCCTACGTAATGAGGGGTATGACACACTCTCATAAGAATCAGAAGTGTACTCGGCAGAGGCCCGAAGTACTGAGAGCTCCTGGGAGCCAGGCATGAGGGGAGTGGGGGTGGTTCTCATCCACAGCCCCGAGACCATTCCGGGAGCCACACAGACCTGCCCACAGGCTCTCTGTCAAGTGGACAACCACCAAGCCACTCAGAGAGAGCGCTAGGGCAGGCTGACCTAACTGGCACACCCTTTTCTAGTCCTTTTACTATCTCTTCAGAAGTTCATTCTCATTCTTTTCTGATTCCATTTAAATTCCTTTCTTTTTGTCCTTATTAAAATGAAGAGCAAGTTATTATATTTCTTGGAACAATTACTTCCCATATGATGAATTAATTTAGTCTGGACAAGAATCAGTCACTAAAACCACATTCAATTTCTTTTCTTCCTAACTCTTATTTTTGTGCTTCTTATGATTTCGGTTCCTCTTATCCTGAGCTTTTCTAATTTCTGCACTGTCCTTGTTGACCAGAAGACCAAAATAGCAGAGGATCGAAGGAGAACCTGTACTATGAGTACCTCAGTGGAAGGATGATGTCAGATTTGGGACTGACGAGTTCTCCAGTCCACCTTCCAAACTTTCCCTGAATCCTTTTAGGATCTTGCTACCTGCAAACTTTAGGAAAGACTTTTTTTTTCTCTTTTCTTTTTTTTAAGCAGAAGGGTTGGGGAGCTTTAAGTTGCCACTAACAACAGGTCTCAAGTCTCTCCTAAGCTACACATCCCCTTCCCGAGACTAGTTCAATGGACAGTCCAGCAGAGCTGCCTAGCCCCAAATTCCCTTTCCTACCTGTTGATCACAGCATTGTAGAGGCTTAATGAAGTAGAGATGCATTACATTCATCACTTGCCCTAGATCCACTCAAATCCATCACTATGTCACCGCAAGAAGTTAGATTGATCTGACAGGATTTGCTCTTCTTCACAAACCCATGTAAGTTATTACTCAGTACCCTATGCTCTTCTAGCTGTTTGTTGATTGATTATCTGACGATCAGGTCAAGTATCTTCTCTGGAATCACAGTAAACTAACGGGTCTATAATTTCCAAGATCATTCGTATTCCCCTTATAAAGATAAGCAAGACAGCAAATGCTTCTTCCTGAGTTCTCTAAAGCAGCAGCTAATGCTTTCCTAATAATGAACCAGGGCAGCCAATTCCTTAAGTGCCCTTGGAATCACATCATCAGGGTTCATTGATTCTGTAGATAATCTTTAATCAGGCCAGATCCTAGTAAACAGCGTGAAGCCTCACCTCTGCCTAAGTCTGAAAGGCCTTGGTGCCTAAGTCTGGAAAAGAAGTTGGTGACACAAGTGATTTAAATCTGTACTGCATTATGTCTTCAACATTGCAATAAATAAATAAAAAGAAGAATGACCTTGAAAGAGAGATGAAAGGTGATACTGACAGACCAAATTGAGACAAGAATCAGGCTTCACCTTCAGCAACATTGGTAGGACCCTCTGTAGAACAAGAGAAGAGAGCTACATAATTATTTGAACTCATACTCCAACTGAAAGCTCAGAAACAAACATACATAGGTATGTGCCAGGAGGCAGAAAGCAGGAAAGGCCAAAGCGAGGTGCCAAGCAATCCTGAAGTTCAGATTCTCAACAACACATCAATAGGGATGTGTTGGATTTCAGACTGTATACCAGTAAGGGAAGTAATATGGTATATCAGGATATAAATCCCCAATTCCCAGCCTTAGAGAATCTACATAACCAAAATTCCTACCCACCACACAGGCACACCCATCATAGAATCTCCAGTAGTTCTGGGAGACAGAGAAGACCCTACAGCATGGGCTAAGAAAGTAAATATAGTTCAGGTAGCTCCAAAGCTGTATTCCCTTTTATACAAACTTCCTTGCCTAAGACATACTCCTCAATCTGCTCCTGTCTTCCCAAACCTCAGTACATCTGATTCCAATGCCTCAAAGGCAGACTACTACTTTAAAGGAGAATAGGAAAGAGAAGAGAAGAAGGGGGAAGGAAAAGGGATCATGGTGTCTGCTTTATGGATAATAATCTACTGTTCTAAAGAAAGACATCTTCCTGGAAAAAAAAATCAATCATAAAAAATGAACACAGTTTATCTCCGAATGGACACTCCTCCCTGCCTCCCATGTGGCTGATGCCATAGTCCTCTTTTCCCCCTCTCCCTTACCGTGCCCAGACCAATATGTTTGTGCATTCCAGAATTACACACCTGACAACCCAGGCCCACAGGGAAGAGTTACAGCCCTAGAGCCAGGCATACCCAAGGTCCCCACCCAACAACGAACTGCCTTATGGGCTCCCAATCATTCCTCCAAAGCAAACACCAAGCACTCCGAGGTGACCTAGCATAGCTTCCTAAAAGCTCCAAGCTTCCTAGCAGCAATACCATAAAAGGTCTCTGAATACAGTTGGTGACTAAGGGAAAAAAAAAAAAGCAAAAAAATGTTCCTTTCCAACAGACCAACAATGGTACTTGTTCAGGTTATCTAATATTGCATAACAAATCATCTCAGAATTTAGTGGCATAAAACACCAATAATCATTTGTTATCTCTCTGTTTCTGTAAGCCAGGAATTCAGGAGTGGCTCAGCTGGCCAGTCTGGCTCAGGGTCTCTCCTGAGGGTGAAGTAAATGTCCACAGGGGCTGGAGTTATCTAAAGGCTTGACTGCGACTGGCAGATCCACTGCCGATAGCACCAAGAAACATGACTGGCAAGCTGGTACTCGCTTTCAGCTAAGAGCCTCAGTTCCTGTGTACATGTGCCTCTCCACGGGGCTGTTTCAAAGTTCTCATAGCATGGTGGCTGGCTTTTCCCAGAGCAAGTGCCTCAGAAGAGCAGGTGGACTGCAATGCTTTTCATGACTTAGCCTCAGAATGTCTCTTACCCTATATTGTATTGGTTATACAGGGCTACCTCTGATTCAGTGTAGAAGGGGAATTACTAAGGGTATGCATCTCAAGAGGCAAGGATTGCTGGGGACCATCCTGGAAGCTGACCACAGTAGCAATAGCAGAATAAGGAAAGAGGGAAGGGAAAGGAGAGAGGAAGAGTGGGACAAAAGGAAATATTTTGACTCCCAAAGGCTGAGGCCAGAGAGAAACTATGTGCCCCATTCTCTCCAGAGACTTCTCAGGTCTACCTTACGCTAGCATGCCTGAACCAAGTCCTGCTTCCCAGGCAGGAACTCCAGATGAGCAGCTAAAAGCCAGGAAGACATGAGAAAGTTCCTCTGGGTCCCAGGAAGCAAGACTGTCCTCCCTCCCTCCTTACCACCCCACCTTTTCTGAAGCAATGATGCAACAGTTACCTGAGGTTGAATCTGTGGCTTGTCACACGTGGCCTCAAAGTCCAGCACTAAAAAGTAGTGATACCTCTGGGGAGGGAAGGACACCATTGCCGCCATGGATGCGCCAAAGCCGTGGGCCGCCAGCTTTCTGGTGGATATGGAGCAGAACTCCGGAACACCACAGGGAGAAAATAAGTGGGAGCCCAGCACTTTTCTTGCTCTTGAAAGTAAATATGAAGAAAATCGAGCTGCTCCAGTCTGCAAAGGTGCTAGCATTGAACATCCAGAAGCATCTAAAACTTAGGGGAGGAAAATTTAAAAACAAAACAAAACAAAACAAAAAAACAGAGAGCCTGGGTTACTCCCCTCCCACTGTAGCCCTGTTCTATCTAGTTTTCAGGGAGAGTCACACAACATGAACCAGTCCCCAGTTTGTTTCTGAGCCCCTTTTCTAAATCACGGTATTTATTACTGAAGTTCAAGGTCCTAATACTGGCCCCTATAGCATTTTGACAGCTTGGCATCTCCCCAGTCATTCTCAAAACAACATGCAACACTGGCCTTCATCTTTAAATGGAGCTCTAAAGTTTAAGAGAGAGAAAAATTCTGTGCTTACTTCTCAGGTGGTGACCGTTAGTGAACATTAAAGCTAAGGTTCTCAAAGTAACGTGAAGTGACCCTGTTGCATAATCAGTCCTGGGAGCTAAGCAGACTCAGACAGACAGCGCAAATGCCCAAGATTCTCTCCTCAGTTCCATTCTGAGCCATCTGCCCCTAGCTTTCCTGTCTGTATCTTGACATCTCCATGTACTGTCCTCCCTTCTCCAATGTGAAAGCAAACAGAGCCAATCACAGGGGAGCTTGCTCACGATATTCCGCTGATTCCCCAGCCCCCAAGCAAGTAAGTGGCACCCTGGGAGAACGAGTAACGCCTGCAGAGCACAGCTGCCAACTGCCTTAGGCTTTCCCATTTGCTGCCTTTAGACTCGCTCTCTACTAGGCGCCCTGAATGACTGCAGGACTTTTTTAAATAGGGAAGAAAAAGAGAAAACCCAGATGTGGCAGTAATGGGAGCATTGCTAAAAGTCTAGTAAATTTCTGAGTGAACATGTGCAAAAAAAAAAACCCTCCAAATGACTTTTCAAGTTTTCCCTTTAAATTTGCAGAATGTCTGCTCCTTAGAGGGCTAACTAAATATAAAAATCAAAGCCTAAGTTTTAAATAACTCAAGTTTCCTTTAAAAAAAAAAAAAAGGGAACAAAGCAGAAATGTTGTGTTTTCCCCTCTTTTATACCAAATACTCAAATTCCCTCAAAATCAAACAAGAGATTTCACTGCCAGTATAGAAATGGTCATAGTTTATGCCTTCTGGAAACCCATTCTTAAAGCCAAAAGCTTGCCTCTGAAAGGCTGCAGATGGGCACTTTCTCCTTCATGTAGGGCAGAGGAGGAAAACAGTCTGTGAAGCCCAAAGTTTACTCAACGGCAATGAGGTCATTACCACCTGAGTGCACATGGGACAATACCAAGTATCACTTCCCATCCTGCCTCTCCCCCGACCCACTGAACGAGCTACAATAACTTGCCTGTGTACTTATTAGGATATTTGCTAGTGTGCGTCCTCGATTCCCTATCCCTATAATGAGATTCCATGTGGATGCAGTGGAGCTAAGACTGAAAATTAGTTTAAGTTCTTCATGGATCCTGCATTAGCACAGTGCTCATTTTCACCATAGCTCCACAACCTTCCCAAAAATGCAGCCAAGACTCAGCCCAGGATAGAAAAAGGTGGCTTGAGTTTCATTAGGGAATTCCTTGGAAAGGCAAATGGGCCAATATCCCTTTGAAAGCTGGAATCCGAAATAACGCTTCACAGCAAACACACCTGAACAGTATCGAAGACTTGACAGGATGGGAGACACCCATCTGCTCAGATTATGCATTCCAGTTTGGATCTAAAGTCCCTCAGGGCCTTGGAACACTTCTCTAACCCCTTGAAATCAGGCCATGCATAAGGACTTCTTAAAGTCTTAATGTTCTCCAACGTGTAAACATAGTGTACGAAGTGTATATATAGTCAACCAGAACCCAGTACCAGATGCTATAGGCAATTAAGTGTCATGATTAAAGAGGGCTTCCAGGTTTGAATCCTGGCTATACCGGTTATTTGCCATGGCACCATGGGCCAGCTCTTCTTCACTCCTCACCTGTGAAATGGCAACAGTTCCTACTCCATAAGTGAGACTGAAATGAGAGGACACACACACAAGCACTAAGAGCAGTGTCTGGCTCAGTAAGTATTATTAGCTTACTATTGGGAGAATCCAAGATGGCTACAGAGTAGGTGGAAGCTACTCTCACCTCCTCCCTGTGCCAAACTGGATTTGCAACTAATTTATGGATCAATATTAGCTTACTATTATTGATCTATAATTTACTACCTTTTTGTGCTATGCCCACATAGGCAAACCTGGATCCCCCATATTTTGGACCTATAAATCCACTTAATGCAAAAGGCAACCTCAGAGATTAATATTGTCTCCCACACCCTAGCATGCTCTAGACCTCTCATATAGCATCCTGTATGTCTCATCCCCTTCCATAGACGGTGATATTGATGGCCAGAGGTCCTCTTGTCTGCAGGCCTTGCTTTTCTCACCTAATTTCACCCACATCAAATAGCTTCTCTTGCAGGAAGTCTTGAGAGCAGACATCAGGAGACCCGACCTCCATATGTCAGCAGTCACTAGGTTCTATACTTCCCTTACTTCTAAGCATCAAGTTCAACTCAAGCCAAGAAAAAGAGGGCACCTCTTCCTCTTCCCTTCCTGAAAAATGCAATCTAATGGCTTTAGAGCCATCAGTTGTGGCAGAGGAAGGCAGGAGTCAACAACAGTTGGAGTGGGGGGAGCATAAGGGTCTGGAGGCTAGTATGAGAGCCCAAGTAGGTGAGGAGGGCATCCATACAGATGCAGGAAGGGGTAATGTAGCAGTCAGAGCCCATGTGGGGTGTAGAAGGCATCCACGGGGCAGTGGTGGAGGAGCCTGATGCAGGGAGTCATGGGCACAGTAAAAAAGGCAGCCAAGCGGGGAAAGAAAGGTGACCGCAATGGGAGATTACTTACATACAGAGGAATTTATTACAGAAGGACATATATTAAGGGTAACGGAAACAAGGTTTCTCACTATTAGAGGACAGAATTAAAATACGGAAAAAGGAAAAAAACCATGGTGTCAGATTAGAATAGAAGGTAACAGTATGAACTCAGTTTCTGATATACAATATATAAAAATAAAGCTAGAGCCCTGGCTGGTGTGGCTCAGCAGATCGAGTGCCGGCCTGTGAACCAAAGGGTCGCTGCTTTGATTCCCAGTCGGGACATATGCCTGGGTTGCAGGCCAGGTCCCCAGTAGGGGGCATGCAAGAGGTACCAGTTGGTGTTTCTCTGCTTCTCTTTTCCCTCCCCCTCTCTCTAAAAATATATAAATAAAAATAAAGCTAGATGCAATTGAGGATGGATACATGCGTGCACACACACACATACACAAATATATAAAAACATGCATATATATTTTCTAGCTGCTTGCTGAAGGGTCAGGGGGCAGCAACATTCCAATAGTAATGAGCACACACAGCACCCAGTCACCTTCTAAATGACATTCTCCAGAGCTCTTTGGAGAAATGGCTGATTTCAGGGCTGTGGCAGGGAAAGGATAAGCTGAACCTGAAACATCTTGAGCCAGAAAGCAAGGAAATGCTCAATGATAAAAACATATCAAAAGGATGCAGAAGTAGCTTGAAAGGGATTCCACTGGCAAATAATAATGATATTAATAGATTGCAATGTGTTAAATATAAAGGAAACCCATGGGTCCACTAATAAATAAATAAATAAAATTTAAGTTTGATATGGGATATTCACATAGTTTGAAAGTATCTCCTCACAGAATGCTTATTATTACAGGGAGGAAGTTTACAATGGGGAAGCCTGGCAGACATCACCTTCACCCACTGAACAAAATGAACATCATTAATAATGGGGTAAACCAAAATCATGCACCAAACGAAAGGATGCAATGAGAAAAACAGAGCTTGATTTCTGTGACAGCCCTGTCAAAGATGCATAACCTACATATAATCATTAGAAAATATCAGATAAACCCTAACTGAGGGACAGCCTGGAATCTTCAAAAGTATCAAGGTCATGAAGGTCAAGTAAGTCTAAAGGAGACTGAAGAGACTTGATAACTAAATGCAGTGCACAATTCTGAACTGCATCATTTTGCTACCAAGAATCTTACTGGGACAACTGGCAAAACCTGAATGGGGTTTGAGGATTTGATGGAGGTAACATTATCAAAACTTCCTAGTTTTAATGGTTGATTTTGGTCAGGTAGGAATGTCCTGGCATGTAGGAAATACACACAAGGTATTCAGGGTGATGGGGCGTTAGGTTGGTAACTCTCAAGCAGTTAAAACAAATTCTTTGTACTGAACTTCACACTTTTACGTAAATTTGGACTATTTCAAACTTTTTAAAAATTATCTTTTAATTCATACGCAATGTGGCTTAATAAAAGAAAAAAGAACCCTGGCCGGTGTGGCTCAGTTGGTTTGAGCATCATCCTGTAACCAAAGATTGAGGGTTTGATTTCAAGTTAAAGCACAGAACTATGTTGCAGGTCTGATCCCTGGTCTGGGTGCATGAGCTCCCTAGTCCAGGTGCTATGGCAGGCAACCAATCAATGCTTCTCTCTCATCCATGTCTGTCTCTCTCCCTTCCTCTTCTCTAAAAGCAAAGGAAAGAAAGAAAAATGAAGGAAGAGAGGGTGGGAGGGAGGGAAGGAGGAAAAGAAAAGAAAAAAGAAACTGAGAGGTACATGAGGGAGAATGTAGGCTGCACGCTCCCTTCTGGCAGGGAGGCTGGTTTCCAACTAAGAGCCCCCAGTCGGTGCCCTGGCTGCGCACTCCTGCTGACGAGCGCCTACTCGGGAAACACCCCTGCCCTCAGTGCAGTGGAGCTTCACCCACCCTTGTTACCTCCGACATCTTGGGATTTCTCTTTTCTATTGATGTCTTTATACTTTAGTCACAAGGTTGCAGAGTGTAAGTCTAGAACTTATATTACCAGTTGGGCCTTTTGGTGTCTAGTTGAGGGGCAGGACACAAAAGAAACAGTCTATGATTCTGTGTATTTCTGCACAAAGTCTTTCATCAGAGACCAAGACTCATACACATTTATTCTCAGATACTCTTTTCTCTCTCCTAGTAAATTAATGGTACTAAGTAGCCAATGACAAGGAGGAAAATGAATGATTCTCTCCTCAAAATGAAGGGACCAGCCCCCCAGGGGCAGGGGAGGGGTAAACAGGGACTGCCACAGGGCCAGCCTGATTTGGAGAAACGGGCCTGAGCCACAGCCCCTGGAGGACGGTCTCTGTGCAGAGTATTTACACAACAGACACCAATGGCTCCTCTGCAGCCATTACTGTCCGTCAGGTAAATAACGCATGTGCCAAAACACACATTTAATGAGGGAAATAATATGCCTTTATAAAAAGCTTCAATCTGTATTTACCTGAGAGACCAGAGAAGCACCAAATCACCAGATTAGTGGAACCACAGAGGAGTCATTCTGGTGTCTTGGGTAAATAGACATTTTATAGCCTTCCATTACTGGAGAGGGGAAGGGAGGGCGGGGGGGTGGGCATCCTTTAATATCCACGTACACTGGCCAGGGGAGCCTGGGGGGATGGGAAAGAGAGAAGTCCATCGTGAAATATGGGATCTGCCATCTACTCCCACCCCCTCTCCCAAACCACATATACTTGGAATCTTGGAGAGAGGGGAGGATATGGGTTTATACATCCCTGGATTCAATCCATTCCATTAAAAGTCAGACTGGGAGGCAGGGGATTCCAGAGAAACTCCAAAGCACCAGAGAAAGATTCTCAGTCCCAATTACTAGAAATACCTGGGTCAGCCGCAGCTTCCCCAGTTCCCAGTCCTAGTGCAAGTCCCTGTCCTCACCTGACCCATAGTACCACAACTGCGCAGGCACCTGAGTCACAGAAGCATCAACAGAGAATAGAGAGATACCTGTCTGGAACTCACTCGATCACAGGCTCTATCTTAGACAACTAAAATAGCCTGGGAAAAATATAAATAAACTGCATGCCTTCAAAAGTCATAATCTCCCATCTAATGAATGCATCCTTACTGCCAGAGCACTTTCTATGAAAATTAGACTGCCAAAGGTGAAAGAAAACCTGAGCAGCAACACAGGCCAGCCAGCCAGTGAAAAGGAGCCCCGGAAAGAGAAACAGACTGCACAAGGCTCACATGGTGAGTAAGAGTAAGAATAGAACCCAGGGCCCCAACACAAGGCCTCATCACCTGTCCCCCAAGCTTTTAATGCAATCTCACAGTGGAAGCCAAGGGCCTGAGACCTAGGTCTGAAAGGCAGAGGCTGAGACAACACAGTTTGACAGGCCCTGGAACCTCTATACAACTTCCCAATGGTCCCAAAGTAGAATGGAAGAAGGAACTCTAAAGCTGGACCCTCAACTCAACAAAACATTCTCCTCTCTATAACCTGTCACTCCCTTGGCTTGTAGCTACGAGCTGCTTCTGCTCCAACGCACAGCTAGGGAAAGCTCGCCCAACATCATAAGTAGCTGCGAATCCAAAACTATCAACAGAGCTAAAGTCACTAAAGACATTCAGGAACATCAAATTCTGGTGGCAACGTCACGGGACACTTGAGGTTTACTCTCCCCTGCCTGTCCCAGCAGGTCAAGGCAGCACATAAAAAGAAGTGACTGTGATTTGCCTGTTTGCCAATCTATCAGCCACACCCAGTAGCTGGGGCAAACTCCACAAAGGGAAACATCTCTTTGTAAAATCCTGAAAATCAGTTGTAACCCCATCGTACACAAGAAGGGGCAAAGGCTTATTTCTTAATACACCATAAACAGGATAGAAGTAGATGAAGGGCAGGGTATGGTGCTCACTCTGTTAAGCAGTTCCCACACTCATAGACAGCATCTGAACCTAGAACCTTCTATACCCCTGCTTACAAGATGGAGAACTGATATAAAATGAGGAGTCATAGATAGTTGTCAAAATGCTGGTATTAGCCCTGGCTGGTGTGGCTCAGTGGATTGAGCACAGGCTTCGAACCAAAGGGTCGCCAGTTCAATTCCCAGTCAGGGCACATGCCTGGGTTGCAGGCCAGGTCCCCAGTGGGGGCCACGTGAGAGGCAACCATACACTGATATTTCTCTTCCTCTCTTCCTCCCTCCCTTCCCTTCTCTCTAAAAATAAATAAATAAATAAATTTTTTTTAAATGCTCATATTTGCCAAGCTTAGGCTCAAATCCTGACTCCACCATCTATTCTTTGTAATAATAGCTATAATAACACCTATCTCTTAGGGGCTCAATTTAGTCACACAATGTACAATAAAGTGTCTTGCACAATAGTAAGTGGTCAGTAAAAGGGAGCAATTGTTGTTAATACATGACAAAAAGGAAAGAAAAACATTTTCTGAAAATCTATAAGCCAGGCACACTATTGGGAATTTACATATTTCATCTCATCCAGTCCTCTCAACAATCAAGCTAAATGGGTAACAGTATTACCATTTTACATATGAGAAAACTCAGGCAAGAAGGCACTCAGTCCTTTGGGGTCCAGTTCTCCTCTCCCCTATTTGAGGGCCCACATTTTCCCACTGGATTGATTCCATCAGCCATAAGGCTAACACTACATATCAACTTCAGTTTTTCTTCTGAGGTAAGGTGTGACTTCAACTAAAAGTAACTAACTCAACCACAAGCAATAATTAATTAAGTTTGTCCAATTCATTCAAATTTGTTTGCATAACATTTAAAAAAATATTTAAACAAGAATAACAAATTGCGACCCTGAGCACAAAAAGGAGAGCCGGGAAGCGGAACCCTGGATGAAAACAACTGCATCACAGGGGCTCAAGGCCTCTTCTCACGCACAGTTCCGGTGGAGCAGACCCCCCCACCTCACAGGGTGGAGAGACCGGCAGGAGGCCAGGTAACAACCGGCTCGTGCTCAACTCCCCAGATGCGACGTTTCCTTTCAGAAACCTGTGCCTTGGCAAATGCTCCTTCCTCGGTTCTAAAATGTACTTCCCCAGGCACATTATTGCTCCTTCTTCTAAATCCAGCTCAAATCTCCCCCTTCGTGGAGCTTTCTCTGACACCTCATCATAAAGTTAATTGCTTAAGTGTGATCCATTAGCAGTTTATCTCTATTTCATAACTCTTACCTTACTATATTGTTAAGATTTTTAGTTACCTGTTTCTCCTCCTACCAGTCATTTGCAGGGAGGTGAGGATGGAAGATAGCAGGTATAGATGTATGTGTGTGCACATGTGTTTAAAAATCATATCTGAGCCCTGGCTGGGCGACTCAGTTGGTTGAGCATCGTTCCATACACCAAAAAAGGGTGCGGGTTCGATCCCCGGTCAGGGGACATACCTAGGTTACAGGTCCATCCCCGGTCAGGGCGCATACGGGAGGCAGCCAATTGATGTTTCCCTCTCACATCAACGTTTCTCTCTCTCTCCACCCCCCACCCTTTCCTCTCTCTCTAAAATCAATAAGCACGTTCTCCAGTGAGGACTTAAAAAAAGATCATATCTGACATGATAATTTCTCTGACTTGTTTTTGGTCAGACCCTTTAATGCCTTTTAAAATTTCAAGTAGCGTTAAAGGAAAGCACAAGATTAGTTTTTTTCATGGAAAAGTGCATGAGTTTTAAAAGTCTGAGAAACACTGAATTAGACATAGATCCTTAAGGGCAAGGGCCATGTCTTATTCACTTCTGTATTCCCAGCACAGAGCCAGGCACAAGCAAGTGTGAGTCAGTGTTTGCTGAAAGAGTGTGTAAGCCCAAAGTCATGATGCTAACTGCTCTGGAATCAAAACATGTTAGAGCAGAGCAGGACCTAAGCACCGGGCAAAGCATCTTTCTCTCACTCTCCCTGTCTCTCGGCTTCCTCCTCAACCACCCCATTCTGTCCTCCGTTAGAGAGAGAAAGAGTGAGAGAGAAACACCGCCTTGGTGCCAGAATACTATTAAAAGGATTAATTTAGGGACCAGTGTTTGGACTGTCACATCCAATCACTACCCACAGATCTACAGCTTCCCAAATCAAGCTCATGCAAAGAGGAATCAATTGCAAGGACACAGAGGGTCTGAACAGGCATACTAATGGCCTCCTGAGGTGCCAGCGGCCAGCTCTGACACTCCCATAAATTATCTGCCTTTTGATTTTACCTGTAGCTGTGGGGCACAAGGCACAATTTTGAACATATCAAAGCAATCTCTGGTAACCCACAGCTCCCCCAAGAATGTCCCCAAAGGAGGACGGGCTAAAAACAAAGACCCAAAGGGAATCTGCTTCCTGGCAGGCCTGTTCCTAGCAGCCAACAATTAAAACCCAACAGGACCAAGCGGATAAAGTGGGACCCAAATCAAGCCTAGCAAATCTGGACAAGGCGTGCATCAGAATGCACTTCTGCAGTGATTACACATCGCTCACTCCAAGGAAGAGAAATCACAGCAATAAACTAACACAAGTCCGTCTGGAGGCAAAGCTGCACTAGCTCTCCCAACACCTTACAGGATGACCTCAGGCAGCACACTTAACCTCACTGGGCCTCAGTTTCCTCACTGAGTAGCAGGGATAATAATGAATGCTGACCACCTGACCCACTTCCCGGAGTGGTGGTGGAAAGTAATAAAAGACATCTGAGAGGCACTTTACAAAGATGTAGGTCCACAAGGGTAGCAACACTAATAAATGACCCTGACAGACTAGGAGAAATGACTGGTCACACTTCGGTGAATTACTTTTGGGTAGCTGCTCTCTCAATTCGCTTTACTGACGGTACTGGGGCTAAGAACCACTCTGAAGAAAGTTCTGGGATTCTAAATGGGACTCCTGATGTCTGAAAATTTTGCGTTATGAAGAGCAGTGGCTTGCTTTAGTTGTAACCTCCTCCTGTCTGCTGACTGCTCTGCCAGGGTCTATGTTTCTACCCTATGGCCACAATTACAATTGTGAGGCCCCGATTGTTGCTGACTGCTCTCAAAAATTATTATTCAAAAATTACTGCGTAAGATACTATTAGTAACAAAAGTTATTAATTCTGTAACAATTAATAATTTTCAAAATTACTGTGTAAAATACTATTGGTAACAAAGGTTAAAGACACTGTGCTAAGAGCTTTACATACATTATCTCATTAAATCCTTTAACCAACCCTATTAAGTTCCATTATCTCCATTTTACAGGTAGGAAAGCCAAACTCAGAGAGGTGAGTCACTCAGCCAAGGTCACATAACACTATGATAACACTGTTATCAGAAACCTATAGGTTACCCTTCAGCAGAGCCAGTACACTGGGGCTCCGAGGAGGAGGACAATTCATCAGACACTCAACTTTATTTGGTCCTTGTGCCTGACTAGGAGACATTCCCAAGACCAGAAAAAAGGTCATCAGTTTGCCACAAGCAAGGACAGACTAAGTAAGACATATAATGAGAACAATTCCTACAAAGCTTAGGAAAATGGGCCCTCCCCTGTGTGCATAGTTCAAGAAGTTCAAAGCAATGGACATTAAGCTAAGACCCAGATCCCTAAGACCAAGATCCCTACCAGGACTCCATTCATTCCCTACTTCTTTAAATAGGAAAGGCTTCCCAAAGTCTTCAATCAGTCGACACCAACTTTCCCTCCCTACGCCTTTTCTAGTCTGTGAAATAGGAACTGGTATTGCCACATCTTTAAGCTCCAGTAGATGTTCTGAAAATTAATAGTAAAGAGAACGAGTATACACATATAGGCAGAGATTCACTTATATTCAATCTTTAAGTGTCAAAACACTGCCTCAAAGAGGGAAATATGAAATGCTGCTCATGTAACTGCCACAGCCTCCTTACTGGTCTCTGCTCCAGTATTGTCCTCTTCGATCCATTCTTAACACTGAAATCAGAGCAAACTTTCTAAAACGCAAATGTATTATCATCAGTGCACTGCTGAACACCTCTTCATGGATTCTTACTGCTCTTATGAGAGTCTGATCCAGGGTCTGGCAAACTATGGTCCGCAGGCCAAATCCAGCGGCCACAGTTTTTACAGTTTACTGGATCACAGCCGTGCTCATTCATTTTCATACTATGACTGCTTTCGCGCTGTAACAGCAGAGTTGAATAGTTGTGACAGAGGACCACAAGGCCTAAATATTTACTGGTCCTCTACAGAAAAAGATTGCTGACCTAGCCTAACTTTTTCCCCCACCTGTAAGGTCCTGGACTCTGTCTACCTTTCCTGCTTCACTTCTCACCATATTTTCCTGCCCCCTGCCCAGAGTACTCTTTCAATCACACTAAACTTCAGTTTTTCAAATTCAACAAAGCTCTGACGTTCACACATGGTCCCTCATATTTTCATCTAATTCCAGGAGGTTACTTCCTCTGAGAACCTTTCCCTGAGCCCGCTGGTCTGGGTGAGGGACCCTTCTGAGTACTCCCCCAAAGCACCTATACCCACCTTACTATAGCACCCTCAGAGTATATTATAATTGCTTCTTTATTGTCTGTCTCCCTATGAATTTGTAAGCTCTGTGGTGTCAGGGACAGCAGCTATCTTATTTACCACCACAATCCCAGGTCCTAGCAAAGTGCCTGGCCCTTCCTCATTAAAGAAACAGCCTCTGAGATCCTGGCTATCAATCATCAGAGTCCACCTTTTAGCCAGTCCCGATCCTTGTAAAATGAAGATAGGCTAGAATTAACCATCTACTCACAGGTGACTCACGAACCAAATTAAACCAAGATCCCAAAAGGTCTTGGTCAAATGTATAATCAAAAGCCAAAATGAATGTGTTCCTTCCTACTGTCTGAAGACGTCTATTTCTCAGAATAAAGAACTATTCCAGCTCTATCAAACCCTTCTGAACCTAAAGGTACTTTAGGTAACTGCATGTATTGCATACATTCAATGCCAACAAAGAAACCATGACAGAACTTGAAAGTCTGGGTACCCCAACTCCAACTCTTACACCTTATAGACTTTGGGTAAATTTCAATGGTCTTTAAGCATATGGTGTCTTGCCAGAAAAAGCTATAGAAAAATACAGTCTGCACTGGCCTTGACCCCTCACCCTCCAAGCCCAAATATACATAAGGAAGAAGTCAAGCCAAACTTGATCATGCAGCAGGATTCTCACCTCTCCTTACTTCGAAGATGCCAAGGCTGGTGGCTGGGGATGCTGAAGGTTCTGTGAGAGCTGGAAAGCCCCAATGCTGTAGATAAATACATATCTCTGCAACAGGTCTATTTCAGTACAAAGGATCAAATCCCCAGGGGGCTGCTGTTTGAAACAATTTAAGAACCAACAGTATACTTCAAACTTCTAAACTCAAACTACTTTGGGATAATAGCCATCTGTGTGGAAGGACAGTACCTGTACAGAAGTTTCAGAAGCTACTAGTAGTCTTATTTTTGGAACAATGGATTTCATGTTCTCTAGCAGCATACTTTTCTTCCTAAGGAGGCTTATCTCCTAGAAACACTAAATAGTTACAATATCTGAACTTGGACTGAGAAAGACAGCCATGAAGTGGTGGCTCTCTGGATAATCCCAGAATCCTAGTCTAGTTAAGGAGAGGACATTAGTAAGGTTGACAATATTCAGAACTCAGGAACTGAGGCTGGGACTGGAGGAGGGGTTGGTTGCCACAAATGCCCAAGCCATATTGCAACTGGCCACATAAACCAAGAAACTTGCAGGATACTTCCAGGTTTGCCTCAAATTCTTAGAAAGTCAAAGTAACCAAATCCCAAGTAAAATCATCAATGGACAACTATCATATTTATCACCTAATTAAGATCTTCCAAAGGTCTAGAAGTTGCAGAGGTGCCCTTATAAGCCAGCAATGAGTGTCCTTTGCACAAGAAACACCTAGGTTTGGAATCATCTATTCCTGTCTACCACTCTTTATACATTACTTTATTCTACTCAGATCCCCTGAGAAAATGCCGCTCACCAACTTACCCCACCACAAACAAAACACTTTTCAAGATGAAAGCGAATAAAAGCACTTTTATTTGGAATTTTAAGTTGGAAGGAGAGCTCTCAGCCAAGCTCCATGACCTAGCTAGAGGATTATTTACAGGATCTTTGGGCAGGAATTGTTAATGAGCTTTTAATTTGGAGTGCTTAAGTTGCCAAAGTGCTCTGAGCTCCAGTGAAGCACCACAGAATCCATAAAGGAAACCTTATCAATCACTTCCCGGCAGCTCCCTTCTCCCACCCCCACTCCCCCACCTCTATGAGGAAAGCCAGCCAAGTGGGTTTCTAACCAAGATCACAGACACACACATTAGTGGTGTCACACTCCAAGTCCCTGTTTATAAATTGGCTTTTAAATGGTAGGGTATTCAAGTATAATATACTTAAGCTCCAGGCATGAACCCACTAAAACAAGGCATGCTGTGTATGATAAAGTCAGAATAAAGCAGAATTTGATGAAGCCAATTTCTGGTAGAAACTCTACAATCAAAAATCATTCAGCCAATCACAACCTACTATAGTTCGAATAGTGCATAGTCTTTCACCAATGGGATTTGTGTTTTCTTTTGCCCTTCAGCTGGGAGACTGATAAAATGTCTGAAAAGAGCTAATGACATAGAGTGGCCAGACACTTGTAGCAGAGGCAACCATAGGAACCATCAGTTAGCAAAATCCAGCCCTAAGGACAGAATCCAAACCCCCAGTGAGGGGCCACACTCAGCATCTTCCAAGTCAACAAGGAGCAGTTATATTTTGCAAGAACTCAAAGTCAAACCTCAATCCTAGTTCATGCTTTTTTTGTTTTAAGAAAGCACCTGTTGCTGTAACATTTGCAGGAAAAACAAACAGAAAGTAACCCCAGTTAGGCCCCTTATTCAGTCCTTCCACCATCACTACCACCACTGCTACAGATTTACTTAGAGGTAAACTGCTAACCTTGTGTGTACGTGTGGGTGGTGGGGAGGGAGAAAGGGGATGTTCTATTTACTATCTCCTTGCTGGGTTTCTATCCTCTCTGGTCAAACCCCTCATCCTCCTCCCTGGTAATCCCATGTAAGGAGTCAGCACCTTTAGTCACCTCACCCAGTCTGTCTCGCAGAGCCCTGCCCCGCTCCCTCTCTGCCTGAGCGTTACTCAGTAGATCATGCATCCCAGGGTGAGCACATGGGCCAGCACCCAAGCCGCGCAAACTGTGCGCGCCGCGACCCGCACCCCAGCATGCATCAACCAGGGCCCAATATTGGGGGCCTCTCTGCATCACCCACCCCAGGGTGTTGCCCCCAACTCGGGCCCATCCAAGTCCAGGGGAGAGTAAGGGGAGGGGCAGGGGGCCAGGAGACCAGCCCTCCTTCCCAGGGCCGCCCCCGCCCCCCGTCAGCAGCGGGAGAGGCTGTCGCCATGGCAACGCCCCCTCCTTCGGGCCAGCGCGGCAGGCTCCCTCCAAGTGCAGGCCCCGACGTCTCCCTCGGCCTCATCAGGCGCTCAGAGCAGTTTATGGCGGCGGGCGCGGCCCGCGCCGACTGCGGCGCCGGCCGGGCAGAGGCAGGGCCAGCTCCGCCCGCTCCCCACTGCCCGTTCCCGGCCGCCTCAATAGCGGCAGCCAGCACCACGAGTCCACAACACACCGACTCACCTCCGCGCACTCTGACCCCGGCCGACGCAGCGGATGGGCGGGCGCGGTGGCCAACCGCTGAGCCCGCCACAGGCTCCTTCGACCAATGGCATGCAGGTAGGCGGGGCTTCTTCTCTCCAAATGTTCGCTCTCCCGCCGACATGCGCGCTAAGGAGTGTCAAAATGGTGATTCTCCGCGGCCAGCCTTATGGGACTTGTAGTTTTGAGGTTGCACGTCCTCAAATGAGTGAACGAGGGCTCATTACCGACTGTGAAAGAAATTTTTTTTAAAAAACGAAAACTTTGCAAGGCCTAGAGCGACCCAGGTCTACTTCTCGTTTTCTCACCTTACAATATATTCATAAGGTGAGTATAGGTTCGTAAGGTGACGTTATATTTAGATGACACCGTCCCATGATTTGGTCACTCAACAAGTCGTTTTTTTCCACTTTCTGTGGAGGGCCGGGGGGGAGAACTGAGAGAAGGTGTGTTTTAGGCTAAGAAGAAAATGCCTAGCTCTTTTTCCTTAAGATTTCTCAAGGGCCTTCCTAAGAAAGAGGAAAATGACTTGTTCAGGTCGGCTCCGGAGGGAACTTAAGGGTTAAAAGGATTCTGGCCTCAACTGTGGGGAGCTTCCACAGACAGCCTCTTCCAGTCTCTTCTGTCAGCTGGCGAGAACTCTGTCCAAAACCAGAGATCTGTTTCTTCATCCAGGTTATGGCCCTCAGGGGATTCATGGGTACCAGCTTCTGAGCTGGGACACCACTGCCCTGGCCAAGTCAGTGATGGCTTTGACAGCTCCCAGTCAGGAACCACCTCCTGGACCTAGCTTCCCTCATCAAGCCCTCTGTCTGCTGTCTGCATATTTTCACTTAAGAGAAATGATGCCACTTCTGGGCCCTGCTACCTCTGTGAGATCTGACCTTGACATAATTGTTCCTGCTTGAGCTGGGAGTACCTTCCTTAATGTCACATTATGTGATTCTGCTTTGCACCTATAGAATTTACCACATTGTTTTATAATTATCTATTTCCTTTTTGTCTCTCCCCCAGGGCTGTAAACTCCTTTAAGGTAAGCATATTTCTGTATTGTTCACAATGTATCAGTAATACTCAGCCCAGTACTAGGCAAAAGCAGGCACACAATAAATGTTTGTGGACAAATGAGGTGAATAAACATCAGCAGGGACAGATGTCACTTAACCCAAGGTCAGTAAAGTGGAAGCACATTTGCCTGTATTCCCTGATTCTGGACCTGGAGTTGGGTCTTCCTCCCCCATTAATGTCATTTAAATATTAATCCTAGTTGATCAGCCAGTCAACATATAATTATAGTGCCTCTACTAAGTGTCAGGCACTGTTTCTGTTGCCGAGGATTCACTGAATAAGACACACAAAATCTGTATCCTCAAGGAGGCTTTTAAATTGGGGAGGGGGAGGGTGGGAAGAACAGACAATAAACAAGTAAGTAAAAATAGGTAAATAAATTTAGACCAATAAAAGGCCCTGAGATGGCCTCTCCTGTCTCTCACTTTATTATAACCTGAATCTGGCCTGAGAACAGGGCACAGCCAACCACCTCAGCTGTAAGAGTGTAGTGAGCCTACACTCTCTGGGTTAGAGGCTTTCTGTAATAGACGGACCCTGGGCCACCTCCTGGCTGCTGGTTTAAGTGACTGAGCTGAAGTGAGCACTGAGAACAGGGACCAGAGAACCAAGTTGGTTCTTCTACTGCCCTGTCAACCCACCAGTTAAAAACAACAAGATGGCCATCAAAGCTGGGACCTTACCCAGCAATCAGAAGGCAGAGAACCCAGGGCCCAAGGACAGTACACGGCAGCTCCGAACTTGGCACAGCTGAGAGAACGCAGGCTGGGTCTGAAACGTTTGTATCTGAGCACTGGAAGAACCGCTTCTGCCATTCACAGTCCCTGTAAGCTCCGTAAGACGGCATAGGGCACTTAGAGGAGTGAGAGCTCAGAGAGAGCCTGTTCAGGTTTGAGTCCTGGCTCTATCTTAGGCATGTGACCTTAGGCAAGTCACATGCCTCTCTGGGGCTGTTTCTTCATCTATAGAGGAGAGATAATACTAGTACCTACTCGTTATTAGAATTAAATACAAATGTGCTTAGCACAGTATCTGAAGTTCAGTAAATATTGGCTATTTCTATTGTTTTTGCCCCTTTCCCATCCTTCTCTCCAACTCCTCTTCCCACCATGAGCACCACCACCCCACCTCCTCACCCCCCATCCTACTCCCACAGACTTCCCTGCTCCAGGAGCAGTGGAGGCTAGACCTCGCCATGCCTTCTTCGCCCTGCTCTCCCCAGGGCTGTTCCCCTTGAGCCGGAGCCATTCATCTCCCTGGTGACCTGAATCTGAACTAAGAGACGGATGTGGGGTGGCTGAGGCCAGGGTGGTAATGTGCTCCCTTATCTCCGTGCCCCTCACTGGGGCCTAGTTAATTTTCCCTTTGATTTTAATATAGATTTATTGAAAGTTTCAGTTATCAAAACAAACTGCAGCAGCAAATTGGTGTTCTTTGCAGGCCTACAAGTGCCTATAAAGCTGCCATGCTCGGGAACGAATGGCGCTCTCTAGGAGGTCAGTCATGGCAACAGGAAGTCCCTGGGGAAACACACACTGCAGTTTAATATTTTTCTTATTAGCCTTTTTCTTCTTGGCTATCTAAGCCTCCCCCTTTAAATCAGAAATCAAATGGAGCCACCTGCTCAGGGAGGCTTTCTTCCCCAAGCTGCTCCACTCTTTGCCTTCTCTGTTCCTTCTCTGGTCCTAGCCTCCCCAACCCTGCCTTGCCACTGTTCCAGACAGAGTTGTCGTTCATGTGCCCTAGGGGTGTGGCTCACAGCCCTTTCCCAATTGTGGAGGGTTGGCTTGGGCTGTCCAACCAGCACTCAGGGGAAAGCATGTCTAGAAAAGATTAGGGCCCCAGGCCTCTTCCAGATCTGGTGTGAAGAAAGGGGGTGTTTTTTAAGCAAAAGAGTTATGTTCAAAAAGGCAGACAGTCCTGTCAGGATCTGTTGAATGCAACAGAACCCAAAAAGAGAAGATGATCCTACAGATTGGGCAAGTTCTCTATCCAACCCAAGAATTATCTGATTTCATTCTCATATTTCCACTGCCACTCCTAATAGGGCCTCTCCTCTCAATCCCAACTTGATTTTTGAAACCCTCCGTTCTCTGGTCCCAATCTGCCTCTCTAACAGCCAGCCTGGTTTCCTGCCTCCAATAGCTTACGTAGCTAGAACCACTCACTGCCACCTCCAGGGTCTGGAATCAATCCTGTCCCAGGGAGGGTCTCCATTACCTGGTAACCATGAGAGCACCATCATCTCCTCTTCTGGGCTGAGGTGATACTGGGTCACCTGTACATACCACATCCCAATTCCTTGCATTTAAAAATTCCCTGCAAGTAGCAAGGGCTACTGCCCTTCCCAGAACTTGGACAGAAACTAAGGGTCCTGACAATTATAGCTGTGCAGCTAGAGTGGTGGAAAGTGCTGAAATTTAGATTCAAACAGTCCAGGATTTAAATCCTGGCTCCAACACTTACTGATCCTGTCACTTGGGAAACCTCTTTCTGGTTTCATTGTACCTTGTGCTTGCGTCTACTCTTGTTTAAGGACTACTCTGTAATGAAATGATTTGCCTCTGTATCTGTCACCTAAAGTAATTTGAGATCCTTGAAGAAGAGGACTGTCTTAATCATCTTTATATTCCAAGTACATATGGTTGGTGAATAAGTGAAGTCGCCTTCTCTGGGCTTGTTTCCTCCACAATGAAATGGAGATAGTACCTGCATGACCAATAAAGTGAAGAAAGCATCTACCACGGTGCCCACCCACGTAAGGTAGGTGCTCAGTGAGTGAAGTTTCCTCCATCATTTTTCTCTTGAGGCTGGTCATTAGCCAACAGAACCCCCGCCTTTTGCCTCTTCCCATCTCAGTGTCAAGTTCAGCTCTCTCCTTTTGCCTACTGGAGATTTCCCATCACTGATCAGATGCCAGCATTCACCTTGACCCCTTTGGAGTTGTGCTAACCTCTCTCCTCAAGGCCAGGCTCCCTCAATTTTTTCAAATCCACTCACAAACTTTTGCCTCCTGATGGCTCTGTTTCTCTTCCCTGGACTGCCTTGTAGTTCATCTCTAGCAATGCAGGTATTCCCTGCCATCTATACCAGCTGGAGGTACCAGTGAGTTTACATTAACATTACTACATCAATCTTGCTAATTCTAGGTCCCTACCTGCTCCTATAGAAATACCAGTCTCTCGCAACGTTCCTTTAAAAAAAAAAAAAGCCTCAGTTGTGCCCATGGATCAGTCCAAGCTACCATGTTCCACTGGCTTCTGTTGCTAAGTGCTCTGTGGATACTGGCCTTGAGTGCCCTGCTTGATGTGCTCAGTTCTCATGGTGCCGTGACAATGCAAGAGCATGGCACTTGCTCAGAAAGTAAGAAGATTCCACCCACATCTCATTCAGCTAGGGGGACGTGGAGCCCCTCAGCAGGGATGTTTGAGCTCTTAAGTGTTTCAGAGACAGCTCTTTCCACTTATTCAACCAATCCGTTTTCTTCTTGTTGTGCACACCAGGATGGCTATGAATGCGGCCCAATACAAAATCAAAAATTTATTTAAAACGTTAAGAGATCTTTTTTTGTGATTACGTGTCACAATGCATTTAATGTGTGGCCCGAGACAGCTCTTTTCCCAGTGTGGCACAGAGACACCAAAAGGTTGGACGCCCCTGCGGGGCTTTTAGGAGGGCACCGAAAGCCTTCAGGGGATCTCCTCCAGAAACTCCAGCACTCACTTTTCCTTGGTTGTAACCAAGAGCTTGAGCCCATCCTTCTCCAAATGTATACTTTTTAAAAAGATTTAACAAACATTCTTTGAATACCTACTTTGTGCCGGGCACTGTAAAAGCACTAGACAGGAACAGGAACAACAGACGTTGTCCCTCCCCTCACAGAACTTACACTCTAATGAGAAAGACACACTGGTCAAAGAATGAAGTGTCACTGAGAGTGATAACTGTGATCATAGAGACTACTTATGATGATGGTTTGAAGATGAGGCATTGATCGCAGCTGGAAAGGTTTCTAAGAACAGGTGACACTTAAGCTGTCTTAAAGGTTGAGTAGGAATTGTCCAGGTCTAAGGAGGGGAAGAAAAGAGTTAAGAGGAGAGGGCATTCCAGGCAAAGGGAACAGCATGAGCAAAGGCATGAAGCAAAGAAATGGCCCACATGTGGATGGGAAGCAACTGAGTACTGTTGGAGCAGAAAGTATGGCAAAGCGGGTAGTGAAAGAGGAGTTTGCAGAAGTAGGCAAAAGCTAAATCACGCAGTCTTATGAGGAAGACTTCGTAACGTGTTTGGACTTGATTTAAGCGCAATAAAGAACCACAGAAGGGTTTAAACAGGGCAGTGACGAGGTCAGTTCTATGTTACAGCAGTGCTACTCAAACTTTCATGTGCATTTCAATCACGTGGGGACCTTGTTAACACACAAATTGCGATTATGTGGGTCTGGGAAAGGCCTCAGATCCGCGTCTCTAACAAGTTCCCTGGTGATACCGATGCTGCTGGTCCTCAGACGACTACTGCAGCAGCGAGGTTTTAGACAGTGCAATTTCTCTGGCCCACTTTCCCCAACTGTGTCCACTCACATCTGCCAGCAGGCACGGAGCATTCTGCTCCCTGCTGAAAATGGTTCAAGGCTGCTGTGGCTCTTGACGTGCATTTAGCATCTGTATTTTAGAAGCTATTTAGTGAGTATTTGCTCCATGCCCAGCAAAGTACCAGGTGAGGGGGGCAGGGTGGTTTGGGGAAGGACAAAAGCAAGACGTTTTCCTGCCCAGTGTTCAGCATCATCCGTGAAGGGGCAGCTTTCCCTGAGCTGCCCTCTGCCAGACCTGTCATAAACATGGTAAATGAGATCTGTGTCAGCGGTGCTCCCTGGGGCCCCACTGCTCCTGCAGCCCCAAACAGAGAGGAGCCTGTTTATCCCTAATGGTTGTGTCTGACCTCTAAATCACTTCCCATTCTGATACAACCTTAGTCCTCCCCAACCCTCCTCCCAATTCCAGGCTACGTCCATCTGTAAAACTGGAGGCAGCGTATAATGACGGGGGTTACAAGCACAGGCTGTGAAGTCCGATTGCCTGGGTTCTTAGCCCAGCTTCCCTACTTATCAGCTGGGTGACCTTGGACAAGTGGCTTAACTTCTCTAAGCTTCAGTTTTCTCATCTGTAAACTGGGAGTAATAATTCTTCCTAGAGCATGAGGCTTCGGTGAGAATCCGATGTGATGGCGCATACCAAGCGCAGGCCCTGAGATATGCAGAGAGCGCCCAATAACTGTTAGCTACTGTTTTTTAGGAACATGAAAATCTGTGTGCATAGAAGCTTATCAAAGCCCTTTGGAAGCCTATATAAGTAAAAGTCCCTGTCATCCCTTACCCACGTTTGATGGCTTTTCCTGCTTGCATTACCCCTGCCTCCCTAATGTTAGGGAGGTAGAACGCAGCCTTGGATGGTCAGCATAGACAAGCTCCACTGGAGGAGGCAGACTTTTGGGCAGGGAGTTCCAGCCAACCAAAGCTGAGGCTCCATGTTGGAAGGGGATTTTTGGTCCCTTCCTACATCAAGCCATCCCCACAGTGTCCCCTGTGTTCAGGGTCACCTAGTCTGCCCCTCCTTCTGGCTGCAGGGAAGGAGGCAGCTTCAATCATTCATCTTAATGTCTCTATTAAGCAGGGTTATGACCAGGACGAGACAAGAAACAAGGTCTTTTAGTGTAAAAACACAGCTCCCAGGGCTTGGCCCCAGGGGACTCCTCCTGGCCCTGCTGCTACTCCCAGCTACTGCTGCTGGAGGGCAGCCGAGGCTCCAGGTTGGGCAGGAGGATTCTTCCCTGAGTTATTTCCCCTCCCTTCCCTTGATCCTTCTAAAGGCCTGCCCAGAGCTTTCCTTTCAAAAGAGAAGAGCAATGATTTCACCTTTGGTGGCAGCCACAGGGTCCTTGAGGATATCTGCATCAGGCCTGCACCCCGACTTGGGATGTTATCCTCATCACTGTCTCATCACTCACAATCAATGTGGACGCAGTTACAGCCTTAGCCACTGGGTCCAGGGCACAATAGGGTCTCACCTGGAGTCTGGGCTCAGAGCCCAGAACCTAGGGGATAACAATATTCTTGATTATAGAAAGCCCAAGGAGGATCCTAACAAGACCATGCCACAAGTCCCCATTGCTCAGAGAAGGTTTAGGAGCCGTCAGTGGGGTGAGCAAATGCTTCGAGCCAGGCCTGGCCTATAGCACAGTAGCTGTTGGCCAAGGAGGTCAAGGGTTACTGACTCTTTCAGGATCAGGGCCAGCCTGCTCACCTGGAAAGAAAGACTGGGGCTCCTGGAGAACCGGAATCAAAAGGCATCAACCTAGAACACATTTGAAAGGCCTCAAAGGAAACCACATGCACACATCCACCTTTCAGAGGCATAGAAAGAGTCCTCAGAGGAGTAACTGTTCCTACATGTTAGTAAGGTCACCGTTACAGCACGAGTCCTTTAGCTTACTGATATAGGAGGACAAGAACATGGAATACAAAGAGGTCAAGTTTCAGAAGGGAGAAACAGGTCACCCGACACAGTTTGCTGATCACAGCCCTGCTAATCCTCAGGCCACTGACTTTTGTTCCCCACTGTGCCACTGCCTTCGGCTCTGGTCCTGGTTTCTCCTCTGTATGGAGACTAATCCTAAACATGACCTTTCTACACAGGCCTCCCTGAGGCAGGCTGACGTACAGGGCTCAAGCTGTGAAGCTGTTAAAACTGGAGTCATATCCTGGCTCTACCCCTCCTAAGCAGAGTGGCCCTGGGCATCACTGCTCCCTAAACATCAGTTTCCTCCTTTGTTCCTAAAGGTCCTAAGGAGTCAAGGTGATGGCATGTCCTGCTTAGTGTAGGGCCTGGAACACAGTGGAAAGAGAGGTGGGACGGAGGAGAGAACGGGGATCTCTGTCCTTTTCATGCATAGGAAGGAAACCTCTGTGCCTAGGACGAAGGAGGTATACCCTACTCTCTTCCCTGCAGGCCTTGGGTGGAAAGGCCTTGACCATGGAGGGCTGCGAGGGGCGTGAGGGGGATGTGGAGGGAATACCAGAGCAGCTGAGGGCAGCACAAAGTCAGAGTGAGTTAGCGCGTTAGTGCTGGTCCCAGGGGCTGCATGAGCCAGGCAGGCTTTTACAGAGATATCCAGGGAACAAGAAATACCAGCAAGGAAGTTGCCCCATTAATAAATAAGAAGGCGGGAAATTAATGATGGTCTGAAAATGGCTGAGCTACTGAACTCGTTCTTTAAATCTGTCTTTAACAAGAAAAATAAAGAAAAGAGATTTGGCCAATTAGGAGGTAATGAAGACATTGTAGAAATAGCGCCTGACAAAAACACACATTGGTAGTGGGGAGGCACTGAGTGACTACCCAATGACCTTGGGCCCTTCCCCACCCCCACGCCAGAAGAAGGGTGCCAATGGAGAGGAGAACAGGAAATCACTACAGGGCCTGAGAAAGGGCAGGGAAAGAATTGGGATGGGGAGCCTCCAATTTGGGCTTAATTGATGTTTTCAGAGCCTATGTGAGCTAGGGTGGATGCTCAGCTTTCCCAACATTGTCTCCTGTGAAGATTGGAATGATGGGATGAAGGTGAAAAGGGTGGGAGGTGGATAGAGGGAGAGACAAAATGAGGGCAGATGGAGGTGATAGAAGAGAGCCCAAGAGGAGAGATTGCTAAGGGCAGAAAAAAAGCAGAAAGACCCTGCATATTGGGGTGGTCTCTTTTAGGGAGTATGCCTATAAATAGGAGAAGGTAAGAGAAAAGGTGGCATGGGAGGAAAGGAGAAAGAGGTCAAGAGGAAGCACCTGGAGCCTAAAGGAAAGAGGGCCAGGTACTTAGGTGGAGAAAGGAAAATTAGAGATGGTATTTGGCTGGGGCTCAGGGTAGGAGCCATCATGGAGAGTGGGAGGGAAAAGGGCCATTCTGCTAAACTGGGGGGAAACCACACTGCTTGCTAGCTCTAGCACTCTACAGAGGCCCACATGACCCACAGGATGTGAGCAGAATGGCAGCCTCAGTGACACGTGGCAATAGGGTACACGAGTCACAGGTTCTCTGTAGCAGAGGAGCTTCAAGAAATAAAAGAAGGGTGAGCTAGAAAGATGAGGGGGAGAAAGAAGTCCCAGAGAAGTAGCCTTGCCATCACAGGGAGAGCAAGGTGATAAAAGGGGGATCTGGACGCTGTTCTGCTTATACCCCCACCCCATGTCGCTGGGACAGTAATACTCATCCCACCCACTCTCTCTGAGGAGCTGGGACATAGTGGATACCTGTGAAACTATCAGGGTCGCAGACATTTCAAGAAGGGCTCTTGGGAAGATCTAGGCATGGAGGTGGGGGAAGGTTTTGAGGAAGAAAGTAAGGGAGTAAGAATACAGGTCCATTATAGCTCCTGCCCACACCCCCTCTTGTGTATCAGTGAACATGGTCTTATGAGTATGAATGGAGCCCAGTGCTCCCTTACCTCTCTCCATCCTTTGCCAGGCCAGGATCCACCCTCCCCTGCTGCTTTTGGCCTAACCCCACTGCGCAGGGAAGTCAAGGCCCCCAGTTCCCTGAGAGCAGAGGTGGTCTGCCTTAGGAAGCCCACCAGCTCCAGGATCTGTCCTGAAATCTGGTTCCAGGATTCAATCCAAAGTGTCTGCCCTGTAACAACACTGACAGTGTCTGTGTACAGGCATGGGGGGTACTGGCAATGAAACTGCAGGAGAAGAAGAGGGCAGCCAGTGATGAATAGGGGCAGCCAGAGCCTCGTTAGAGGGGGCTGTGGAGAGGATGGCTGCTGTGAGGATGAGCCCCAGGTCTGATTTATCATCTTCAGAGCTGATCTGAGTGAGAGGGGTTAAGTAGCAAGTTAATGAAATCCACAGATGCTGCTAAATGGGGAGAGCTGGTAGCACTGTTCTAGAGAGGATGCCAGGAGGGAGGCCGGCAGGCAGGCTGGCCACTGAAGGAGACTCATCTAGAGGGGAGAGAAGATGGACATATTCCAGCTGAGGGGAATTCTGTCATTGTCCCTGAAATCCAGTTTTGGACAGCCAGGGAGGAAGAGGTTAGACAGCAGGAATGCAGGGAGAACCCAGGTCCTGTCCCAGGCACATCCCCACTCAAGCTTCACAGCCCCTTGCCCCAATCCCAACAGGCTTCAGCAAACACTTTCTAGGTGGCCCCTGAGCCCCTGGACAAGGAGGTGAATCAGACAGGGCCTCTGCCAGCTCTTCCCCCCCAGTTGAGTGGAGAAACAAGTAACTACAGTTCACAGTGATAAGTGCTGTTGAGCAACACAAAGGAGGGAGCAATTAATTCTGACAGGGGAGGGCAGGGAGGTCAGGGTGACATTAAAGCAAGGCTTGAAAAATAAGGATTTCACCAGGCAGAAAGGAAAAGAGAGATTCTGGGCAGAAGGAACAGCATGAGCCAAGGCCAGTAAAAATACAAGGGAAGCTGAGGGAAAGGGAGCTGACCTGGCAGAGATGCCCGTTCAGGGAAGGGAATGGGCAGAGGGAAACTGGCCAAAAGCCCCGTCTGCCTGAGCACAGCAAGGGGTGGTCTATGTGATGTGAAGCCAGAGGGCAGGCCAAGGTCTGAATATGCAGGGCAGCAGAACCCTGGCCAGGAGAGCTGCTTATGCAGGCCAGTTATATGCTCTACCGCAAACGGTAGACCTGGACCTCCATTTAGGGTTGACACAGGATTAAATAAAATCATCCATAGAGCTTTTGGCACAAGGCCTGGCACACAGTAAGTGTTTGGTAAATGTAAGTCATTATTATTTTGATTGTTAACATTTTCTGACCGAACTAAAAAAAATTGGGCCACACATAGGCCTGCAGCTCCAAAATGCACCCAGGGAACCAGCAGAGAAATGGCTACTTCGGCTATTCCATAAACAGAAACTTGGGCCCTCAAGGCAGAAAGTAATCAATTGCTCTAATGATGAAGTGGGACAAGGTGATGCTGAGACATCAGGGGCCAGAGATTTCTGAGAAGGGAGAGACTGACACATAGGCTATATCAAGAGGAACTTTGAGGACCAGGCTGTCAATACCTCTACCCAGACCCCACTCGGGGCAGCTCTTAGAAGCAGAGGAGAGCAGTTTGTATCTTACAGCCAAGTAATCAAGCCATGTTATCCTTCCTACAGCCCTCAGAGCAGTCCTGGACAGATGAGTGTAGCCTTTCCACAGAGGCTCTACCTTGTCTCCTGTCCTTATAGGAGAGCTTGTCCTAAGGGAAGTACCAAGGGTATAGAGGCAAGACATTCTGTTTCACTACTTTTTATATCAACTAGGTATTCAGTGAACATTTGGTAAATGAACTAGCAAAAATCTTGAAGCTCTTCAGCATAGCTGTAGCTATAAAAGTCTCCCCCTCCCTCCCCACAACACATACACCCCCCCCCCCACAACCTCTTTCCCCATTCTGTCTCATGGCCACTAGCATGAAGAAAATGGCTAGGAGTATGGCTATTTAAAGAATAGGCATTGGAACAAGACAATCCTGGGATTCAGACTTTGCTAAATTACTTACCAACTCTGTGCCCCTTAGAAAGTTACTTAACTTCCCTAAGTCTCAGTTTCCTCCTCTGTTAAATGGGAATAATAATGATACCACCTACTTCATAGGTTGTGTGAATTAAATTAATAATTCATAATAGTTCATGTAAAGAGCTTAGTACAGTGCCTGGTACACAGAAAATAACTTATACAGATGGAGTAACATTCAGTAAAATTAAAACAGTAGAGAAAAAACAGTAGTAGAGAAAACATCTTAATTGTCCCTTTACCTCCCCTTTGTATCCCTTCGAAACTTGTCTGTATGCCTATACTCTCCCTACTGCTGTTGCATGATTTTTAAGCAGGTTCTATAACTTTACTTTTTTAATTATCAAATTTAGAGAGAGAGAGGAAGGGAGAAAGAGAGAGAGATAAACATTCGATTTGTTCCACTTACTTATTCATTCATTGGTTGGTTCTTGTACATACCCTGATTGGAGATTGACCCACAACCTTGGCATATTGGAATGATGTTTTAACCAACTGAACTACCTGACCAGGGCCTTATAACTTTATTCTTTAATAAAAACTGGGTTCTGAGACCCAAGTCATAAGGTTAGGTAGACCTCGTAACAAACCATCCTAGGATGGAAGAGATATGTGTGACATAGAGTATAAGCAAGACTGGAAAGCACAAGCAAGCTGCAGAGCAGGTATCCCATGTCATCTACCAGAGGTGCACTAGTGCATCCCCTCAGCTCACACCGAACTTGCATGGAGGAATTCCTCACGACCAGAGAATAGTAGGGAAAGCCCAACTTTGGTTCATGGATGGGTTTACATAAGTGGGTACAAGCTGAAAATGGACAGTGGCTACGTTGAAAGACAGGAGTGAGGAAAACCCTCCCAACAGGCAGAGCACTGGTCATCTACTTTGTGAGGAAGGAAAAGTGATTCACAGATAAAATATATGTGAACTCATGGGCAGCGGTTAATGATGGGACCAACTGGTCAGGGACCCAGAAGGAGCAAGATTGGAAGATAACAGACAAGGAAGCCAGTTACTGGACACATGAGAATGAGCACAAAGTGTGAACACTTTATAACACATTAATGCCCACCAGAGAGTACCATCATTGAAGGGGAACCAAACCATCAAAAAGAAAATGACTCAGTCCGTTGATATCAGCCAGCCTATGTCACTGGCTGCTCCAATATCAGCACAATGAAGGCATGAGTGAAGTAGCTATGATGGCAGAGATGGATGGAAATTATGTACAGGCCCAACAGCGTGGGTTTCCACTTACCAAGCCTGATCTACGTACTGCCATTAAATGCTAAGTCTCAGTATGGCACCAGCCATTGAGGAGAGGAGATCAACTGGCCACTTGGTGGCAAGTTGACTGTTTTGGGCCTCTTCCATACTGGAAGAGGCAGAAATTCACTTTGACAGGAATAGACACATATTCTGGTACAAGTTTGCCTTACCTGCCTATAGATCTTTAGGCAGCATCAACAAATGAAGTCTTACAGAGTGTTTGATCCACCAGCATAGGATCCCATATAATACCCACCATGTCAGACCAAGGGACCCACTTTACAACAAAGGAGGTGCATGAGTAAGCCCATAACATGGGGTTCATTTGGTTGTATCACATTCTATAGCACCCAGAAGCTGTCAGCCTAACTAAGCAATGGAATGGCCTTTTGAAGTCACAGCTGAAACACCAGCTAAGAGGTGATATTTTATGAGAATGGGGCACATTTCTTGGATACTGTCTCTCAGTAGGGGGCAGTTTTGCCCCATAAGGGACATTTGATAATGTCTGGAGACATTTCTCATTTCACAACTGGGGAGGAGGAAGAGGTAATGCTACTGGCATCCAGTAGGTAGAAGCCAGGCATGCATCCCACAATGCACAGGACAGCAACTCCCCCCCTCCCCCACCACACACACAAATAAAAATTATTCAATCCAAAATGTTAATAGCACCAAGGCTGAGAGACTCTGTTCTAGGACACAGTATACATTTTAAATCAAAGACCTTCATAAGGAGACATGTACCCAGCTGGGTCCAGAAACCAAGCCCCCACTTAGGATTACTCCTAGTGGAATATGTGCCACTCTACGCTTTGAACATTTAGAGGAGCTGGTTCCAAGGGGAAAATAATTCTGTTAGGAGACAATAAGAGTCCCATCGAACTATATGATATGGCTGATGCCTCGGTTCTTCAGGTTCTTTGTGCCAACAGACCAAAAGACAAGGAGACACTCACCATATCTTGGCAGAGGTAGTTGACTCTGATCATCAGGAGGCAGTGGGGCTACTGTTACACAGTGGGAGCAGCTGGGTGATCTACTCAATATTTGGGCACCTATTGGCACTCCCTTCCCCTAATTTGATGGTATAAGTACAAGAGTAATAACCCCAGCCCCAGATGGGCATGGTGTCCAACCTGAGATCCCTCAGGGCTAAGAATCTGGGTCATGACACCAGATCAGCTACCAAGACCAACAGATGTACTAGCTGGGGGGAAAGGAATATAAAATTGTGAGTAGAAGAATATAATGGATATAAGTTGTGGTCCTAAACCACCTGCAACAGCAGAGTCTGTAGTTTATTCTGCAAACCTTCCTCTTTTAAGTTTCCTTTAGAAAGACAGGCCCACTGAAATTCTGGAGAAGATGCTCTCAGAATCTATATGAAAAGTGAATCCAAGTGGTACTGAGGGGGAGTGTGGTGGATGCTGTGACCAGCTGCCCAGATTCCCCTTCAGGAATGAAGAGCTTACTCCTCCAGCTGCTGGGAGTGCTGATAGCTGAAGGGCTAAGTGCTGATAGCTCTCAACTGTTTGCCTTGTTAGAGGACTGCTGCAGCTGAAGAAAACTTCTTTGTCCAAAGTCCCATCTCTTTCCAGCGACAACTTGCATCAATGACTGATCAACACTGGGACATAAAGATCCCACCCATTTTTTCCAACTCCAGATAATTTTGAGAGACCATCCCAGCTCCAGATCTCCTTGCTGGACTGACTAAGGCCTCTGTTGGGATTGCGTCATAGTTCACCTTCTCCCTCTGCCTAGTTTGCTTCCCTCCGTTGATGGTGATCCCAAAATCACTCTCTAATAAACGTCCTGCATGCTAACCTTTGTCTCAGATCTGCTTTCTGGGGAATACAATCTATGACAGTCAATGAACAAAGTAAGATCTCTATTCATGTTGAGATTACATTTTAGTGCAGGAAGCAGGAAAAAAACAATTAACACAATAAGTAAATCATTAAATATGTGGGAATGTGGTAAGTATGGTTAAGTTCTAAGGAATAAAGAAAAAGTAGAGCACACAAAGGAGATCAGTAGGTTCTGGGTGCAGGAGTTGGCAGACAGAATGCAGTATTAAATCAGGTATCAAAGCAGGCCTCATTGAGAAGCTGAGGTTTGAGAAAAATTTAAAGGAGGTGAGAGTTGAACAGATGGATATGTGGGTACATATGAAGTAAAGAGAACAGTAAAAGTGAAGATCCTAAGGCAGCAGCCAATGTGTTTCAGGAGCACCTAGGCAGCCAGTGAGGGTAGAGTAGGATAAGCAAAAGGGAAATACAGTGACAGGAATAGAAATTGGAGTGATAATGTGGGGACAGAGAGTCAAACTATGCAGGGCCATTTTAAGGATGATGGCTTTTGATTAAGTATAAAGGGACTGTATCTTCCTTCGGGAAGCACTCCCTGACGCTCTCTAGCTAGATACACTCTCTCTGGTCCTTCCTTTGTGCTCTTACAACATCCTGGGCTTCCACCACGGTTGCATTTATTACACTTTATGATAATTGCCTCATTGTCTGTCTGTGTTACCCACTTAATCGTGAACCCAGTGGGGACATACTGAGATTGCCTTGGTAATAGGGAATAATTGTGAGGCTATGGATAGAAACGGGGAAGTCAAGACATATAGGCAGCCACACAGTGAGACTTCATAGAGACCATAAAAACTGTGAGAACCGGAAGGTTATTCAGGATACAGCATAGTTCTAGAAATCTGGTGTTTTCATCGCTGCCTCTGATGGGCATTCATTGATCTCCACTGTTGTATTTACTATTGTAGTCAATTAGTACTCTGTCCTTACTTCTATAGCACCTAACACTTCCAACCACCGAGTTTATATTTTCCAAGAAAAAATATGATTGGTTTGACCATACCCAAGTCAATAACTGTTGAGCAGAGCTTTCTTGCCAGTCTGTTTCATGGTCCCCTGGCCAGCCAGGAAGTCATCTGCCTTTGGGTCAAGTGTCCATTCCTGATCCAGTTAGTTGTGCACAGAGAAGTGAAGTTGCTTCATATAAAGCATAGTCATCTATGCACAAGGGAGCACCCAGAGCCCCTTCTCCTGGCAAAGAGCTGTGGATGTGGCAGTTATTAACTCTCCAGTACATATTTCTTCCCAGCTTAGTACAGTGACTGGCAAATGGGAAAGATCAATAAATAAATCAATCTTGTATAAAGCCCACTCCCAAGGGTCCAGCACTGTGCTTGGCACAAAATAGACAAAATAATTATTTTGAAGTGGAAGGCCAGTATATCCAGACAGCACAGAAGAAAGCTATAGAATAGTGGTTTTGTATATGAATTATTTCAATCGACTGCTTGAGTTCAAATCCCAGCTGTCACCCAGCAACCTGTGTCTTTAGGCAAGTTACTTAACCTCTCTGAGGCTTAGTTCTTGCATCTGTAAAAAGAAGCCACAGATGGGCCTGATGTCATAGGAATGTTGGATGCATTAAATGAAATAATACATATACATAAAGTACCTCTCTGCAGTCCCTGGCATATAGTGATGCCTCAATAGATAGTAGTATTGTTATTTTCCTTTATGAGACTCGTGCTAATGAGCATGGAGCTCTGGGCTAAATACTGGTCTGCAAGGCAGTAGTCCTGTCCCACCCTCAGTTGAGCAAAGCAGGGTTCTACCATGCGCAGCACTTCCTGAGCGCACACTGATTCTGAGACTGTCAGGGCTGTGGTTAACTGGCTGGACCCACTGCCTTCCCTGTGCCCCGACCCACCAGGTTATAAGTAACCTGGAATTTATGGGTCATCCAGGCAGCTGTTGCTGAGTTTAGCAAAGAAAGCCACCATGAAGGGTATACCCCTTAAACCCTTCTGGGTCAGTAATAAATACACTAGTTACTGGGCAAGCAGGGTGCAATACCCTCAATTTCCTAGCATGAGGGTGTTCAGCAGAAAATGGGGGGAGGGGAGAGAAGAAGAGTGACAGCACAATGGCCACAGCCAAGGAGTCTATAAGTTACAACTCAGTATCTAGCCACACTAATCTTTTCCCATCTTTAGTAATTTTTCATTTTCAGTTACAGTTGGCTCACAGTATTATATTAGTTTCAGGTATACAACATACTGATTAAACAGTTATGTAATTTACAAAGTGATCACCTGATAAAGCTAGTACCCTCTGACACTATACATAGTTTATACAGTATTATCGACTACATTCCCTATGGTGTGCCGTACATCCCCGTGACTACTCTGTAGCTACCAATTTGTACTTCTTAATCCCGTCACCTACTTTACCCTTCCCTTCAACTCCCCTCCCATCTGGCAACCGTCAGAACTGTTCTCTTTATCTACCAGTCCGTTTCTGTTTTGCTTGTTTGCTTATTTTGTTTTTTAGATTCCACATATAAATGAAATCATATGGTACTTGTCTTTCTCTGTTTGACTTATTTCACTCAGCACAATACCCTCTAGGGTCATCCACGTTGTCACAGATGGCAAGATTTCATTCTTTTTTATGGCTGAGTCATATTCCATTGTATATATGCACCACTTCTTTATTCATTCATCTATTGATGGACATTTAGGTTGCTTCCATATCTTGGCTGTTGTAAATAATACTGTAATGAACATATGGAGGCATATGACTTTTCCATTCATTGCTTTGGGTTTCTTCAGATAAATACCCAGAAGTGTAATTCTGGGTCTTTTGACTGTTGTTATAGGCTTTTTTTAAAAAAGTCTGTTTTGTCTGACACAAGTATTGCTATCCCAGCTTTTTAAAAAAATTTCCATTTTCATGAAATATCATTTTCCATTCCTTTACTTTCAGTCTGTGTGTGTCTTTCTATCTGAAGTAACTTGTAGGCAGCATATGTAAGGGTCTTGTTCTCTTATCCATTCAGCTCTACTATGTTTTTTGATTTCAGCATTTAATCCATTTACATTTAAAGTAATTGTTTATAGGTATGTGTTTATTGCTTTTTTGTTATTCATATTTTTATCTATCCTCCTCCTCCTCCTCCTCCTTCTTCTTCTTCTTCTTCTTCAATAAGACCCTTTAACATTTTTTGTAATACTGATTTGATGGTGATGAACTGATTTAGCATTTTCTTGTCTGGGAAGTTCTTTGTCTGTCCTTTGATTCTAAACGATAGCCTTGATGGGTAGAGTAAATCCTGGTTGTAGGTACTTGCTTTACATCACTTTAAATATTTTGTGCTAAACCCTTCTGGCCTGTAAAGTTTCTGTTGAGGAATCAACTGGCAGTCTTATGGGAGCTCCTTTCATAGGTAACTAACTATGCTTTTCTCTTGCTGCTTTTTAAGATTTTCTTTTTTGTCTTTAACCTTTTAGCCTAACTAATCTTAATATATCTAGCATGCAGGAGCCTTTTAGTCACCACCTCTGGTCACACAGGGATAAATAAGAAGGTCAATATGAAGATAGCTGTGCATTTATATGAATATAGACGTGTTTGAGATTGGAGGCTCATTCAGGGCATGGCGAGGCCTACCTAGCATTACACACCCTTAAGCCCTGCTCCAGGCTGGCATACAGATGGGACTAAGAGCTGGTAGAAAGTGAGCTTCTACTGTGGGACCTACTTAACCAGGAAGGGCTCCCATGGAAGGGATCATGTAAAGGTATTGGGAAGGGAACGAGAGTAGATGCCTTGGCTCCAGGTGTGTTGAGGAGGAAAAGTGGTGATGGGCAGGGAGAAGGAAGAGCAAGAGCAGAGGGAAGATGGAGTCACTGTGTAAGCTGTGCCCTCAGTAGACTGGGCAAGGCACAAAGAGAACTCCTGTCTCCACAAGAGCACCATAGTGGCCTGTGCTGTGGACAGGGGCCTGAACAGCCTCCCTGTATATAGGGCTTTCTGGGGCAGTATAGCTGGGCCTCACCCTCCAAGTGCTCCAGCTGCTACAAAGCCTTTGCTCTGCTGATACCCCAAGGAGCACCAAACAGCTATGCCAACTGTCCCTTTGCTGTGCAAACACCTGGTGGCTTTGAGGAACACTTGTCAAGGGAGAAGTTTCTATTAGGAGACCAATTTTCTTTTTTCCCCACTCATTCAGCTATGAATTTCCTTTGAGGAAATGGTGGTGCCTAAGACACCACCAGGGGGCACTAGGGCCTCTAGGCACCAGGGGCCAAGGAAAATGAAATCCCTGAAGCCCCGAGGCCCCAGGTTTAGGTGCTGAGCCCCTTGTAGCAGCCCCCTCCAGCAGGAGCTTGGTGCAGCAGGTCAGGGGGAATGTGATGCTGGCTTATTTAAAGAGAAATGAAAGGACTGGGCCAAAGAGCCCTATTTCTGTCCAGCCCTACACTACCTGCCATAAAATTAAATGATCACAATGAGTACATTAATTACCTGACACAATGCTTTAACATAACAAAATTATTAGCCATTCTAGATTTAGTGTTTGTACAGCACTTTATATTTGCAAGGGTGTTGCAATAATTTACCCTGCTAAAGGTGCATTTCAGTCCCTGAACAACATCCTAAAGAGTTTCTTCTGGCCAGCCAGCTCTCTGGCCTCTGCTACAGCTGGTCACCTGCCCTCCTTGCCTTCACTGACTGCTTTTTTTCTTCTCTACCTCCTCCTGGCAGCCCCCTCATCTGTTCACGAAGTATATTTTACTTCAGAGCCATAAGAGAGTTTTCTTTATTTGTGTCCAGGTTACCTACCTGATCCTTCATAAGAGTTAGAGGGGTCAAGGGCAGAAGTCATGGGCAGGGTTGGCCATGGTGTCCAGCAAGTCTCTCTCCTGTTATGCTGGTTATGGCTACAACTACGGATACACAATGGGCTCCGTCCATAGTAGAAACTCTGAGTTTGACGTCTGATGTTTCTCAAATTCCACAGGAATTGACTGCATGTCCTGTTACCTCATTTGCAGAGGGTTCACTGCACTCAGAGCAGAGCAAGCCCTGGGCCCTCGGGAGCGGACCAGGGAGGAGCATGCATTGAGGGGACTCACTACTGTGCAGATTCAATTCCAGACTTGATGGGGTATCACAGGAAACTTTACTAGTAAAACTTGTTGCAGTTGGCTTGGGTGTGAAATCTGCTTCCCAGGCAGAGAGATCAAAAGCCCAGTTGATGGATGTCTGTGTACCCAGCTCTCCTTGCTTGCTTTCATCTCCCTTTCAGAAAGAGGGATAAACATTCAGCTAGTGAGCACTGCAGGTGTTCCCTTGAGGAGTGGAAAGGAATATCATTGAGAGCAGACAAGACCACCAGGGAAGGTGTCTGCGGGGGTACCAAGGGTCTCAAGGAGGAGCAATCAGAAGACATTGTAGCAGCAGTTCCAGAATTTTGTGTAGGAAGGTCTTTGGGGCAGCCGTGATTTGGCTGGAAGGCAGCTGGGGGAACGTACCTTAAAGTTGCATTTTTATAGCTTGTATATACAGATCAATAACATTTCTTAGCATGTTTGTAGTCAGACTTTACAAAAGTTGAGAAAATATCAATGTTCTGTATAAAGTTTATCTTAATGCATAGTGTACTGGTTAAGATCAGAACTTTGGAGCTGGATTGCTTGGGTGCATATTCCAACTTCACCAACTAGGTGACCTCAGGCAAGAACTTTAGCTTCTCTGTGATTCAGTTTCCTCACCTATAAAATCTGGACGATTATAAGTATGTACATCACAGACTTGCTATGAGGATTAAGTGAATTAATCCATATATAGTGTTTAGCCTGTAGTAAACACCCTCAGTAAAGGTTAGCTACTATTACTTACCGAGAAGAGACTAGGGAGGGCCTGGGGGTGCTTCTAGTGTCCAAACCAGGTGTTCGAAAGTAAATTTCTAAGACATTCAAAGTGAAGGGTAAATGAGGAAAGGGATTCAAGATTTAGGCTAGGCGTCATTTGTATGGTGGGGTACTAAGGGAACTCCTGGTCAAGTCCAGAGAATTCCAAAGGGATGACAGAAGGGAGAAGGCTAGGTTCCATGTAATCAAAGACCCTCAGTCTTTTGGTGTCGTGAAGTGGTGGGGGCTGCCTGATACTTGCTTTGACTGGACTAGATGTTAAATCTGCCACTAGTGGGGAGAACGGTGCATTCTCTGGCCTTCTGAGCACAATCTGGGATGCCCGCGAAAGGCTATTGAGCTGTGGAGTGGGACAGAGGAAGATACAGGAGAGCCTGGGGTGTGGCAGGACGCCTGGGGTGTGGAAGGACGTCTGTGGGGTGGGCAGGCTGTCCTGTGTGCTAATCAGTCGGCCTCTGTTTCTGGGCTCTGGCCTCCCAGATGGCGGCAGCAGTGACTACTTTAGGGAAGGGGGACACCCAGGTTCCTGGTCTGACTCAAAGTGGAATGAGATGAGCCTAGCAGGCATGGAAACCTGGCCCTATGGCTAGGTCCCCGAAAACCCCAGGCTCATGGTCTTGGGGGAGCCTCGGGTACCTAGCCCCACATCTCCTTCTTCAGTGAGACAAGAGACTCTGTCTGACAAGGCTCCCCTAAAGCCTTTTTCATCAATGAGCCCATTTGGGATTCTTTCTCGTCTTGTGGTTGCCACCAGGAATATGAAGGAGCAGAGCTGAGTTCTAGAGTTTTGCTATGACTCTGCTAGGCCCTGGAACATTAAAATTGAAATGAACTGGCCAAGCCCTGGCTCCTCCCTGCGCTTCAGGGGCAGAGTAGGCTCACCCACTATGTAAGTGAATGAAAAGATGTACATGTTTCTTCCTTGGAATAGCATTTTCAGGAAGACAGGTTAAATTAGAAAGCCAACTAGAGAAGTTCTGACCTTGTTACTTGAAGCAGTCTGGGCAGGGGTTGGGGGGGGGGTCTTCAGAGATGATTCCTTAGGTCAGGAAGATAATAATAGGACTACAATTTATATGTACCTTTAATGTAAAAAAAGAAAGAAGTTGGGTTGATTTGACACACATATTGAGACAGGCACTCTCACTTGGTGAAGTCTCTCGGGCACCTGTCATGCAGAAGACAGGATGCATGCTGAGGTGAGACAAGGAAGTCCACAGCATGGGGGGTGGACAGTGGTGTTTATGACATATTGTGGTTAACATGTGCCCAGCTGATTATATTAACAGATTTTAGCTAAACATCTGTATAGAATAGACAGTTTTAAAAGATTCCTGCAAAGAAAACATGACTTTTAAATAGCACACACACAAAATGCAAGCACAGCAATCACTTCTACTCCCACGAGGAGCTCTTCATCACATGTCTTACAAGTCTCTGAACTCGAGAAATCATAGAGGGTTGTTATAAAGATTATATAAAAGTATTTAAATGTCTGCTACATTCTGCCCCTTGATAAGTGGTTATTATTATAAAGAAAGGTATTGCCACGCCAAACTGTGTATTAATAAATTAACAGGATAAACAATATTTTGGCACAACATTTTTAAAAGTACCTAAAAGTTCCAATTCATGTTGGGCTAAGGGGCCAAAGATACAGAGATGATTTGGTGTAGGCCCCGTGGTCTAGAATTTGGAGCTGGCCTTGCCTAGATTACTACAACAGCCTCCTGACTATTCTCTCTGCCTTCACAGTCCCCCACTATTCCCCAGCCATCTTCTACCTTCGTGTACCTGATAAACCAGTCTTCCTCATCACTTCCATCACTCATTTCCATGCCTAAAGACCCTCAGTAACTCTCTTGTACTATACAGTTCTGTATCTGTTATATACTGTCTTGTATTGTTCCGTAGTTTTTCTTCAATTTAGACTTCTATTCCCAGATAAACTGTTGTAGTTAGAACTTACAAATAAGGAAAATAAGGTTGCCCTTGGGAGAATTTAACTTAATCAACAGGTGATGAAAGGAACCCAATGTCTCCCAGGCCCTTGGGAACTGTTAGTGACTACTAATCAGTGGTATTAACACATCTAAGGAAAGAAAGCTTCAGTGTTGTTTGCAGCACAATTCGAGGAAAGCTGGAGAGAGAAACTTTAGCTGAATGCATCCAGCACTGTCAATGAGAGAAAAATATTGGAATCAGGAGAACTCAAACATTTCAATCATTAGTCTTTAGGGCTATTTATTCCCTCTGGCAAGGAGAGGGCCTGTTCCATTATATATGATATGACTCGTATTTCTCTAGTTAAGATATCCAGCATTCTTCTTATTTTGATCTCCTGGTTGAATTATTCCCCTCTTTTAATGACTAGTTCTGGGAATACCATCAGGGTACTGGTGTCCTAATTCTGCTTCCCAGGTATCTACAGGTTGAGATGGGGTGCCTCTGTTAGGGTCCCAAGCATACTAGTCAATGGTAAGTTACATCTCCTTTGTTTATGTGAGTCTGGTAATCAAAGCCAGATAATATTAGTTTATGGGAATCTGATAATTAAGTAAAGATCTAAGTGAAAAAGATGAAGCTTACAAATCAGGAGAAAATATAGTAGAATATTTTTTAAATCTTGTGTTTGAAATGCTTCCTTTAAGTAAGACAAAAAATCTAGAAGCTATGAAGGAAAAAAGTAACAAAGTAAAAAATTTAAACTTCTATGCAATAAAGAACACTATAAACAAATTTGAAAGATATGATAGACTGGGATCATATATTTGCAACATGTATAATATAATAAATAAAGGATTACTATCCACAATGTATTAAGAGAACCTAATAATGAATAAGGAAAAGACATTCCAATAGAAAAATGGGCAAAGCATATGAATTGGAAAAGTCACAGAAAGTGTGTCCAATATTTTTGTCTAATAAACATTTCAAAACTGGTTCAAGTTCACTTTTAATTAAGGAAATGAAATTAAAGTAGCAGTGACACACCCCTTCCATAAGATTGATATAATTTTTAAAAGATATATGAGAGGGATATCTCAGTTGTAAAAATTGATAGTCTTGTCCTGGCGGGTTTGGCTCAATTGGTTGAGCATTGTTCCATAAACCAAAGGGTTACAGGTTCAGTTCCCGGCCAGGGCACAATGCCTGGGTTGTGGTTTGGTACCTGGCCAGGGTGCTTGTGAGAGGCAACACATTGATGTCTCTCTCTCACATCTATGTTTCTCTGCCTCTCTTTCTCCCTCCTTCCCCTCTCTCTAAAATCAATAAGCATGTCCTCAGGTGAGGATAAAAAAGAAAAAGAAAAATTGAGAGTCTTTAGTACAATTGATAATGCTGTGGGGAAACAGATATTCTCAAATACTGTTAGTGGGATACATGTTGATACACCTTCTTTTGTAGAATCCTTTGGAAATATCTATGACAATGTGACTCTTGCTATTATACTTGAAAAACAACTGGGATAAGAATAAAATAGAATTCATAGGTTGCATTTTCTTCCCCTTGGGAACCTTGAGGTCATTGCTACATTGTTCTGATGAATTTTCCTCTACTCCAGCATTTGAATTCATCTTGTGCTTAGTTTGATTTCATCTTGAGTTTTTTGCTTTTGTTTTTCAGGAAAGGGTCATATGTTCTTCATTTCCTAAATTCTTGGTTGCTTGAGAATGTCTGCCTTTGGCTTGTTTATCTAAGTGACAACTTGACCAGATGTAATATTCTTGGGCTCACTTTATTTCCCGTGAAACCTTGCAGCCATTGAATCCTGTTGTGTGGAGTTCTGAGACCAGCCTGATTCTTCCTTTTTTGAAGTGACCTGCTTTTCTGCCTACATTGCTGAGGAATCCTTTCTTCATCCTTAAAGATGCAGAACTTAATCAGAATATATCTTGGTTTCAGTTGTTCATTATCAGTTTTCCTGGAACATAGTATGTCCTTTTAATGTGTAGATTCAGGTTTCCATAGTTCACACCAGGAAAATTTTCTTCTGTTATATATTTAAACACCTTTTCTTTTTAATTGTTGCATTCTTTGAGGACACCAATTTTCTTTTGCATCATCTTCATGTGTCTCCCTTTAAAAAAAAACTCTAAAAATTTTTAGAAAATTGATTTTCTTCTCTGATTCACTATAATTAAATTAATAATCATTTTGTTCCATGCTGTTTTGCTTTATTTATCAGTTATGCAGCAGTGTTGATTGAGTCCCTAATTCATTTCCTCTGCTCTTCAATATCTCTTTTCATCTCATTCTGTTGTTTTTATTATGTTGTCTTTGAGTTCTTTTATTTAATTCACATTTAAAAACTTTTTTATATAGCATAAACCATTTATGGACAATATTATTTTTCTCTGGTTGTATTTTCCTCAACAGTGTATTCTCTCTTTTTTTTAAAGATTTTATTTATTTATTTTTAGAAAGAGAGGGAGAGAAATATCAATGTGTGGTTGCCTCTCACGTGGCCCCTACTGGGGACCTGTCCCACAACCCAGGCATGTGCCCTGACTGGGAATCAAACCAGTGACCCGTTTTTGGTTCACACAGCCCATGCTCAGTCCACTGAGCCACACCAGCCAGGGCAACAGTGTATACTTTATCTATTTTTTGCATGCCATGTTCTTTTCTTACTTAGTTTCTTTTTTTTCATTTGCTGTGTTATATTTACACATTTATCGTGCTGATAATATGAAGGAAACCCTTCATAATACCTGTCTAGCTTTAGTAATCCAAGAAGTGGGCGCCTTTGCGAATAAGGTAGATCAGAGTTCTAAGACAATTGGTAAATTGAGGACTCTTTTTTTCTTTTTAACATTTTATTGCTTTGATTTAAAATTACCAGGAGAGTGTTTTATAAAATACGGGGTTAGCAGTCATAGTAGCTAAGCATTCCTCACTCTTACCATGTGTTCTCAACATATGGATATGCGGACTACCTTAGTTCACCCTCAAACTGTAGCTCTTAGGAGAAAGCAAACAAATCCCCATTCTGTTGTTACCTCCTCAGAGAGTCTTCCTCTGCCTACCCTTTCCAAGGGTAGGCACTTTCTAGTTACTTACTAAAGCACCTGATTTTATGTCTTGAAACATTTGTCACTATTTAAGAGTACCTTGTTTATTAGTTTAATGTCTTTCTGACCCTTGGAATATAAACTCCATGAGGAAATGAACTTTATCTCTCTTCCAATTTCTGTATACTGAGCATCAAGAACAGGGGTAAAGAAGGTCATTGCTATTTCAAAAAGTATAATATTTCTAATTTAATATATTATACAGTGAACATTCTTAGTATACACCTTTTTGAACCATTTAAATGATCTCTTTAGAGCAAATTTCTGGAATTAGGATTACTGACTATATCAGGAGGTATACACGTGCTATTGTATGTTACCCATTGCCAGATTATTTCCAGATTTATACTCCCACCAAAAGTGCAGGTGAGTGCCCATTTTCCTTACCTTCAGTGAGTTTAGTCAATCTTCCTAATCTTTGCCAATCTATAGTTAAAATATAATAGCTCATTGTTTTATTCATGTTTTTAAATTTTGTATGTATTGATTTGAGAGAGAGAGAGAGAAACACCAGTTTGTTGCTCTACTTATTTATGCATTCATTGGTTGCTGCTTGTATGTATACCCTTACCGGGGATCAACCCACAACCTTGCTGTATAGGGAAAATACTCTAACCAACTGAGTATTCAGCCGAGGCTCACATTTTCTTTAGCCATTTACGTTTATTACCTTGTGAATTGTCTGGTTATGCAGTTTGACCTCTTTCTATGGGGTTGTTAATATTTTCTTGTTGGTTTATAAGAACGAGTTAGATATTTGTCATTAGTGCATTTTAATTAAGTGTATAAGTTTTTCCCTATTGTTATTTACCTTTCAGTCTTTATAGACTTTCTCGTTATGTAAAATGTTTACATTTGTATGTGGTTAATATTTTTACTTTATGACTTCTGGCTTAGGGGAAATGTTTTGAAAGGCTTTCTTCGCCTCCAAGATTATACAAACATTTTTTACTGTTTTCTTGAAGTATTTTTATGGTTTTATTTTTTCCCCTTTGGGTCTAAGGAGTGAGGTAGGGATAGAGTTTTATTTATTCTAAATGGCTGGCCAGTTATCCCAAAATCATTTACTGAATAATTCAACATATCTGCATTGATTAGCATTTATTGACTATTGGGTGCTAGACACTTACCAAATCCCTTACATACACTTAATCGAGTTTAATCCTTACATCAAGAGGTAGCATAATTAGATTTGCATTTACAAAAGAAAAAAACACAGTCTTCAATGTCGAAAATAGATTGGAGGGGGGAAAGAATGATTTCAAGAAGACCAGTTATTTAAGTGACCCAGGCAACAGGCTCCTTTGAAGCTCTACACTCTAGCACTTACAGGTTACGGCACATGGTAGACAGTGAGTAAAACCTGTGAAATGAAAAATGAGAGTAATTTGGACCAGAGAAGTGGCAGTAGAGGTGGAGAAAACTAGACAAATTTTGAGAAATAGTTTGGAAATAAAATGAATAGGTCTTAGTGATTATTTAAATATGATGTGAGAGAGGGAAGATATGAGCAGGAGATGTTAAAGATGACTCAGATTTCTGGAAGGAATAGAATTAATGGGAAAGTGATGAGTTCACTTTTGAACATGCTGAATTGGAGGTACCTTGGAGATATTGGAGATGTTCATTTGAAGATGTCAGGTAAACAGTAGATACATTCTTCTGGAGCTCAAACAACAATTCTAATTCAAGGTATGAATTTGAGGAACAAAGGCATACTGATAGTAATTGAAGCCATAGGAAGAGTTGAGATTATTTAAGCAAAGTATCGAATGAAAAGAGAAGAGCTTTGAGTGCAGGCAGGGCCTTCAAACACCAATATTTAAAGGTTTAGTAGCAGAGGAGGGAGGAGCCAGTAAAAATGCTTGTGAAAGAGCTGCTGAAAAAGTAAAACAATGAAAGAGTGTATTCAAGGAGAGAGTTCAGGGTAATTCTAAGGGTGAATTAAATGATGGACCATAAACACCAAGATAGAGAAATAGAGAAGTGAAGACAGAAAGGAGGTAATAGAAAGAAGGTGAAGGGATCAATAATCTGATATTCAATGAAAGGGAGTAACAGTTGCGGTTGGGCTAGTTTAATAAGGAAGCTCAAAGGATAGGTGATTGTGTTCAGAAAATGGACTATTAGAATTAGTGATTTTAGAAGTAGAGAAAGTGGAGAGGTTTCAGGTTGATGAAGACAAGGTTCAAGGAGTGACTGTGGTGGAGGTAGGTGGTCAGGCAGCATTAGCATTGTAGGAGGACATTGCAGATTAGGTAGGTTTTTCTCTGAAGTCACTTAGGATGAGGGCAGGACTTGTGGTACAAGAGAAGACAGGAAGTCGCATTCCAGTGTCCTCTGTGAACTATGAGCACACAGGAGGTAGTTAGAGTACAATGACTAATCAGGGAGCGGGTGGCAAGGGTTTTGATAAAAGGGCAGAGAAGCAGTGGACTCTCAGTAGCACTGGGGAGTATCCTCATCTCCTGCACTATAGAGGGGTGAGAACCTGAGCAGACTTCTGGAGGGTGCTGCAGGGAAAAAGCATAGAGGGAGCCAGGTTTGGATAAGGAAAGAAGTGGAAGAAACATTCAGAGAAGTGATTGAGGGCATAGAGGAGGTAGAATTCCAGAGGGCAAAAAGAAGGTTTTTGGCAGGGAGAGAAAGGGATTAGATTAGGTCTAAGGAAAGTTCCATAAAGGAAAAATATGGGAAGGGAGAAGGTATTCCTACTTGGGGCTTTGACCTATTTATATAGGAATGAAACATGTCAGGTTTAGTCCCAACTGACCCTGGAAAACAGCAGACACCGGGCTTAATAAAAGTCAACTGTGGTCTGGAAGGCCCTGAAAGTATATTTCTTTTTATGCAGAAGTATGATTATTCAGGGTATATGCAACACAGGACAGTAGTTCCCACTTTTTATCAAAAAAGCTTGAAGTTCAAGGTTCTTTGAGGGGAAGGATGAACAGCGGTCCTAAGATTAGATTCTTAGCTCAGCATCCATTGGTGTCCTATTTAGTCAGGGATTGGAGGTCTCAGTGCTTGTAGCTTGTAGGTTGTGTGGAAGGATGGGTTTAGTAGTGGCCCAGGAATCGAGCCTAGATCTAGAGGTGCAAATATAGTTTAGAACTTCCATTGGGGCACCATTTTATTTTTACTCCTCAAGTATAGAAATAATGCCTAAACTACTTCAATATTATTTCAAAATATTTTCACTTGTTTTTGCAGGATCGGATTTTAAATAGTTTCAGCCATTTCTCCCAAATTTCGTTCTTATTTTAGCATATTATGTATTTGCTTAATTTTTAATTTACATAGTTGTTTTTGTTACGTTAAATTCCAACACAAGAGAAATCATGGCTTTGTATTGGTATAAAGATAGAAATCAGAAGTCCTAACAAAATTTAAAGTTGTCACATTTAAGGATAAAATATAAAGCTTTGTTTTTAATTTTTTCTTTTCTTACTAGTGCCTTGTGAAAATCAATAAAAAATACATTAGCAGAACTGGGCCAGTATCATACATGGGGCACACCACCTTCAGCTCCTTGTGACTTCTTTTTTTAAAAAAAAATATTTTATTGATTATGCTATGACAATTGACCCAATTTTTTTCTCCCTTTGACCGCCTTTGCCTGGTACCCCCATTCCCTCCAGCAATCCTCCCCCTTAGTTCATGTCCATGGGTCGTACACATAAGTTCTTTGGCTTCTCCATTTCCTATACTATTCTTAACATCCCCCTGTCTATTTTCTACCTACCATTTATGCTACTTATTCCCTGCACTGTTTCCTCCATTCTCCCCCTACCTCTTCCGGTTGATAACCCTCCAAATAATCTCCATTGTCTATGATTCTCTCCCTGTTCTGGTTGTTTGCTTAGTTTGTTTTTTAGATCCAGTTGTTGATAGTTGTGAATTTGTTGCCATTTTAATGTTCGCAGTTTTCTTCTTCCTTTTCTTAAATAAGTCCCTTTAACATTCCATATAATAATGTCTTGGTGATGATGAACTCCTTTAGCTTTTTACCTTGTCTGGGAAGCACTTTATCTGCCCTTCGATTCTGAATGAGAGCTTTGCTGGATAGAGAAATCTAGGCTGTAGATCCTTGTTTTTCGTTACTTTGAATACTTCTTGCCAGTCCCTTCTAACCTGCAAAGTTTCTTTTGAGATAGTCTTATGGAAACTCCTTTGTGGGTAACTTTCTGTTTTTCTCTTGCTGCTTTTAAGATTCTCTCTTTATCTTTAAACTTGGGATTTTAATTATGATGTCTTGGAGTGGGCCTCTTTGGGTCCATCTTGTTTGGAATTCTGTGCTTCCTGGACTTGTATATCTAGTTCCTTCACCAAATGAGGGAAGTTTTCTTTCATTATTTTTTCAAATAAGTTTTCAATTTCTTGCTCTTCCTCTTCTCCTTCCGGCACCCCTATTGTTCAGATGTTGGTATATTTGGAGATGTCCCAAAAGCTCCCTAGACTATCCTCATTTTTTTTTAAATTCTTTTTCCTTCTTGCTGTTTTGATTGAATGCTGTTTTCTTCCTTATGTTCCAAATGGTTGATTGAATCTTGGCTTCATCTCTTCCACTGTTGGTTTCCTCTAGATTTTTCTTTATTTCACTTAATGAAAACTTCATTTCTACCTGGGTCTTTTTTATGCTATTGCTATAGTCAGTGAGTTCTTTGAGCATCCTAATAACCAGTGTTTAGAACTGTGCATCTGATAGGATGGTTATCCCCATTTTGTTTACTTCTTTTTCTGGAGTTTTGTTCTGTTCTTTCATTTGGGCCATAGTTCTTTGTCTCCTTAATTTGGCAGCCTCCCTGTGTTTATTTCTGTGTATTAGGTAGAATTACTTTAACTCCCTGTTTTAGTAGTATGGCCTATAGTAGAAAAGGCACCGGTAAATTGTGTGGACAGAGCCTTAGGTAATTGCTAGTGTGGGGCAACCAGTTTCACTGCTTTGTGGCTCTGTGTGGGGGCAGTGTGTGGAGAGGGGACAGTGCCACTGCCTGGCTTCTGGAGGTTTACACGGGAGGAAGCTGTCTCCCAGCACTTGCCCTGTATCTAGGCACCTCACTTTCTCCCTGTGTGCTACTGGTGCCCTTCTAGCTGTTGCCCTCATGCTGAATCCCAGAGAGCTGTATTTATGTAAGTCCACAGTCCATGTGGGCTCTTTAAGCGGAGTCTCCTGGAAATCTAGCAGTTTCTTCCACCACCCAAACCCCCACTGGTTTTTATAGCCAGAAGTTATGGGGACTTATCTTCCTGGCACTGGAACCCTGGGCTGTGTGGTCTGGCCTGGGGCTGGGATCCCTCGCTCCCGAGGTAACCCTCCCAATTTTTATCCACCACACATGAATGTGGGACCACCATTCTGCCCCCTCTCTGCACCTCTCCACCTATCTCTGTATCTCTGCCCTTCCTACTCATCTGGATGAGTGTGGCTTCTTTAAATCCTGGGTTGTCAAACTTACATACAGCTTGATTTTCTGACTGTTCTGGGTAATATTTGTTTTGTGGTCAACTAATTACAAATTAGTTGTAATTTTTTCTGTAGTTGTGTGAGGAGACAAAGAGTATTTACCTACACCTCAATCTTCACCGAAAGTTCTTTTTCTTTTTTTAAAATATATTTTATTGATTATGCTATTACAGTTGTCCCATTCCCCCCCCTTCACTCCCCTCCTCCCTGCACACCCCTTCCCACCCATATTCCCCACTTTAGTTCATGTCCATGGGTCATACATATAAGTTCTTTGGCTTCTACATTTCCTACACTATTCTTACCCTCTCCCTGTCTATTTTCTACCTACCATTTATGCTACTTATTCTCTGTACCTTTCCCCCCTCTCCCACTCCCCTGTTGATAACCTTCCATGTGATCTCCATTTCTGTGGTTCTGTTCCTGTTCTACTTGTTTGCTTAGTTTGCTTTTGTTTTGGTTTTAGGTGTGGTTGTTATTAACTGTGAGTTTGCTGTCATTTTACTGTTTGTATTTTTGTCTTCTTTTTCTTAGATAAATCCCTTTAACATTTCATATAATAAGGGCTTGGTGATGATGAACTCCTTTAACTTGACCTTATTTGAGATGCACTTTATCTGCCCTTCCATTCTAAATGAAAGCATTACTGGATAGAGCAATCTTGGATGTAGGTCCTTGCTTTTCATGATTTGGAATGCTTCTTTCCAGCCCCTTCTTGCCTGTAAGACACAGTGTGTCTACCTACGCCTCCATCTTGGCCAGAAGAATGTTCACTGGAAGTTGTTAACAAACCTTTTTTAGAAGAACTTTTCCAGGCAAAGCACATGTTCCCACTGGTGGCTGGCTGGGCAATATATCCATCTCCTTGTCACTTCTTGCTCCACCAAACTTCTGAGATATTTTTGTCTCTGACACTCACTTGGTACTTTTTTATGAATATATTCTATTATTTTCTCACTGTAGAAGCTTTGTTTTTTACCCATATATAATTGCTTCTTAGATGAATATTTTTCCATATTTTAACAGCTCAGAAATTGGGATGCTTCTTATAATCTAAACTGTCTTTGATTTGATGAAGTACAGTACTTTCCACCACTCTCCCACACAGCCTAACATAATTCGAGACACACAGTAAGCACTGAACAAATGTTTATTGATTGACTAATATGCAAATCAAGAGGAGGCCATATAATTTGAATTCTTTTTAAATACAAACATTAACTTGATTAGTGGGAGAACCAAGATGGCGGCATAGGTAGACACACTGCGCCTCCTCGCACAACCAGAACTGACAGAAAATCAAATGGCAAGGAAGGCCAACAACAAGTAGATAAAATAGAAACATACATCCAGACCGGTAGGAGGGGCGGAGACGGGCACCGGGGTGGAGAGGACTCGAGTTGCCGTGGTGGGACCGAGACTGGCGGAGTGTGGGACGATCGGCGTAGGCAGTCTGAGCACTAGCAGACCCTGCAACCCTACAGTTGCACACAGATAAACCGAGAGGGCCGGACTCAGAGTGGCGGAGAACGGGGCAGGCAGAGCCGCGGGTGGCACCCCACGGGCCCCACACTCGTGCACAGATAAACCCGAACTAACGGCAGGGAGCGAAGCAGACCCCGTAACCCAGGGCTCCAGCGTGGGGAAATAAAAGCCTCAAACCTCTGATTGAAAACGCCCGTGGGGGTTGGGGCAGCAGCAGGAGGGACTCCCAGCCTCACCGGAGAGGTCACTGGAGAGACCCACAGGGGCCTAGGGTGTGCACAAGCCCATCCACTCGGGAACCAGCACCAGAGGGGCCCAATTTGATTGTGGGGAGGGAGTGACTAAAATCCGGTGGAGAGTGGAGTGGGCGCCATTGCTCCCTCTCGGCCCCTCCCCCACGTACAGCCTCACAGCGCAGCTACGAGCGTTACCCCGCCCCCGCCCTGTGAACACCTAAGGCTCCGCCCCTTTAAGTAACAGACGCACCAAGAAAAAAAAAATGGCCCAAATGACAGAACACTTCAAAGCTCCAGAAATAATTCAACTAAGCGAGATAGCCAACCTATCGGATGCACAGTTCAAAACACTGGTTATCAAGACGCTCACAGAATTGGTTGAATTTGTTCGAAAACTAGATGAAAAAATGAAGCCTATGCTAAGAGAAACAAAGGAAAATGTACAGGGAACCAGTAGTTATGTGAAGGAAACTGGGACTCAAGTCAACGGTGTGGACCAGAAGGAAGAAAGAAACATCCAACCAGAAAAGAATGAAGCAACAAGAATTTGGAAAAATGAGGAGAGGCTTAGGAACCTCCAGGACATCTTGAAACGTTCCAACATCCACATCATAGGGGTGCCAGAGGAGAAGAGGAAGAACAAAAAATTGAAAACTTATTTGAAAACATAATGAAGGAGAACTTCCCCAGTCTAGCAAAGGAAATAGATTTTCAGGAAGTCCAGGAAGCTCAGAGAGTCCCAAAGAAGCTGGACCCAAGGAGGAACACACCAAAGCACATCATAATTACATTACCCAAGATGAAACAGAAGGAGAGAATCTTAGAAGCAGCAAGAGAAAAGGGCACAGTTACCTACAAAGGACTTCCCATAAGACTGTCAGCTGATTTCTCAAAAGAGACCTTACAGGCAAGAAGGGACTGGCAAGAAGTATTCCAAGTCATTAAAGGCAAGGGCCTACATCCAAGATTACTGTATCCAGCAAAGCTATCATTTAGAATGAAAGGGCAGACAAAGTGCTTCTCAGATAAGGTCAAGTTAAAGGAGTTCATCATCACCAAGCCCTTATTATATGAAATGTTAAAGGGACTTATCTAAGAAAAAGAAGATAAAAAATATGAATAGTAAAATGACAGCAAACTCACAGTTATTAACAACCACACCTAAAACCAAAACAAAAGCAAACAACTAGAACAGAAACAGAACCACAGGAATGGAGGTCACATGGAGGTTATCAATGGGGGATTGGGAGGGGGAGAGAGGGGGAAAAGGTACAGAGAATGAATAGCATAAATGATAGGTGGAAAATAGACAGGGGGAGGGTAAGAATAGTGTAGGAAATGTAGAAGCCAAAGAACTTATAAGTATGACCCATGGACGTGAACTATAGGGGAGGAATGTGGGAGGGAGGGGGTGAGCAGGATGGAGTTGATGAAGGGGCGGAAATGGGACAACTGTAATAGCATAATCAATAAATATATCAAAAATAAATAAATAAATAAATAAATAAACATTAACTTGACCTCCAGTATTTCTTCAAACTCTTAAGGTTCATAAGTCTTTATTCAATAAAATGTTAGATTGTTACAAAAAAGAGGAATGCTATAAGGAAAGTGTAGATACTTGCTTTCATAATTATTTAAATATGGACTTAACATTTAAAAGTCATTTCTTAATAATTCCTACCATACCTTTATGTAGAATTTGTCCAAAAAAACACCCTGAAATATACAATAGGTAGAAAAAATGACTAAGAGAATAATAGAGAAAAAAAGAATAATAAAGAAAGCATATGATTTACCAAAGTTCCACAGCTAGTCAATGTCTTGGTGTCTTGGCTTATAGTACTTGTTCTTTTCACAGGGCTGTGTTGTCCCATGGGAAGGCAGAGGTACCAAAAGCATTCTTACATGCAGCTACTTCTTGCAAAGGGCTTCTTACAACTGATCACCTTGAAGTGAAATTCTAACTGCATATGTGCTGCTGCTTTCATCTCTTCCCGGTCTTCAAGAGAAAGGGAGGGAAAAGATGCAGCAAAGCTGAAGTATAATTGCTTATTAGGCATTGTTCAATGAGGGAGGCAGAAAAAAGTGAAACTACTATTATTGCATAGTAAAGAGCACCTTATTTCGCTCTTGGGAAAGATTGAAGGGTATTTACTGCTAAAATGCAATTTTCACTCACTTTGAAGGAACCATCACAAGAGTCAACTTGTTTTCCAACTTCAAACCTTTAAGTCATTCTCATGAAATGTTTATATTCCTTTGTCTTGCGTGACTCTGTCTCTGCACGTTCCTTTATTGTGTCACGCCACTGCTTAGCTTCTGTCTGACTTTTCACTTGTACACATAAATTTCAGGGCTCTCCTTAGGTTAACCCTCTCCTATTTTTGCTTTCATTGAAATGATTTCTTATCTGACATGCATTTTAGTCAAGATTAACTTACTTTTGTCCCTGAATACTTGATTTCTCTCTACCTACAAGCTCGTTCTGAAGCCAGGTGTGTCCAAGTTGGAAGTGTCTATTTTCCATTTTGCTGAACATACTTCCTGGAATTACTTGTCTCTTGGGAAAAGGAGGGTGGCTTACAAGGAAGCTCGTTACTCCAGGAAACAGTGGGCACTGATTTTACAAGTTACAATGATCGATCTTGATAGTAGTGGTTGCCCTTATTTATACTTAGTTATTATTTTTACTCTCTAGCTATGTTTTGCTTTTTAACAATGTTTCAGCTAACTTTTTGAGCAGGTTTCTTAATCTGAATTGCAATTATTATATCTGTAAATTATGGATGAAAATGCCTAACTATCGGGATTTTTGTGAGAACTAAATGACATCACTTATTTAAAAGTGGCTAGCTGTTTCATTATAGTTAGCTCCTCCTAAAACGTCATTCAGTTCAGTACATCCCTTAACTATTTACAACTTGAAATCATTTTAATACTTTTCCATGTTCTTGTCCTAAATGTTCTTGCCCTTAACTCACTCAACTTTTGCAAATTTTGTGGTCGTCTAGTAGGCCAGCCACATAATTTATTGGGACAGTTTTGAGAGTGTAAGGGGGCAGACACCATGCATTATTATGCTACAACAACAGATATAAACTGGGACTGTCCTAAGCAAATTAGAATGTAGCCTATCCATTAGCACTCTCCTTACTATAGCAAACTACGTCCTACCTCGGAAATTAGCTTTATGTTTCCCTTTCCAGAACCTCATAGCTTTACTGACCTTCTCACTCAGTATAAATTCTCCTCTCTATCACACCATTATCAATACCTATGCTCAGAGCTGCATATACTTATTTTCTAAACCACCCTGCTTTACCAGCCTCTCCATTTCTGTTAAAGGCTAGCTGATACTGATATTTACTGAGTTAAACACCAGAGGAGAACCAGGTTTGGGAATGAAGATGATGAGTCCAGGTTTGGATATGCTGAGTTTGAGGTACCAGTGAAATATTCAGGTGGAGAACTTACATGGGCAGTTGGATATGTGGGTCTGGAACTACAAATTTGAGAGTTTTAGGTGTATCGGTAATAAAGCCATGGGAGTGAATGCATTTACCTTAGGAAGAAGCCAAAATAGGAAGAGATGTTTGCATTAGAACAGAATGTGAGACATACTTAGTGGCCACATAAAGGAAGAGCTGTCAAAGAGGGCCAAGAAGGAGCAGCTACGGAAGAAAGAATGAAATCAAAAACTTGAAAACATTTCAAAGAGGGAATGGTCAAGTAAAATGAGAAATAAAAAACTGATGATCTTCCTGAGAGCAGTTTTTGAGGACTGGCAGGCACAAAATCCAGATTGATGTGGTTGACGAGTGAGTGGGAGGTGAGAAGATAGAGGCAGAGAGTGTAGGCAACTCTTTCCACAAGTTTGGGAAGGAGAGGCAGGGAGAGAGTGAGAACTGGAGAAGGGTGTGGAGGCACTAAAGAGGATTTTTCTTTTTTGTTCTTTTTCTTCTGCTTTCTTCTTCCTTCCTTTCTTCTTTCTTTCTTTCTTTCTTTTTGTTTTTTTTTTTTAATGAGAGCTACTTAAACGGTGGATAGAAAGGAACCATTAAAGAGAAAGATGTTAGAAACAGGAAAGAGATGATCCTAGAGCAAAGGCTCTCAAGGAAGGTCAGAGCTCCACAGCGCAGGCGGAGGGTCTGTCCTTTAATACCGCAGCCTCTTCTTCCCTCTCTGTAACAGGAGACAAGGAAAGTAAGGTACAGGTGCCATAGGAGGTGGAAAGTTAAAGGAATTTCCACTTGATGGCTTCTCATCTTTCAGAGATAGGTGTTCAATAAATATTTATTAAATCAATGAATGAATAAGTAACACAAATCTAAAATGTGCACAATTCCTTATTTTCCTCCACAAACATTCAATTGTCTAGAAAAGCATGTGGGTGATAGTGGAGGTGAGCGAAATTCAGAGTACTTTTAGAGAGAGTACCTTCAGAAAGAGTACTTTTAGGAAGGGCTGTTTCAAAATCAAACAATAAACATTCTGCAAATGGAAATTAGCAGGGAAAAATGATGCTGTATTGGATGCAGTGGAAGCAAAAGGTCTGGCTATCTGTTCTGTACAGGTCTGTTTTGTTCTATACTTTTTGTAATTAAAAAAATTCTTTTTTAATTCCTAGAAGTTTCAGGCCACAAACTCAGACTTTAAGAGGAGAACATGGAACTACCACCTATTGAGCACTTATTCACCAAGAACTGTGGTGAGTATCTTTCATTTAACCTCCATATCAACTTTATAGGTAGGTATAATTAACACTGTCTTCATTTTGAAGTTGTGGAAACTGAGCTTCAGAGTATAAATGTGACAACGTCACTCAACCAGTGAGTGGTAGAAGCAAGATTCAAACCCAGATCTGTCTCCAGTCATTCTTAACTGTGGTTCTGTTTCCATCTCAAATTTAACAGCTCTTACTATTGCAAATACTCTTCACAGAGCAATCATGAGTAAATTGTACCCTGACATGCCATGGGCATTATTCTTGTGATATGTTTCATTCTTAAATAGTCAAATCTTATCTCCTTCAATGCTCTACTTGAACCCTACCTTCTCCCAAAACAGTTCTGGACACCTCAAACCCCAATCTCTCTGGCCTCTTAAAATCCTACAACAGTTTGCCTGTGTTACTCATTTGATAAATCCTATCTGCATTATAATTTTGTTGGACATTATTTACTTTTCTTTTGATTATGACTTAACGTTACAAATCCACGAGCTTTGTAGAATAGGGAAAGTGCATCTTGTTTTGTTTTTTTTTAAGCATCTTTTAACACTTCTTCCTAAAGTCTTGTCCATAGTATGCAGTGAATAAATATTTGTTGATAAATTGCTGGGTTATTCCTATCATCCATATTGGTTGAATGTTACTGAGAGCTGTCTGCAATTCTCAAAGTTTCTTGTTGATGTAAATTTGAGAAATGGAGGCTTTATTATTTCTGCTGCAGATTTCTTTTTTAGTTATAAAACTGGGAATCTCAAAAAGACTATTGGTTTATATGTGTGTGCGGGGGGATTTCTTTTGAAAGGGAGTGTGGAAAAAGCAGACTTTTCATTTTGTAAAGTTTTTTGAAGGTTACAAGTTCTCATAAAAAAAAAAAGTAAAAATTGTTCAAACTTGAAGTTCCCCCCCTCCTTTCCCTTCCATCAGAGCCTTTTTCTAAACCTACTTCCCTTAAAATGACTTTTATTGATTTTCACTCAATGAGAGTTATTCTTCAGAATGAGGATGGAGGGGTCAGAGAGAGAAATTTACCCTGTGTTACCTGTGGAATAGGTGTACGTCCGTATCCAGTCTTGCTTTATTTGTTCTGTTTCCTGTATCCAGAAACCTGCACGCTGGGGATCATTAGGTCTTCTGTGTCTTGGTCGGAGCCTGAGTACAGTATACTAATAGATCAATTTATGTGTTCATTCATTCAGCAAACATTTATTGAGCAGGAATGTCCTAGGCATTGGAGATACTCAGATGAGTAAGACGTAGTCACTGCCCTCAGTGACCTTTAGATGTACATGAAGGCACCAGCTTGATGGGGGTTGGGGTCAAGGAAGGCTTCCTAAATGAGGTAACTGAATATCCTCCATTAAAAATAAAGAGATCAGCCTTGTAAAATAAATATAAACATCTAATCAAACTGGCCAATTAGAAAGATATTTATTAAGAAAAGACAGTCTTTTACCAGTATGTCCTGTGTTTCTTTTGTAATTTTTCCCCTAATTTCTTTGTCTCCAGTCTTATCCTGCTCTTATATACATTCAAAATTGCCTCCAAAGTTATTGCTAAACCCTGACCTGATCATGTCATTCCTGTCTTAAGGATTTTTAATGGCTACTCATTCGTTCATTCTGCCTATTCATCAATGACCTACTGTGCTATTTTAGGCTAGCGGTAAGTGTTTGGGATGCAATGGTGAGCAAACAGTTCCTCCCTTCAAGAAGCCTAGAGAGTAGCTTTGCACAGTGGTGGTATCATAGCTAAAGGGATTTATCCAAGGAGCGATTATTGCTCATTGAAAATGAAAACAAAACAAGAAGCCCAAAGTCTAGACCCAGACACAGACAAGTAAGCAGACTGTTTCGGGATAGTTTAATACTAGCTTTGACAGGTAAGCACACAATTCTGTGGGAGTATATACAGGAGCACCTTATTGAATGTTGAATTTTTGGGCCATTCTTTACTCTGCATGACCTCTGCTCTTACATAAAGTAATATCTCCTCTACTTCTCATCTTCAAGGAATGATGTGTCCCACAAAAGCATATTTTTTCAGACAACTGAAATTTACTTCCTAAAGTATCATAATCTGTTTTTTGTGGGAATTTATTTTTCTAAGTGTTCACACACTTTCTTGCTCTCCTAAGTAAAATATACCAAGAATAACGTGTTACTTGATGACATCCCTGGAAGCATCAAGATTTTGTCACCACTGATGGCAGAAAGCTTTTTTTTTTCAATCCTTACCTAAGGGCATGGTTTAAGAGAGAGGAGAAGGGAGGGAGAGAGGGGAAGAGAGGGAGACAAACATCAATTTGCCCCTGTCCTGTGTGCCCTGAGTAGGGACCCAAACCTGCAACCCAGGCATGTGCCCTGACTAGGAATCGAACCAGCAACCTTTTGCTTTGTGGGATGACGCCCAACCGACTGAGCCACACCAGTCGGGACTGATTTTGAGTTCTTGTACTCACTTCTTATATTCTGGTCACCACTTCTTGCTGTCAGTATGTTTGCTCTAAAACACTGCCCTTTGCTCCATTTACATGCTTTTAAATGGATATTAAAATTACAAAGCTAATATATGTTCATTGAAACACAAACAGAAACATTTGAAGTGAAAAATCAAAGTCCTCCCTTTATTCCTGGCTCCCCACGCCAATACTCACCCACACCCACACCCACACTCTCACTCTACGCATAGCCATTGTTAGCAGCTTAATGTATATTTCTACATGTCATTTTCTGTCAATGTGTGTGTGTATTCGTGTATATACAAATATTAAATCATGCCATGCATCCTATTATATGACTTGCTTTTCTTCCCACAAGGCAATATACAATAGGTATCTTTGCATGTTAGCACATCCAAGTCTATCTCATTCTTTTTAATGGCTGCCCCCTTTTAATTTGACAATCTTAATCAGCTGTGAATGGGAAAGCCAAATAATCAGGCTTATTAGAATTGTACCTAAGAAAGAGTAAATCGGCTCTGAGTGAAGGCTTGAGGAATTCTCCTAGGAGTAAAATGTGTTAACTTTAGTTCATGGACTTTGTAATGTTTATTTTGGCTATTCTGGGACCCTTTTTGCTTATTTCCTGGTTCATTGTGTTTTGGATAGCTGAGGTTGCTGGACACATGACCTATGAATTAGTGAGGTATTACGTATTCAATTTTGCATTATATAATTTTGCTATGGTTTTGTGGGGGTTTGCATTTAATTTTTCATTTAGATTGTCTTCATAGACAGTGATTATGTTTTCTAATTCCTAAGTGCGTCATCATAGTGCAGACCATTGCATATGGTAGCAATTAAAAATGTTTGGCTTGATGATCGACATAGGGCTTCTTTTTTAAATTTATTTTTTATTTTTATTTTTTATCAGGCTTCTTATCTCTATCATCCTGTAAGAATGTCCACTGCATTTATGGGAACTCTATAAGCTGATCTAAGGAAGCCTTTTACTACTAATGAGCAATAAAGTACTGGCAGCATCTTGTCCCTATTTAGGATTTACATAGGGTCTCCCTCCTGCCTTCATCTGCCATAACAAGTGGCCAAATCCTGTTGATTCCACATTTTAGATGTCACTGTAATGTGTCCCCTCTTTTCCATTCCCACTGTCCCCATACCTTGGACTAGGCTCTACTATATCCCAACTGAGTTACCTGTAATAGACTTCCTAATTGCTCTCCCTGCCACCTGTCCAACCTCCACCCTGCTCACCGAGTAACTAGTGTTCTTTTAAAACAGAAATCCTACCATATCACATGCCTGAAAAACCCTCAAGTGATTTCTCATCATCTATATCAGGGGTGTCCAAGCTTTTGGCATCTCTGGGCCACCCTGGAAGAAGAAGAGTTGTCTTGGGCCACACATTAAATACACAAACACTAACAAAAACTGATGAGCAAAAAAAAAAAAAGGTCCATGCATAGTTTTCATGATATCCACCACCACAGATAAGCAAAAAACGTCCTCACATATAACCCTAATTATTCACTGGCCCTTTCAATAATCTTTTAAAATCCTCAAACAAGTCCCAAGTTTGAGATTACTAATATAGAAAATGTATATATCTAAGTAATAAAACTACATAGTGTTTTAAGAAAACTTATGATTTTGTGTTGGGCCACGTTCATAGCCACCCTGGGCCACGGTTGGACACCCCTGCTTCTATAGGATAACGTCTACTTTCCTTAGCTTAGCATACATAGTCTTTTGTGACTTGCCCCACTTCTCCTGTGTCTTGCTACTCGGTGCCTTATACTTTAATTTCTAGAGAAATCAAATGGCTTGTAGCTCCTTCGACACATTACACAGAGAATTCTCAATAAATGCTTGTTACATGAATGAATGAAACACCTTATGCAGCTAGAGTGACCATTCAACTTTATCTGCTCAGAATGTTCCCTGTTCACACCTGCCATTCCAGGTAATTATTAATAATTCTCCTTTTCACTATCAAACTTGCCTCAGACCAATGAATTACATGGTCACACTAAATTATAGCAGTCATTAAATTGTTTCCTAACTCTAGTCTTTTTTACTAGATGGTGAGCTCTTTGGGGGAAGAAATTTTACTCATTTTACTTTTATATTCTCATTTATTTATTCAGCGAAGATGACTCTGTTAAGTGTTGAGGTGTCATGTTGAATAAAGCAAACATGGTCCTTGCCTTCATGCAGTTTACAGTCCAGCAGGAAAGAATAATCCAGTGGGAAGAGTAGCGCCTCAGACAATTAATGCGACTATGAATGAACGACTGGACATGGATGAAAGCTTCGAAGTTCCTGAACAAACAGCCCCAATCCCATGAATTACAGAGACAGGAATAGTTGTAAACAAAAAACTCTAGGTTTTTTGTTTACGACTATTAACCATTTCAAATTAACCATTTACTTGATAACTAAACTCTTTAAATACAAACAACACATGCACACCTAAACATACATGACAACTAGATGCTATCTAATGTAAACCATAAGGAAAAAGGACCATGAAATAGCGAGAATGAGACTTCGTGGGTTCTGTGTTTTTAGCCAGACAATTTGTAATCCCATGTGGTTCTTTTCAGGGTAGATTGTCAGTATGCACTACTCCTACCCTCTCATTTCTTTTCCAGACGAGAAATCTGTAGTTACAGAAACTGAACCACAGAAGGAAGGAATGGTTTTTTAAACCAGGATTAGATTTTGGTTGGGCTTTGCTTTCAGAGCTAGGACTACCTGCTATTCTCAACTTTGTAACCAAGTTCCCATGGACAAATTACAAACCCTTTCAACCTCAGTTCCTCTTCTATATATTAAATATTGATAATATTACCTCCAGAATTAATCTAAGGATTAAATGAGATTATGTAAGGGCATTTAGTCCTGAAACCCAGCTCCTAGGTGGCACTTGGAATGTTAGCTCTCCATCCATTTCCCTACTTATCTTCTGTCTGTGGTGAATTAAATGATGATATAAAATGATTTGAAAAGGAAGAACTATAAATGTAAACATCAATAAAATTTTTAATGCTCAAACCCAGGTGCTTAACTAGGCCCTCTCCAGCCCTTCTAAAAGTAATAGTTTTATTTGTATTTGTTTATTTTTTGTATTATTATAGGCAAAGACCCAGAGAACCTTTCCAGGAGCCAACCAGTAGATAAGATTTTTCTGCAAAAAGGCAGAGTTTATGACGAAGCCAGGATTTGGGGGTCATTTAGCTGCAGTTGGTGGCAGTCTACTCTTGGTTACTTTGGGGTCAAGAAAGCAAGAAGGACACCAGACCATTCCTTTAGATCTTTGGCGGTGGTGGTGAACAAAAGCAAGGGCTCTCTTCAGTTTCCAGTGTCTCGTCACTCCAAGACTTGGGAGCTCCTTGGGGAGGGCCAGCAGGCTTGTTCTCCAGCAGTGCCCTGGGTCTGGACTCCATTTCCCAGAGTCCCTTAGTGCCCTAATGTATTCAGTGCTCAGAGTGCCTGTATGTGTGTGAGTGTGAGAGAATGTGTGCGCGTGTGTGCGTGCGCCCGTGAGTGTGTGTGTCTCCAGTTCCCTGGGAGAGTGGAGGCTCATTCACTGATTAGAGCCAGCGCTGAGAGGCAGCACTGCTCCTTCTCTCACACCAACCGAGTCTCTTAATCTGTACATGCAATCCCAGGCAGCTCGCGAGCACAAACCCGGGGCCAGCCGCCTGCTGCTGCTGCCGCTGCCGCTGCCGCCGCCGCCGCCGCTGCCTCCGCCGGCCCTGCGCCCCCGGGACTTTTCATGCACCACACTCACCGCCTTCTTCCCTCCGTGTCCTGAAAAGTGCGACCGTTCTCCCAAGGAATTTCCACGGCAAGTATGGAGAACAGAAAGGGGTGTGGGTGGGTGTGCGCACAACGGAGGGGTGGGCGCGAGGGCCGCAGGACTGCTCAGGAACCCGGCTAACTTTCCGGGTCCGTTTCCTAGGACGTCAGGCGGCTCCCCCGACAGGGTCAGAGGCTGGGACCTGGGCTGGCGCGTCTTAGATCTTCAACCCCGAGCCTCCCGGCATCTGTGCGCTGTGCGCTCCGTGCGCTGCCTCACTCAAACTTTCCGTCTAGAGTTTTCCTTAATGTGTTTTATTTGGGGGGTGCGAGGGGGAGGGACCAGACGCGGGAATTGGACAAGTAGGGAGGGTGAGGGGACAGCAAGGGAAGGGAGCAGGACTCCTTTTCTCCGTCTCTTAATGAGACCCATCCCCACTTTGTTTGGGTCAGTCGGAAGAATGCCTTCTCCCGGGGCTCCTGGTCTATCCCGCGTTGATTTCCGGCGGGGCCAGGACCGGGTGGTACTCAGTGGGGAGCCCGAGGCCGCAGGGTGGGATGGAGAAGGGGCGATCCGACTGAGAAAGGACCCCAACCGCCCCCACACAACGCACTACCTGCACGGCGGCGTACCCAAGGAGAGGCTGGGAGCCTTGGCACCCCGGTGCTCGGCTTACTTTCCTGGATGGGCGGGTGTGAAGGGCGTGGAGGGAGGGTGGGATGGGGGAGCTGCTGCGAGCTGCAAGGAGGCAGGTGCTGGCACAGAAGGTGGACCCTTCTAATGCCGCCGGTAAACTCCCCGCTCCACTTGGCTGAGCCCGCCCGGCCTGAGAGCAGCCGAAGCCGTGGGGGTTCTCCTGGGATTTTCGGGGCTGGGACTCTTCTGGCCCGGCGGTTTTACAAAGCAGGGTGGGACGACCACCATACATCCAGTGGCACGTTGCTCTTTTTGTAGTTTTACATTTATCTCACATTTACCTGCCTTAAAACTGAGTAACAATGTCTCTTTCTCCGACTTGAGAACAAAACTTTTCAGCGAACACGCCGGTCGCTGCGGTACTGTGGCCATCCGCGCCGCGCTCGTCAGCCGAGCCGAGCGACCGTCTCCGCCGGGAGCCGGGCCCCGCCACCGCGCTCCCAAGCCTCCGGTCAACCCCCTCCCCAACCCCGGGCTTTTCAGGGCTCAGCCTGAGCGGTTCGCCTTTGTGCTTTGTAAAGGAAAGCCTTTTCTTCCAGGGCACACAAACTTGGGCGGAGAGCTTCCGTGTGGCCCCAGGGCGAGGCCGCCCACGGTGGCGAGGCCGGCCATCCGAGGGGATGCCCGCTCCGGCCTCGGCTCCCAGAGCTCGAGGCCCGAGTGCACCCCGGCTGGTGAGGGCGGGCGGGAGCCCCGAAGGAGTGGGGACTCGGGCTGCTGGGAGGCAGAGGAAGAGCTTTCAATTCCCCCTTAAGAACGCGGGGCTTTCTCGGACCCTGGCCACGGCTCCGAAGGAACACCAGGTCCCGGGCCCCGAGCCGGACGCGTCGCACCCGGCGGAGGCTGGGGGGTGGGGGGTGGGCGCTGAGTGTGGGGCTTTGCCCTGCCTGGCGCGGACGGTCCGGGGTCTCTGGTCTCTGCCGCCTTCTTGCCCTGGCAGCCGCCGAGAGGGAGGACTCGGGCGCTCTCTGCCCACGATGCCCACCAGCCACGCCTCACCTCTCGCTTCGTTTCCAGACTCGGCTTAAGAGGAGCAAAGGGGAAAGAAGGGAAAATAAAGGGGTGCGGGAAGAGGTGCATTGAGGAAGCGTCGGGTCAGAACGGAGGGATCGGGACGGGCAGCGGTGTCCGGCCTCCTCCTGTGCCTGTCTCGGGGGTTCTTCCTGAGGATGGAAAATGGGCCGAGGAGGTGGGGGAGGCAGAAAGAGCGTCGAGGAAAAGCTTGGCGGCCGTCTTCCGTTCCCATCCTCCTGGCCCGCAGGAATCCTGCAAAAGTGGCGGTAGTTCGCTCGCTGCGCTCCGGGGCGAGGTGGGGGAAGGCCGAGGGCAGGGCGGCGCCGCGCCTCTAGTGACCGACGGGGCCGCGGCCGGGCTCGGAGCGAAAGGGGACTCACACCTGTTTGGTGAGCCGGCAGCCGGGCCGCCGCGGCTCGAGAGGCAGGGCCCTCCCTCCCGCACCCAGGCCCGCAGTGCCGCCCGGGTGCCCCGCGCCCCGCGCCAGCCCGCGTTTGCAAGAGAACCGGAATTCAGGAGCCCGGTGGCTGCCGGGCGAAGCTCTGGCGCGCCGCGACCGGACTGGGTAACCCGCGGGGCGGGGCGGGGCTGTTCTGGGGCTCGAGGTGCTTCGACTTTGATCGAAGGCAACTTCCAACGAGCCCCTGCCCAGCGGGCCGGTCAGACTGCGGACCAGGGCCCCTCACACTCGTCCGTTCTTCGCCGGCCGGGCCGGAGCCTTCGTTCTCCAAAGTTACAGATTGTTTCGGGGGAGGTTGTTGAGACCTAAAGTGTTCTTTGTGCAAAGGCAACCGAGAGCTGGAAGGAGAGGTCAGGCCAAGGAGTGGCGGCCTCGGCTCCACGTTGCCCCGAAGTTGATGTAGGTTTCGTCTTCACCTCTTCTTCCTCCGTTTTTCCTAAAAGAGTTGCTTTTTCCCGGGTGAAGACTCTTACCGTTGAGTCCTGCACCGCTGGCTGAGCCGGCAGCCCCGTAACCCCGCAGCCCCGCACTGTAGACAGGCCGGGCTATCTCGGATTCGCACCCCTTAGCCAAGCCAGGCCTCGGTCGGGGTCCAAATCTGGGACCGACACCTGGCCGCGGCTGATTCACATGCGTTGGCCCCAGCCCTGGACGGTGTTCGCCTTGTGCTTCCTGAGCTGTTGCATATGGTGGTAAAATTCGTGTTAGAGCCGTGTCTCCAGATACCCCCTGGGCATTTGGTGTGTGGGAATTCTCTTCTGGGGAAGAAGTCTGTGAACTTAAAAAATTGTTTTTCTTTCCTGAGTTCTTCACAATCCCCCACTACCCTGGCCCCATTTCCCATTGTTCTTTGCTTTTTAAGTTGCCCGTTAATTTTTTAAAAGTTTATTTATGCAAAGGAAAAACATCATTTAATTTGTTCTATTATTTTCATTCCTGGCTTTTGGAAACAGTTCAGAGACCACAAAAATGTCACCTGTTGTAATAAGCAGAAGTGTTGTATGTGCATTGTAATTGCCAGCAGAATCGTAGTTTGGTGGGCGTTCAGAGCTCGGGCTCCGGAGAGAGGCTTTGCAGCTTTCTTTGTGGCAGTCATTTGCAAGTGGGTTTGGCTCCCAGCAGCAGCAGTGTGGCTTCCTTCTACACCCATCCCTGGCGCGCATCAGGAAGCCCAGTCCCTGGACAGGGATGAGCAGAAGCTAAAGTAAAAAATCGCCCACTCTCAGAGACTTTGTCTCTGGCGTTTGGTTTTTCCATGTGAAAGTGGCTAGTTTGCGCCGGAGAGCGGGGAGCCCTGCGCATCAGTCCAGACTCGGACATTTTCACGTTCCAAACGCCAGCTTCTTCATTTCATTTGTCTTGGTTCTGGCATGTTTAACCACGCAATTACTGATCTCACTGATATTCAGTTAGTTGGCGCTTGGTAATCACTTTAAACCAGGGTCGAGGGTGCGATTTAACAAACAAACTCCCACACTTACAGACCCGAGCCAAACCCACCATGTCACGGATTTGAAATTTTTAAAGCTCAATATCTGTTGGTCCCTCCGTCCAACCTCACTGCCTGCCAGACAATTTATTTAGCTTCGTGGATTGATCCCTCCTCCTTGTTTAGTTAATTCAACAAAGACTTTTTGCAATCTGTTTGGAGTTTGTCTGATGCCGTGGAAAAGTAGCTGATGATTTATTTGGTTGCTTTTCGATTTCTGTCTTCAGCCCTTCTTTCTCCTCCTTTCAGCAGGGATGTCAGCTGTTATTACTTCCTATTGATCTCTTTGCAAAGTGAGAAGTGAACTAAAATTAATGTCAATTCCACTGCTCGGATCAATAGCTGGAGTTATTTTAATCTGGATTTGCACGAAGTGCTAAATTAAAAAAAATCAGCATAGAGGCAGAAAAGTAACAGTTACTTACTTTCCCTTTGCCCGGTTCTTTACAGGCACCCAAATGCTCCATCAAGCTGATTATCTTACAATCCATATTTTTTTAATTAAGAGGGTCAGTTAGTTTTCTTATTTTGGGTTCTGTGTTTAAACCCATGACATTTTGACATTGGGAGTGTATTAACTATAGATTTTCATAATGACTGTGGTCTGCTGAAGCCTCATCTATACAAGTTGTTAATGTGAGGAGGGCGTAAGAAAGAAAAAGGAAAAGAAAAAAAGGACTCCCCCTTCCCCCACAGAAGCCAACGCCCACACAGTGGAGTGAAAGGGATGTGGCCTGGAAAAATATTGTTGATTTATTTTCAGTATAATGAAGTTTCAAATGAATAACCAGGTTTGAGTGATTCACCGTGTTCTGGTGGAGTGTCCGGTGCTGTCGCCAGATTACTAATTTATGAAACTCATTTAACATAATGAGGTGATCCAGGAAGTAAAAATAGACAGCGAATCCAAATCCTCTGGGTGATTGGTTATTTGGGGGGAAAAACATTCCTCCCCTCACCCCCAGTGTTTGCCCTTTTCTCCAGCTCGCCTCATATAATATTGCTTGTTGATGGACAAGTAGTTATTTCTGTTGTGAAGAGCTGGTTTGAACCCTTGGAACAGCCCTAGACCCACTTTCAGAGCATCCATGTTGTGTGACCATTAATCTGCCTTGAAAACAGCCAAGAACAGGATTCCCAGACTTGTCAGGCTAACTGTCTGTCCTTGGCAGATCATTCCCTGCACTGCTATAACTTGACAGGAAAGTTATTTAAAATTTGGAAGAGAGAAAAATCCGTTAATGTGAGATCCATAATCTGGTAATTTAGCAATGATGTCTATGAGGAAAGATGCCAAACGAGGAAGCAGTCTGATGGTGTGCACTCATCTTCCCAATTAATAACAGCCATTGACACGTCTACTACAGGATGGGAGAAGGAAATACTCTCTTTGCACTGCATTAAGCCAGGAGGATTCATCTACAGTTTAACTGAGGTTTCTCTATTTGAGGGAAGACAAATATAGATACTCCATTATCTAGGTGGGGTTTCTTTTTAAGGGAGGGGGTAAATTTTATTTGAAACTTGACTCTCAATTTAAAGGTTATAATTTGCAGCAGATGGTGATTTTTGGTTACACTTTGAGTTTAAGTTTCTATTTGGTGTATGTATTTGAAGTTAATAAGTCCTCGTATTCATCTTATGTTATCTGGACTTTTGATATATTGCCCTTCTCCCACTTCTCATTCAAAATAAATTTGAAACAGAATCAATGGCTGTGAAAATGTACAACCTAAATTTAAAAGAGAAATTGAAAGAAGTCTCCTCGAACTCCAATTTGTTCCAGGGGCCTTCATTGGACATCAGCTCTGACTGGGCCAACAAGCAGAGCAAAAGAAGTCAGAAATTTTGTTAACATTTTGCTCTAAATGTTAATGGCAAATTCAAGGCAGTTTACAAATCTACTTAAGAGTGAGTGCATTAGTAACTAGAATTACCGATCCATTCTTTGCTGCCCCTGAAAGACAGACGCTGCTAGAGAACATACGCCGAAGGCACCCATTACATTTTTAAATATTTTCAGAGACACCAGGCATTTTATTGATGAAGCTTTTGTTTCTTCTCAGAAGAGAGAAAGCCTGTGTGTTTAGAGAGGGGTGTGCAGCACTTCTTTCTGGAAACAGTCTTAGAGGATACATGAAGATGTATATTTATGTATGTGCCATGTGTGTGGTTTGTCCACACGCACAATTTGTACTGCCTAACATGTACAGATGTTCATGGTCTAGATGTGCTTGCTCCAGGGATTTTTCCATGTGAGGGCGTTGTTAAGGGAGATGAAGAGGAGACTCATACTCATACTAGGGGGCGTAGGGGTAGATCCTGGCCTCTGTTTAAACATCAGGCCTGCCACGGGTGGTGTATGCAGGTGGGAGCCCTTTAAAATATAGACCCCACCTAATCTACTGGGTGACTTGGCCTTCCAAAGCTCATTTGCTCAGGGAATATTGTATGTGGAGGTTTTATGATTTTTTTTTCCTTTGCTGGGCTCAGGCGCATTTCACCCGGAACATGTAGGGACCAAAGTCAGCTACGCGTACATCACAGTAAGTTGTCTATTGATTTTCCTGAATGAAAATGGTCTGATGCTGCTGCCCACTTGCTCCTAAAGCCTGTGGTGTCTCTTGCCCGAGCATCTGTAAGCCAGAAGGATGTTGTTTCAATCACTTGGGGTTTCCCATTTTTTCCTCCCCCTAACCTTCACCCCCCCATTTTTTTCTCTTTGCTGTTTCTTTAGGTCTTAGAAGGGGATGATTCCCCAGTAATATTCCCTGCCCTCATCCAAGGTGCCGCTCAGCCTCCCTCCCAGGGAAGACTGCTTCTTGCGTGATACGGGCCATAGAAAGAAACTCCAATGGACTTACACCGGGCAGCCTTCAAGATGGAGAACTCGTCCTACCTCCCCAACCCGCTGGCATCCCCAGCACTGATGGTTCTGGCGTCCACGGCTGAGGCCAGTCGAGATGCTTCCATCCCTTGTCAGCAGCCACGACCCTTTGGTGTACCTGTCTCAGTAGACAAGGACGTGCACATTCCATTCACCAACGGTTCCTACACCTTTGCCTCTATGTACCATCGGCAGGGTGGGGTGCCGGGCACTTTTGCCAATCGTGATTTTCCCCCTTCTTTACTACATCTCCACCCCCAGTTTGCTCCCCCAAATCTAGATTGCACTCCAATCAGCATGCTGAATCACAGTGGTGTGGGAGCTTTCCGTCCCTTTGCTTCCACTGAGGACAGGGAGAGTTATCAGTCAGCCTTCACACCAGCCAAGAGACTGAAGAACTGCCATGACACAGAGTCTCCCCACTTGCGCTTCTCAGATGCAGATGGCAAGGAATATGACTTTGGGACACAGCTGCCATCTAGCTCCCCCGGTTCACTTAAGGTTGATGACACTGGGAAGAAGATTTTTGCTGTCTCTGGCCTCATTTCGGATCGAGAAGCCTCATCTAGCCCAGAGGATCGGAATGACAGATGTAAGTACTTCGGTGTGAGCCCTCCCTACCCCCAGTAAGCTCTGCCTTGTGGTAGTGTTCAACAGGTTGGTGGCCTTTCTCCTGCTCCTAGTAATGGGAAGGGCCAATTCTGTCCCATGCCATAGCTGGGGAAGACTAACATTTACTTGTCCCTGTCGGTATGCGTTGAGTGTTCTGTAGCAAATGTTTTTCTGAAGGTAGCCAGAGGCAAGTTGACCTCCACACTGCCTTTCGCTCCAGGGTGTGATTGGCTTATTCCCTGGGGATTCTGGAGTGAAGACGGGTGCCATATAGGTACTGGAGTGAATGTCATTTCATTGGAAATGTAGGTTCCTAGGGAATTTGGGGGGCCTGAACAAACTCATCCACCCCTCTTCTCTTTGCTATCCTCATTATGTTTCTCTGATCTCAGTATTGTATTTTAGCTTTTTCCATTGTATCACATCCAGTAGACTCCGCGTGAATTTATTGTCACAACTCTCAGCCCTTGTCCACATCGGGCTATTTTTCAAAGCAGGACAAAGGTGTCGTCAATCACCATAAAGCATTTCAAACAGCTGTATTTTCCTTGCAATTGCAAGGCTAGAAAGCCGACTTCTCTTGGGATTTAACAGGTTTGCTGGATGCTTATCCTGGGGCTCACTTTTAGGACTAGACACGGTTGACCTGTGTGACTGCTTCATATTTGATGTTCACAACTATTATTAATTTCTGCTTATGGAACAGCTTTCTCATGTTCTCCCAGTGCCTTGTTGGGCTCCGGCTACCCTCCCTAAACCTTGATTTGAAACTTGTAGACTAGGACTACTGAACCCTTCAATCTTCTCATCTAATATAATATAATCAGAAAATAATTGTGTTTTGAAGCTTTTGGGCTATGGGTAGACAGAGCAGTTTTCTTCAAGCCTGGTGAAAATTTATGAACTGAGGGTGTTTTTCCACCCAACCCTTTGTTCTAAAATTTGCTTCATTATGTTTTCTTAAGAAAACTACATCCGAGGTTTGCTTTCCCCTTTTCTCTATTTTTTAGTGCTCCCGTCCTCTCTATAACTACCAACACGAATAGCATTTTTTTCTCTTCTCTTTATGATGCCGAGGAGAGTAATAGAGACATTGCAGCCCTCTCCCCTGTCGGCACTGCTTCCTCAGGCTGTCTCCTTGAATTAGGCACTGTGTTAACTTTCCTCCGCTCAAAGGCATCTGCCTAAACCCAGCGTACCTTTTCAATAAAAGTCATCATAAAATCAACCTGCCTTGTAAATCCATCTCTCTTTGGTTTTGAAATATGTTGCAAGTGTGTCTTTTATGTCAGCGTCTGCAAGCCCGAGACCTCCCCACTTAAGGGAGAAGGCTTCTCTGGGACAGACAACTGCTCTCCCACTTCTGCTTTAGTTCCTCTTCCACCTTTCCCCTTCCTGTACGGCTGACGTGTGTGTTATGATCCTAGTTTTGGATGTACCTGCTGAAAGGGATCGGCTTTGTGTTGGTCTGTTTTATTTTAGTTTAGTTTAGTTTTCATTTGTCAGTATGCCAGTGATCAAGGCTAGCTGTAATCTGACCTCTGGCTAAAATTGCTCTGGATTAGGGTGTGACAAATTCTGCCCCTATTTCCTCCAAGAACACAAGTGAAGATGAAATCCCCTCAAAACTAATATGCCATAAAGTAACATCCGCAGATAAAAATTCCTTTCTTTTCTCCTAACAGATCCAGCTTGTCTCCATTTTTCTATCTTTTTAGCCCAAACCTGCATCATACCCCCAGAGCAGAAGGAAGCTTGTTAGTCAAGTCAGAACTCATAGATGTGGATATCCATTCCCCTCCGAGTGTCAAAGCCATAACTCTTCTGTTTGCCTGGTTTGCATTGTGTGGTGGTGCCATCCCCCATGGAGATGGATCCCTCACACAGGAATACGCCTGGGTGGAGAAAAATTAAATGAGTCTGTCTCCCAAAGTGAAATGGAATTCTGACCTTGAAATTAATGAGATTCTGATCAGAAGGGTGGGGAAACTTCTTTATTTCAGATTGTACTGTTACATAAATTGCAGCCCATTCCCCCTCTGTTTGTTTAAAATATTCTTCCTTTAGATAGTAGTTCGTGTTCTCTTTTTTCTCTTACACAAATATTCAGCCTATAGGTGTGTGTGTGCATGTGGGATGTTTGTACACCCACAGTATTATCTGGAGTTCCATCTAGGACTAATCTTCAACCAAAAAAGGTAAAAGTGAAGAAGAGACTGTTGCCCGGTGATAACCCTGGATCTGTGCTCTTTTTTCCTTTCTTTTTCTTGGGCAGTGTAGCAGCCGCCACAGGGTTGTACTGAGTAGCATCTGTGCTTTTGATTTTGAGTGTTTGGAAGGCTGGAGAAACATTTTTCTGTCCGGAAGGGGTGAAGAGGCACTGTGACAAAGTCTGCAGCAGCTTTCCGGGCTCCCGTCATATGCCGATGTGTGTCAGAATATTTATGGTCTGTTTTATGTAAATACATATTTAAGGGCCGTTAGAAGGCCTGATTATTCCCACTAGATGCCTTTCAGGTCCTCCCTACAGAACCGTTTGGAAATAAGTAATATTTCTCAGATAATCGAGTGACAGTATATAAGACTGCTTCCAAAGGGAGAGCTTGAGGGGCAGATGGGGCAGGGAGGGGGATGGGAAGGCTAGAAGAGAGAGGATAGAAAGTGTTCAAAAGAGCAAAGGAATAGGTTAAGTGTCTTTCGCCCAGACTGCCAATATAATATAATATAAACCATATATATTGTAGTTTTCTATTCTTAAAATTTAGAGTTAATTGCTGATATGGTTGACTCATTTTTCAGTTCTCTTCATATAAATACAATTTTTTTCATAAAATGTAAAAAAATGTTTTAATTAAATGCAGCAGTAAAACTCCTAAAGAAGCATTTAGCTCTAGGGTTTTGGGGGGGGTTTCCCCCAGGGGAGGGGGAAAAGAGGGAGGGTAATTGGCATGTGTGTGTCCCTTAAATAAAGCACAAGTTTTCTGAGTTTTAGGTCAATGAAAACTCAGTTTTACAATGGAAACACTGACAGTTTTTTACTGTTGCAGCCACCCCCTGCTCACACACTACATCCATATGCAGATATGTTCACATGTGAGAGCATCTGAAAGAGGGGCCTGCAGACATGGTGTAATGTACACGTGTTCTTTCCTTCAATCTGGGTGTTGATAGGCAGGGTTTCTTTTGTTATTAAATATGCATTTTTGTAGAAAGAAATGTAGCTATTTGGGTAAAATATTGTCTCTCCTAGTAGATGATTCCTGTTTGCTTGCCTGTTCATCTACCTGGCATCCCAGGTGATTCCCGAGGTAGGTGTGGGGCTCTATGGGAAAAAGAAGCCTTTGCTCTCCAGGACTGACTGGTTTGCCCTGGAAAAAGGGAGCAGTATTTTGTGAGAAGCCGCTCGTGGAGGATGCATGATTCCCCAGGAGGGGACTGAGGTAACTCCTGTTTATTGTCACTCCCTAAACCAGTCTCCCAGGGATCCTTGTCCAGGGAAATGACGCGAAAATTTATGGGCCAATTACAAATAGTCCACGTGTGTCTTACATATGAAGTGTCTACAGCTATGTTTCCCAGGGCTTTTAAAATAAACATTTCCTCATTAAGGAAACTTTCCAACAAAGGGAAGATAAGTATTGTCTGCTGCCTGGTGCTAGAATCTATACATTTACTATCCCCCCCCCCCCCCCCCCCCCCCGCACTGTAGCTCTCACCATGTGCATTTCCTCCTTGTTCTCGTTGGGCCACCCCTGTGCCTAGATGTCCGCCTGGGTGACACAGTCTCTGGCTAGCCTGCCAGTCTATCCACTCAGCCCAAATTGGAGTTGGCCAGTGTGCCTGCTTACTCGAGGGTTGAGAGGGACCAGAAATGCCTGTGTGGAGTGATGACTGGCCTTGCCTTCTGGCTTACCTCAGGAATGGGCACTGGGCACTGACCACAAGTGGCCCTCTTTCCTTTGCCCTTCCGTGTGGTCAGGCAGATTCCCAGGTAGGCAGGAAACTGGTAATTCACAGCAGCTCCAGGATGTCCTACTTGCATTCTCAGGTCCCAGAAGCCCTGAGCAGAAAATGGCATTTTCTCCTTTGAAATGTGTCTTATAAACGCATGTACCATTTAAGACCCCGTGTTCTAAGAATCAGATACAGTGGGTACACAGGCCCAGGTCAGCCCAGAATGAGGAGGGTCAGCTACATCATGGCGGTGTTGTTAGTGGGGATACTTCCCAGGGGCTCTGGGACTGGGGTGGGCATGGACCCTAATCTGGGCTTTTAGGAGAATTGCTGTTGCTGGAAAGAATGTTTGGAACAGTTCTCAGGTCACCAGACTGAACTGGACTGTAGCTGGAGCAGATGACCACTGTGAAAGGGTCAGCAGACCGGCATGGGTCAGATGGTTTTCTCTGTACTGCCCGCCCAGACTAGCCTGATTGCTGCTCAGCTGCCCCCCGGGTTCTCCCGGAGTCCCTTTAAGAACTCCTGTGATGTGTTTGGTTGTTTCTGGTTGTTCACTCCCAACACAGTCATGGAGACTCCTTTTCATGCTGCTGGGTTTAATTGTCTTGTTGGGATAAAGAAATGTTTGCACAGCTAAAGTGGGGCCGGGCTGGACGGGAGTAGTCCCTGATGGCTGCAGAGCCAGCTGGCCTGGCTTGGCTCAGCGCGCTGCCCGCCCGGCGGCTGGGCTCGTTCCCGCTCCGGCTCTCGCTCTCTTCCCTGTCCTCTCTCCACGCCGCGCCGCTCTGGTCGGCGGCTGCCTCCTCGCACGGCCGGAATGCCTAATCACCATGGTGAGAAAACGGACACCGCAGCCGTCCTCCCTCCCCGCCTTGCGCCCTCCCTCCCATCAATTGTCATGCAGAAGTGATCCGGGCTGCCGTTTCCTCACGGCCGCCAGCCTGCCCCTGGCCGCTCCCGGCAGAAGGGTGGCTGGTAATTGATCGTTTGGGGGAGGGGGCGCGCAGAGGCGCGAGGCCGGGCCAGGGGAGGACGGGCCACAGAGTGGGCCCCGTTGGCTCGCTTGGAAAAGACCCCCCAGCCTCCGCCACTGAGATGGCTTTCAAGTGGTTCCACAAATGTTGGTGACTTCGCCGTCGCACGGCCGGACTTGAAGGCTGCGGAACAACTCCCTGCGCTGCCCCAGGCGGGCCTGCGCAGCCTGCAGTCGGACCCAGGGCAGGCCTCGTCCCCAACCCGCGCCCCGCCCCGCCCTCCTCGTTCCCGCCTGGTCGCACTCCTAACCCAGCCCTTGTTCGGTTTCCTGGACGTCGCCTAAGCCGCAGAGACAGTGTGGGGCCAGGAGGCGGGCGATCCGGGAGGGGGCTCCCCCCTGCGGGTGTCGGGGTGACGTGGGGCCCGGCGGGAGGAGCAGGTGGGCGGGTGGTGGAGTGGGGAGTCCAGGGCGACACGTGCGGAGGGGGGGCGAGGCGGCAGTGGGGAGGGCCCAGGGTGCGCAGCAGAGGGGGGGTGGACGTGTCCTCGCGCATCTGGAGCAGGCTGTTCTCTCCGCACTCAAGGACCTGAAGGTTTCTCCTGTAGATTCGAAATGTTCTCCCCATCCTGCAAACCATTTCTGTAAAACGTTGCGGGGAACGGTTCCCAAGGCCAGCGCTTCGAGAGTCGGGAGGATGGCTGGCGTTCGGGCGAGGCGAGTCGCGGTAGCCTCTGACCGGCTGAGGCTCGCTGCCAGCACAGCAGGGCTCGTTGAAGTCTGGGCAATTTCTGGAACTCTTCCCACGGGAAGTTTTCCGGGGCTGTCTTCCGGTCAGTGGCCCCAGGTTGATTATTGGTGGCCCTTTTTTGTTTGAAAACAAACAAAAAAACCCCACACATTCTATCCCAATAACAAATGTTGCTGTCTCTCCCCACCCCTTTTCCTCATTAGGCAGGGAAATGGAAACTGAAAAATAGAATTATGTTTTTATATTGGTTTTTCTTATTTTTAACCCTTATCAATCACACCCATCTGGTTAATGGATATTAGCACATGTTGAAATGTATTCTTTGTAAATACTCAGGACCTGGAGTGACAGTACATTTAATAGTTATATTTTTATACTGTTTTTTTCATATTTTTATGTGTTATTAGCTGTGGCTAATAACAGCTGTTATTTAGCTGTCTGGTAGGTAAATACCAGAGTACAGGTTGCAATGTACTTCTTATAAATATGTGGAATTTAGAGGGATGATACTTTTTTTGTAAAATCCGCATGATTTTAATACCAAAATGACAATTTTTGGATTTGAATATACTCTTCCAACAGTTTAATAGCATTTTCAGTGCCATTTTACCCTCTTAAAAAGAGATGAACTATAGACTTAAGGATAACTTATTGCTATATATTAGCTAAAATGCCCTAACATTTTTTAAAAATACCATTTAAGTTGTGACATTTGTGGTTAAGCAGTGTGTTTTTATCCTCGGTAACCTCAAAGGGTGCGAATTTGTAAATATCTCTATCTTTAAAGCAAGGAGGAGAATTTTTCTGCAAAAGAACTTTCACCTACTTTCTCTGTTAGGCCTTTTCCAGGAAGAGATCCTGAATTGAAACCTATAGGGTTAGGCCTGGCAAATGGTAGGCTGTGGTATGAATCAGTAAACCTGGTAGATGCTAAGTAAACAGAATAATTTATTCCCTTCCAGCCTTATTCAATAGATCAGACTTTTCTATCACATTTTAGTTTTAGTGTTAAAAAAATTTTGTTTGCATTTGTGACAGTCTCATCAAAGGGTTCAGTAAGTGTTAGTTGAGTTTTGAATAAATTGATGGTGATTATAATCTATTTTTTACCTTAAGTTTTTATCAGTTTGCCACTCTTCAGCATTGCACTGGATAATATCTCTAAGAGTGCTATCCCAAAGGTGTAGATGTTTATGGAAAGGAAGAATTTATTTATGCCTTGAGGTTTGATAATGACAAAGGGAGGTGGGGAGTTTTTCAGGACATAAGTGAAATTACTTTTCTCAAATATAGACTTACTTTGTTGCTTATTTTGGGTACTTAAAAATCATAACTTAAAAAATAATCTAAAACTTGCTTTTCCCCCCTAACTCTCTAGAAACCTAAGATTGGAGTCTATTCCCCTCCCCAACGTTTCCCATAGCATTATATCCCCTATCGTGAAGTCCACAAATGCAGATCAGCTTCTGGTGTGTATTTTAGGGAAAAAAGCTCCTACCTGCATCATGGTTGAAGCTGGAAACAGACAAGTGTTGTGGGGGCTCTGTAGACACATATAACCATCTGGCAATTCAGACATTTGACCATCCATTTTCTCTGTAGAATGTCTTCTGATTGAAGATGACCTAGAGGAAATGAAAGTTATGCTTTTGGGGGAAGGCCTGGTGCTCATCCAGCACATTCTGTTTAGCAGACACAAGCTTTAGGAAAGTCTAGAGCTGTGTGTGTGAAGAAGGAACCTTTTGGTACAGTCTCATGAGAAATCAAGCCCAGTAAGCCTGAGTGTGACTCACCAGACAAGGGTTGTCTTTTTCCACTGAAATTCATTTGCAGGCTGAGACTTATGGCTTTGCATCCATCTTAGAGCAGCAGACAGTCAGAAAGACGTAGGGAGGGGGAAAGGGCCAGCCCTAGAGAGACCTTTGCTTGATCTTCAGGTATATGATTCCCATTTAGGTGCCGACTAATCCTATATTGCTCTCATTTGACCTTGCTTTTTTCGGGTTTGATTCAAACCAAGTAAGGGTGGTCTAGCATAATAAACACAGACTAAATGCTGTATTTGTCCCTTTGAGCTACAACTTGAATATGTTTCAGATCAAAGGCAGGGAGGCAATATAACATCGTAGTTATGTGTTCAGCCTCTGGAATAAAAATCTGACCTTTTAGCTTACTTGTTCTGTGGCCCTGGGCAAATTACTTAACCTTTCTGGGCCTCAGTATTCTCACCTGTAAAGTGGGAATTATACAACCTTAAAGGATTGTTGTGAAGGACTGAATGAGATTAAATGCACAGATAATGGTTAGAACAGTTCCTCACACATGCAAATACATAATGACTATTATTATTTCGTGGACAATATGCTGGTATAATCTTCATTGTTAGAAGCACTGATATAGCCCAACACAGGGTCATTAACAACTAGCATGTATGTAGGGTCCTTTCACATACACATGCCTTATGGCGAAGAGGGAGGGAGAAAAGCGCAGAGCCTTTTTCTGTGATAACCAGCTGCTTCACCTCCCTTCATTATTATCCATCCACCAGGGTTAGCCCTGGTGTTCCTCTGACCTACTCTCTTCATTTTATTTAGAAGCAAGGTACTATTAGAGTTAAAGAAACCGAATCTTTCTCTGAGTCAGGAAGGGGCTTGACTAAGGTTAGACATCTAGGCAGTGGATCAGGTTAGAAAATCTGAATCTTACCGTATTTTTTTTATTCTGGAATTTTGTATTACAGATACTGTTGGAGTAAATGGACCATTAGAATTTGTGTGTAATAGAGATTTGGGCTCTATATAATCAGATTTGCTATAATGGTATTTGAGTACTATTAGAATTCAAAGTCCCAGAGTTTCAAGTATGTCCTTAGATTTTAAGTTATACAGGCACTTTTACCCTCTTGCCTATGTGAGAAAAATCTGTGAACCTTCCCCCATCTGTGCGTGTCACAGTCCCACAGCATGATGGATTGTCTCTGCTTGGGGGAGGCTTAGGAGGGGGCTTGAAGGGGCCTTGTAGGTCAGGAGAGAAATACGGCAGCAGGACTGAGCTGGGGGGGCTGCTGAGGAGGGATTAGCAGGGGAAGGGGAGGGTTGGGCGGGGATGGGCCTCTTCCATAGTGTCTGTGTGCATTCTCTTAGGAGTAAAAGAGGGCTGTCCATTACCCTGAGCACACAAATAAACTCAGTGTTTTTCTCTTTGTAGAGGGAAAGCCCCATGGGGCTTGGGAATACCAGAGAATGACTCTGCATGTCAGTGGGAAAGGTGGGGAGTAGGATGGAAGTGGGAAAGACTGACCCTCTGCTTGAGGACCTTGGATTTGAGCCTATCATTTAAATATAGTGGGTCATATTTGAAAAGTCTTCTGTTCACGTATGTGTGTAGCAGAAATGGTCATTGGAGGCAAGTTGTCCAATACCTCCATCCCTATTAGTCCTTTCATGACTTCATTTAAGAGAAGGGCTTCCATTCACTGTCTGTTCACAAAGTGTCTCTAGGTCATAGAGCACCCACTTTTCCTCTCTCCCTATCCCCAGTCTTTGCCACATACAGACAAAAAGGTGTATGGGAGGTAGGAAGGGAAATGCTGTGTTAATTTTTAGTTTTTAAAGAAGAGGGGAAAGTCTGGGATTTAGGCCCAAATGCCTAAGTTATAGTTGTGAAGGAATTCTAGGAAAAGAAAAAGTTGGGTCTAAGACATAGATAGGTAAGGAACAGCACATGCTAGAGTAAGTAATCAGCAGGACTGCAGTTAGGGCCTAGGCTTCAGCTTCCTTCCTGAGCAGTAAAATTAAAAAAAAAATCCTTAGAACAACAAAAGTCTGGACGCATGGGCTTCCTTCCTGACAGGCCAACCTGGTGGGGCTTCATTCAGACCGAGCAGCAGTCAAGGCTGATTTACTGGTAAGAGATCCCAGACGGACGGGTGGGCTTAACCCTTTCCTAACCACAGAGATGTCTCACTGCAAACGCTGCCCTCTTCTTCCAACCCCCTACCATGGTTTGGGTAGCTCTTTATTGTCATTGTTCTTTATTGAGACAGAGTACCTGCTGCTGAAAGACCTAATATCCTCTTCCTGGAAAAGCTTGGCCTATGAGAAGTTGCGGGACTTGTAAGAGAGGGACTTGATCTTAGCATCAAGTCTGAGACAGAGCTGGCATTGTGGCTTATGGCTGGTATAACTCTCAGGCTCTTGGTGACATTATATTGACTTCGGAGTGTTGTGTCTATCTTTGCTCATAGGAAGTGCCTCTTGGAGTCTGTATTGGGGTGACCCTGTGGGCCTCAGTTCTACCTGCATACAACAGTGGTACTGCAGAAGGAATAGTGCTGCTTCATCTTAGGTGTTTATTGGTGGCAATGTGGATAAAACTGTGGCAGAGTACATGAGGCATGATTAACTTTCCATCTTCATAGAGTGTATGATGCACTCATTGATACACTTAACCATTTATCCAGTACTTACTGAATACCCGCATCGCTGTAGGCATCATGCTATGTTCTGAGGATATGATGATAGGCAAGACAGATTATAGTCCCCTGCCTTACTATAGTTTAATATTTAGTAAGCACCTGCACAATACTGTGAAAAGTACTATCATAGGGGAAGAATAATAATGCCATGGGGTTAGAAGTAGGTGCACCTAATCTTGGCTGGGAGTCAGGGTTAGCTTTCTGGCTCCCTGAAGGAAGTGACTTTTAAGCTGATATCTGAAATAAGAAGGAGTTCCTTATTCAAAGGAGCTAGATGTGGCTCTTTGCTTTTCTGGACAAAGTATGGCACCTGAGAGTGGAAAAAAGAACAGAGCTTCCAAGGATTTCTCACAATAACGTAAGAATAGCATTTCTCTCCTCCAGGACCTGAGGCCTGACCTCAGATCGCTATAGTACTTCATCCTGTAGCCAGGCATTCTTGAGAATGTCCATTTGATACTTATGTGTTTATGAGACCCAGCATCATATAGGGTCTTGCTTTTAAAGTAACTTTCTAAAGATCAGTCACCATGAAATATTTTCTGGCAACACAGGACATCTCATGAGCATGCAGAACCATGCTTGATATGAAGTAGACACAAAGGAAATGTTTGTTGAGATGAAGGAAGGCCATTACCCTGCAGCTGTTTAGTGAGGTAGATCAAGAGCCCTGTTCTCTTTACTAAAGTTCTTACTCAGCTCTATACTTTGCCCTACACAGAGACCTGATAGCTTTCAGGACCTAGAGTCCTCTCTGAGCCATTAAACTAAGCCACATAGCACCCGGTATTCTTGGCAGGATTTCTTGGCAGAGTTTCCAATGGGAGGTGCATAGCTCAGGCTTGACTTTCATGAGGGAGGGTAGGTGTGTAGTGCCAAGACTATTGAAGAAGGGAAAAAAGAGAAGAAAACTGTTGCTCCAGCCTGGCACATGGAGGCGTACTAAAAACAGTTCCTCCAGCCAGTGCCTCTGTGGTCTGCCATTCCTCTTGTGGTTTTCCTTCCCCTGGCCTCTTTATCGTCATCATCTCTCTGCATCCACAGCATTTCCTGAGCTCCTGTGTGTGGAGCACTGTGCTCAGTGCTGTTGCAGGGGCATCAAAGAAGTGGGAGATGAAACTTCCTCTTCTTGAGGGCCTTATGGTTAAGATGAGTAGTTGGCATATACATATGAAAAAGAAACGATAATACAAAAAAAAACAACAGAAAATAAGGACTCTGGGGTTTCAGGAGAAGGAGTAATCCCCCAAGGCTAGAGTTCTTAAAATGTAATCTAAGGACCAGCTGCTTCTGGGTCACTTGTAATAGTGGTGGAAGAAGGTCGGGGTGGAGAATGCTCTTAATATTGCAGATTCCCAGGGCCAACCTCAGACCTCCTAATCAGAATCATGGGGACTGTGGCCTGGAAATTTGTAGGTTTTGGAAGCAGGTGATCCTTATGCTCCTTACAGTTTATGAATCACTCATCTTGGGTGAGAGTCTCAGAAGCAACCTTTCTCAGAGGAGTATGACCTTAGAGGAAGGGGAGTTAGGACTAGGTGAGTAGAGAGAAGTCTGGGATTCTACCAAGGAGCCCAGGAATGGTCCAAATAAAGACGCTGGGTCTGCTCATGACAGCGCCTTTCTTCTATAGTCTCCTTTCTTCTCCAGTCTCCTGTCCGGCTGCCTCTAGTTCTTCCCTTTGCCTCTGCTTCTCCTTGGGTTCTTTCGGTTTTCCTCCCTGATTGCTACTCAGCTGATTGTATATGCTCACACAGCCCCGTTCTTGGTGCAATATTGTAATTATGAGGCAGCCCAGCGGAGGGGTTCACGGTGCTTAGCCAGATGTGAGGGAGGCCAGCAGCGCTTTGGTGCTCCTTGGGGCTCCAGCCAGCTTGTCTTCTCACTGCTGTTATACTGCCCAAAAGGGGCTGCAGAGGGTTTTTTTCCAGCCTCCTCTCTCCTCTTCCCCAACCCTTAAGCTTTCTTATGCCAAAATGCTCATTTGTAAAGAAATAAGGGTTGGACCTTAGAGGAATCTCTCAGTGACAGAATTACTTACCAACACCTGCAGATTGCCAATCTAATTTAAGCTTTAACCCTTCTGGTGGCAGCTGCCAGAGGGCAGAAATGAACCTGGTCCTAGGTTCAGGTGGCTTTAGACACCTGTACATTAGTGGATGCTCTCATCCGTCTTGGTAGTGGCTTTGTGGATAGTGTCCTTTTCCCAACATTCTCCCCTCCTTGTAAACACTTACACATTGTATTGCATTGTTTACTGAACTGTCCCTCCTCCATGGGTCCAAGTCTATCTCCTTGCATGATTATCTAGTGTTTCTCCTCATGTTGCACCCTAGCTCAAAAATACTTATGAGAATAAGTGAACCCAGGACCACTGTTCTCGCTCGGCCAAGCTATGCTCTCTCTACCCAGGTTGACACAGTCTTAAGGACTACCCAGGGCTGGGCACCTCCTGGCTCATTTACAAGTGGGAAGTGATGACCAGAAATAGAGGCATTGAGAACAGCTCAGTGATAGGACAAGAGGCCAGTGCCAGAAGCTCTGGTTTGTCATTTACTGCTGTGTAACTTTGGGTAAGTTGTTTTGTTTCTCCAAGTTCCAGCAACTCATAGCTAAAACAGGAGCTGGCAAATAAGCCTTCTTCTACCTTACAGGGTTGTTGAATGAGAAAAGATAACACAGGCATGTTTTATAATGCAAATGTAACCATGTAGATGCCCCCTCCCCCATGCACACCCCACACAAAGAACATACAAACAATACATATCTAGCCCCTTCCAAGAACTTCTGTGTAAACAGCAGAATGATCCTAGGAGACTAAAGCAGTTCATGAAATACCTGAGTGTTCAACCTAGAGGGAGCCCTCTTACATGCTGTTTCATCCTTGAAGTTGGGCTCCAGAAGAGTCTGTATTCCCTGGCAACACCTTCAGCATTATTTTCCTCAGTGGCCTGGGACGAAAGTTGCTATAGACGTTTTGTGAATGTAGGTTGACAGGCTACTTCCTATACAGATCTGTGGCATCTCAGCTGAAATGTAATTTTATTAGATTCCCACTACCTTTCATCTCAGCCAAGTTCAGAGTACTGTTAATTTTTAGTTTCCAGAGCCAGTGACTCTATTCCTACTATGTGGAAGGAAATGTTTTGGCTCAGAGGTGATATGCCTCAGCCTAAAGAATGATAGACAGAATCAAGATGCAGAGGGCTTTCTGCCCCAGAGACCTTTCCTAGGCTGCGAGAATAGCCATGCTTGACAGGTCAGCATCATAAGGCGAAGGGGGCTGTGTCAGATTCGGAAGGATTTCGGAGGGCTTGCCCTTAGCAGAGATCTTTAGAAGTCAGAGCTGGGCCAGGAGGATTGGAAAGAGCAAGCATTTGAAGAAGGCTTTACTTGTGCGGTAAACTTCACTGTGTGATTATTTAATAGACCATTAACAAGCAGATTCATTAACAAGATCTTAATTAACAAGTTCCAGGGTTATTCCTCCAACTTCCCAGGGGAACTGTTCTACTCCTATTTAGTCCCAGAGACTTCCTATCCTTAAACTAACCATACCAGACACATTTAAATTCAGTCTTTTTATTGCAAGCGAAATGACTGCGGGCAAAGGCAGGAAAATAGCACTATTCCTAATAAGAAGAGCTAACACCTTCTGAGCGCTTTGTATGTGTCAGATACTATTCTGAGTGCTTTACAGGTAATCATTTATTTTATCCTCATAAAGTCCCTGTAAGATAGGTATTGTTATTATCTCCGTTTTACAAATGAGTAAACTGAGGCACTGAATGTTTAAGCAATGTGCCCACTGCCATGAAAGCAAGAGATGTGCTTCACACCAAGGCAATCTGGCTGCAGTGTCAATGGGAGGGAGGAAAACCCCAGGAGACGGAGGCCTTTGGTGCAGATTCTCTAGATAATAAGAATAAGAATAGGCCCTGGCCGGGAAGCTCAGTTGGTTAGAGCATTGTCCTGATACCCCAGGGTTGTGGGTTTGACCCCCAGTCAGGGCACATATTAGAATCAACCAATGAATGCACACATAAGTGGAACAACAGGTCAATGTTTCTCTTTCTCTCCCTTTCCCTATTTCTCTCCCCCCTTCTCTTTGTCTCTCACTCTCTCTCAAATAAATTTTCAAAAGAATTCTTTTCTAAAGAATAAGAGTAGCCCTGGCTGGTGTGGCTAAGTGGATGGAGTGCTGGCCTACAAACCAGAGGGTCGCTGCTTCGATTTCCAGTCAGGGCACATGCCTGGGTTGTGGGCCAGGTCCCCAGTGGGGGGGTGCACAAGAGGCAACCACACATTGCTATTTCTCTCCCTCTCTTTCTCCCTCCCTTCCCCTCTCTAAAAATAAATGAATAAAATCTTTAGAAAAAAAAGAATAAGAGTAATACTTGTATTTGGTGATTTTGTGCTGGACACAGTTCTCAGCACTTCACATATGTATGTCAGGTTTTGTACATACTCCAGGAAATTGTAAGAGCCTTTTGTAGAGTGGCAGCCCTTAGGCATGATCTATTTTGGCCCCCACACAAGCCTGTGTCACCTACATGTGAATTCCTTGAGGTGGGACTGTGTCTTATTCATTTCTGTTCCCAGTATCTACTGCATTGCCTAGAACTTACTGGTTATAATCTTAAAAAAAAAAACCCAAAAACTCTGTCAAACATACCCCTTGATGGCAGGGGGAAGATGCGCCGTGCGGTGCAGTGCCTGTCCTTGAGGTCGTCAGCACTTTGCGGATCTAGCAGTTCAGGGAGAGCTGACTCTGTGAGACAGGCCAGATGCATCTGGTCTTTCCATGCCTCAGTTTCCTCGAGGTCAAGTGGGACTAGCACTAGTACCAGTCCCTTAGGGTTACAAGGATTAAATGGGTTAATATAAAATATAATTGAAGTCCTAAGAACAGTGCCTGGCACAAAGTGAGCCTTTAATCAATGTTAGCAGTAGACACTATTACTAGGGCTTGGGCACAGATTTGAAGCCTCCTGAACCAGAATCTGACTCCGGCCCCTACCCTTGATTGCATTGCAGGGACAGCGGGTCTGGCGAGCCCTGATCTCCGATGGGGTTTGTGCAGTGTGTGACAGACCTTCCTATAGCTAAAACCAAACAGACAAACAGAGAAACAACTTATGTTAAGGTGCTGGTACCTGTAACGTATAAAAGATTCTTCTTGGCTTCAGTTAAATGGGGGCTGGAGTGAAAATGTTTAGCGCTCACCTGATAATCCCCATTTTTAACTACCCTAAAAGTAATGGGGTAGAAAAAACCAGAATTCAACTCTGACCTCTTACCTGGGGAAGAACAGTGAGCCATCAGGACTTTATTTTGGGATAAGGAGTTTGGTTTGTTCTGGTTTTGCCTCCACTTGCCAGCAACTCAGCAAGGCTGTGGACCATTTACTTAGCCAACTTTATTAGGGAGAGGACAAGGAGGTGGCAGAATGCCTAGAATCATTGGGACATTTGAGCTGGGAGGGAACTGTTACAGGTTCTTTATTTTGCTTATTTTCTATTTATTTACATGAAGTTTAAGACTGTGTTTTCCCTTTATCCTAAGAAAAAAAGTCACTTTTTTCAATCCAGGTTCTCATACATTTTACAAATACCCTTCTTTTTAATCTCACCTTGAAGACGCACTAGAGCACCACCAGTCCTCGCAGCTGGCTAGTTTTGCTCCCACCCCAGTATCCAGCCCCTGCCCCAATATCTTTAGTTAAGAGAGATGCTCATAAACCCCCAAGCTGGCATCCCCCTTCCCAACTTAGCATCCTTGTATTCTTTCTAAGTAGCTTGGCCATAATATCACTTTCTTTAGTAGCATTCTAACTTCTAAGAAGCTTAATAGGCAAGGAGATTGTGGGGTCTTTGACTTTCTCTGAGCCTCAGCCCTAAGTGGTTTATTCTATTAAGCTGATTCTTGGTGGTAGATAGAGCTTTGCTGGATAAGAAGTTGGGGTGGGCGGGGCTGCATTAAGAGGAATAGGATACTTTCACTCCCTCTTCCACTCTGCCCCACCCCCTAACCCATTTCTGCCCTATGATTCTGTTTTTAGAGCTCAGGAATGAAGGGAGTGGTGATGGAGCAAAAGTAAAGAACTTTTCTTAGACAACTTAAAAACTTGGGTTTTTTTTCCGCTAAGCTGTAATTTTCCTCCTCACTTCTACCCTTCCTGCCCATTTCTTCTTGCTTTTCAATCAGCCACTTATGGATTTTTTTCCTTCTACACCTACTTTTGCCTCCACTCCAATTCTAGCTACAAAAAAGGGTAATGAGTAAAAATTATGAACTATTGATTCAAAGGTAGGAAATCCAGGTGTGGAATATAAAATATAAAATAACTGATTCGATTCTAACAAAGGAAACTGCAGATTTCTTCTCAATTTTTTTCTTCAGATTTACACTATGCTGAATTTATTCCATCTGATATTTTGACTCAGATTAAAGATTTTCAGGTTTCCCTATTAACATTCTTTCTTGGTTCAGGAAGGCCAGGTTGGGAGAGCAAGGGAAGAGTGTTTTTTATTGAATTATGTCAAGCTGCAGAGACATGGTAAGGGAAATTTGTGAGCAGGAAAAATGAGGTGGCCGGAGAAGTGACAGAAAGGAATCTCAAGAGTATAGTATAGAAAAAATGTACAGAACAGCCTTCACAAAAGGAGACAAGAAGAAAACCATGAGGGATTAGAAAACTAAGAAGAAGGAAAGAAAACAAAGATGGAGGCTAGAAGATAACAGAAAATTTGAAGCATTTCAAGGAGTTACAAATAATTTGATAACATATCCATTGTTGATAAAGGTGTGGGGAAGTGGGGCCCTATACACACAGTTGGTGGGGGTGTAAAGTGGTATCGTCTCTTTGGGGAGCAATTTGGCAACATCTATCCATGAAAATTTTAAATTAAAATATCCTTTGATAGGATTCAACTATAGGAACTTGTCTCACATATATTTGGTCAAGAACATAAAGATGTATGTACTTGATAGTACTGTTTGTGCAATAATTAGAAAAAACAGAAGCAATGTATAATGTACATTGATAGGGAGTTGGTAAAATAAATTGATACATCTGTGCCCTGGCTGGTGTAGCTCAGTGGATTGAGAGCGGGCCTGCGAACCAAAGGGTTGCTGGTTTGATTCCCAGTCAGGGCGCATGCCTGGGTTGTGGGCCAGGTCCCCATCAGGGAGCATGTGAGAGGCAACCACACATTGATGTTTCTTTTCCTCTCTTTCTCCCTCCCTTTCTCTCTCTCTCAAAAAAAAGTAAATAAATAAAATCTTTTAAAAAATTATGATAATTCTGTATAATTGAATAATATGCAATGGTTCTTTTTTTTTTAAGATTCTATTTATTTATTTTTAGTGAGGAGAAGGGAGAGGGAAAGAGAGGGAGAGAACATCAATGTGTGGTTGCCTCTCACATGCTCCCAGATGTGGACCTGGCCCACAACCCAGGCATGTGCCCTGACTGGGAATGGAACCAGTGACCCTTTGGCTCAAGGGCCAGCACTCAATCCACTGAGCCACATAAGCCAGGGCTGCAGTGGTTTTTAAAAATGAGTAACCATATTAGTAATTGGTTCTGTTTCTTCCAAATGGTCAAGTGGGATTGGATGTATAGTCACAATTGCTGAGAAAATTATTTTTGTGATTGTTGTTGTTTACAAAATTAATTTTCTTTTCTGAATTAGTTCATAAGAAGGTTAACTGATGGTTATTTCAGTTTATCATCCAAAAAGTACAGACTGGTCCTGGTCTGGGAGCTATATAGTGAAGGGAGTTTAAAAATGAAAAGAGACTTAAAGATGGTCAAATGCTTGCTACTTTCTTCAAGTGAGCAAGATGGGTAGAGAGACACATGCCTGTGAGGGGTAAGTGGAATCCCACTTAACCAGCTTTGTTTGTGGCCATTTCTATGAGATTTTTCCTTCAAGTTAACACTATGACTAGGTAGAAGCAACTCTGTGCCTGGCCCTATTCTAAGTGGGGTCTCTTTCCTCACGTGCACTGTGTGGTCTGGTGGCCATTAGCTGAGGTCTTTGCAGGATCCGGGTCTAGAGAACGACATTGGCTCAATATGACATGTGTTCATTTGTCTTTCTACCTCTTGGACTAATAAGTGGTTAAGACCAAATATAAGTTATTTACTCCCGGCATTAATTTATATGCCAGCCAAAGAAAGGCAGAATTGGTTTTACCTTCCCACGTAGAAAAGTGACATCTTTGGGCCCTGCTCTCAGTTGGCCCTGCACCCAATTCAGCGGAGGGATCCTCTCTTGTATCTGGGCACAGCTGACAACTTCATCCTCCCTTGGTTTCTGGGACATTACATTCCCATTGTTCTGCTCCTACTTCTTCCTTAGACCCTTTTTTGTTCCCAGCATACCCTGTGTTTCCCCATCTCACAGCACTTAAAATTCTTTTCATTATGATAGAGAATGAAGTGCGCATTGGAGAGGGGAGCAGGGAGCTATGCTAGTCTGTAGAGGAATTTTAGAATAATGAACTAAAAGTTGGTCAGCTTTTTAATACCATCATGCGCTGGTAATTTTTTAAAAAGTCAGTTATAAAATACTTCTCCCAGAATATATCTTTTGTTGGTCTAAGTTCTAAAAAATTGCTGCGGTTACTTTTGAGTTTTAATAATACATATGTATTAATAAGCTTCAAATTAGCACATTTTTTATTATTTATTCTTTTTTAAAGATTTTATTTATTTTTTTTAGAGACATGGGAAGGGAGGGAGAAAGTGAGGGAGAGAAACATCGATATGTTGCCTCTCCCCAACCAACCGAACCTGCAACCCAGGCATGTGTCTTGACCGGGAATCGAACCAGCAACCTTAAGTTCTGCAGGACAGTGTCCACCCAACTGAGCCACACTAGTCAGTGCTATCTATTTTTTAACAATGGGATTGGGGGAACTTCCAGTTATATTGTGGGTCTTAATAGCCGCAGACTCAGTTTGCTTCGAGAGAAGTGCCAAACAGTTCAGAAGCGGTTGAGCTCACTTAGGGCACAGTTTCTGTCTCCAGCTCCTGTAATACTACATGTGCCTGCCTGTGAACAGTAGATTCAAAATAAACAATGAAAGCACAATGATTGTAAAGATAAACGTAAATTGAGTTATTTCAACTCAGTCATTCTTTGTGACCACTTAGAGTTCTTATTTGTGTTTAAATTTTGAAACAAACTGTGAACTTCAGGGTGTGACATTTTTGTTTGGTATGTGCAAGTCTTAGTTCATCTATTAGTTTACTAAATTAGAATATATTTTAAAATAAAACATTTTATTTAAGTTGTTAATTGCTTATATTAAAACTAAAGAATAAAGAAGATAAATATTATGACTGATTATGACATGATTATTTATTTGTCATAAAAATTGATCCACTGGGTCAGATATGCCCATTACACCCCTGAGGGCGGTGTTTGAACTGAATTATGAAAGATGAGCAGGTGATAACCACATAAGGCTTTGGGAGAAGGGCGTCTTGGCACACTTGAGCTGCAGAGAGAAGGTCTGAGGGCTGAGCTGGAGTGAACTTAGGGAATAGAGCCAGACCTCTGTGGATTTTTTAGGTCTCAGAGAGTTTGGATATTATTCTAGGAAGCCACAGAGTCTTTTAAATAGGAATCGGTACCATGTTGTGATTTATCATTTAAAAAGATTACTTAGGCTGCTGCGTGGATAACAGACTGAGGCAGGGTAAGTTAGTAAAAGAAGACTGTTGTGCAATAAAAAAGCCACTGCAGTAGTCGCAGTGAGAGAGGGGGAAGCATAGTGTCTTAGACTTTTTGAAATATCCACAGTACCTTTCCCATAGTAGGTACTCAATAAATAAGTGTATAAAACACTAGGTGCCACCCCCCCCCCCCAAAAAAAACAACAACCCAAAACTGCATCAGAGCAGGTGCTGAACAACAGGGTGTTAAGCCAAGAACACTGACTTTGGAGTTCACCAGATTGGGCTTTAGTTGAAGTTCTGACACTTAGTAGCCCGTGCTGCTTTGAAGCAGAAATTTAAACTCTGAGCCCCAGTTTCCTTGTCTGCAAAATGGGAATGAGCTTACTCACCTTTTTGTTTTATTGAACAAATTAAATGAGATAACATATTTATAGCGTGATGGCTGATCCACAGTAGCCACACAATAAATAGTGACTATTGTGGTTAGCAGGACATGAGATAGTGGTCAGTGAAGCTTTGATGTGGTCACAGCCATGGGGAACAGCACATCAGTGTTCCCTTTGGATATCAGGAACAGTTTGGACCTTTTCACAATTGAGATTTTGCCTCCTGAATCTAAACTTTTGCTGACCTTTGAGTAACTGGATTTTTGAGTCAAAGAGGAAAAAATGTAAGAAGAAATCTTTGAAAAGAAAGTTGGGGTTAGAGTATTCTTACTCAGCTCAGTTCTTCCCTGAGTTTAGGGGGACTCAGATCTCTTGTGCCCTCACTTCCGGTCTGACCAGTGAAGACCTAAAGTGTCTGCTTCCTTCACACACATAGTAGCTACTTCTTGAAGCAAGTTTCTAGTTTTCTCTGCAAAAGCTCCCTGGAGTATAGGGAGCTCTAGTCTTGTACCTAGTTAAATGCCTCGATTAAGGCTGCAGTCATTGCTGCTTGGCTCTGTAAATCATTTGACCCTCACCTAGAGCAGCCCAGCCCTCTGGGACCCCAGCAGTGACCATTCTGAATCCATGAGGGTGGAGCTGGAGACAGTTTTTTTTGTTTGGCATGGAGATAGCTACTTGTTTGGGAGTTAATATATTTTTCTTAATGTTTTCTTACCAAGATATGGGTGTGTGTGAGTGAAGGAGAGAGAATAAAGAGAAAGAGGGAAAAGGCCCAACAGTGCACAGAAACTATTAGCACAAAGGCCTAACGCGGGACTTGCAGGGGGAAGACAAGGAAGCGATTTTGCCCAGTTTAAATCCCACTTGAACTGTGTGGTTTCTGAGTCCTGAACCTTTTGAGGTTCAAGTTGAGTGCACTCTTGACAAAGCGTGATTTTCTGGTTCACATCAAAAAGGCTTTTAAAAACTTCCAAGTCTTTTCCTTGGGACATCAAACAGTCCTCAACAAAGCAGGGTGCTGATGAGATGCGTGCAAATGAACAGATTAAATTCTCCTGTGAGGATTAGATTCTCCTTAAGAAGCATGTGAAGTTGGAAACACGGGAGACTCGGCCATGCCAAAACACACGCACGCGCGGGGACCCCCTCGTGCCCTTGTGCCTGTTTACCCAAGCACCTCCTGGGCCTGGAGGCTGGCCTTATTTATTATAAGGTTCACACACGAGTACCGAGGGAATTAGAAACTGAAAACAAACTCTTCTGTATTCTCTACCTTGCCTAAGGCAACACTTATGTTCCCCAATAAAAGGTGTAAATTAACTTAGAAAAGATAGATCATTCCTTTGAAAAATCGTCAGTTGTCTTGGTGGCTTAGAGCAGAATTTTGCTTATTGAACCAGCCTCAATCTTAAGAGAAATAAGGACTTAAGTGTCTGCTGTTTTATGGTAAGTGGACTGACTGGCAGACTATGATTTTGGTGTAGCAAACCAACCAGTGCAATAGAATTTCACTGGTTACCGAGTGAGCAGCCGAAGCTGAAGTAGACTGCATAGACACAGCTGTCTATGAAATCGTTCCTGACCTGAGCAGCTAAAATATTAATGATTTGCTTTAAGGTGGAGCAACTCTGACTGAGGCCACTCTCCCGAAGAAACCATAATTAGCAATTAAAATATGTTTTTTAAAAAACTGTTCCAACCAGCAGCTTCTAAATAAATAATTGTCACTGCTGATTGAACTTGTTTTATTTCCCTGTGTTTTTTCTTATCTTTTCCCCCCTGCATAACTTACAACCCTGTAAATGCTCAGTAGCTGTTAATATGATTATGTCAATACGTTTACCATGGTGACTTGGGCTGTATTTGGCGAGCATTTGAAGAAATCAGTCACTGGTTGGAGGGAGGAAAGACAAGCTGTCGATATCCAGGGAGAAATGCTAATAACCCCAGTGACAAATCATCTTCTGGATTCTCCAAGGGTTAAGAAAAAGCACCTCTTAGACATGGGAGCTCAGGGCTAAGTGGTGATGACTTGTTAGGAAGCAGAGACATTAGCTGTCACAGACCTGCAATGTCCTTTTCATTGTCTGCACCTCTCAAAGCCACAGATGAGTTTGGGAGAAAACAGGCCTGTATTTGGATTTTGACTCCCCTGCTTTTTAACTGTGTGACCTTAAGCAACAGTTAAAGATTAGAGATTGTCACACCTAGCCTCATAAGGAGGCGAGAACGGCTTTACTCAAAGACATTATTCACTGCTTCCCAAACTCTTCTGGAAAAGTACACAAATGATAGGAGGAAATAAGTTTTTGTCCCCAGCATTGTAATGGCGTATAGGAAGTGTAACATATTTGGGAATCTTGTATTATCTTAAATTTTTGTGAATTTTGCATTTTGGACTTAATTTATCACAATAATGTTTAAATGTGCTTATTATTAAGTAAAAGTGGTATTCTGATATGATTCATCAATTCAGCACATATTTGTTGAATGTCTACTATGTGCCAAGCAATGAATAAGATAGGTAGGGTCCAAACTCCCAGTGAGTTTACAGCTACACCAACCAGGAAAACCTATTACTGGATATTTCTCAGGTTTCCTGTGACCCATTTGAGGAGACACCAAATCCCACACGAGAGAATCCTGGGGAGGACCTTTCACTGGCTATCTGCCATGACTGTAAGTGGGTAGAATGAAACATCTATACAGAGAGAACCATTAATATTTTGGCATTTATCTTTCCAGATTCCTTTTTATGAGTAGATGCGTAAGTTGACAAATATTTTATGTAGGTAGGATCATACTAACATGCTAGCTTGTGACTTCCTTTTTCACTCATTTATTGTAGATAGTGCTCCATGTCAGTAAATATAGATCTATATCACTCTCAATAGATACTTAGCATTCCATTGCAGGGATCTATCACATTTTATTTAACCAATCTGTTTGTCTAATTGTTTCCTGCTTTTCGGGATTATAAACAACACTACAGAGAACATCTTTGTATGTTCACTTTGGTCAAGTGATTATTTTCTTAGGATATATTCCTAACAGAAGAACTGTTGAATAAAAAGTATGCATATTTAAATTTTAAGCTTATTGCCATTTTAAGCATATTACCTATTTCTTTATGCTCTTATCAGCTAATTATGATAAAACTTTTTAATCTCTGTTAATTTAATAGGCAAAAATGGTATTTTGTTTATTTAATATACATTTCTTTAGTACTGGTAAAGTTAAACATTTTTAAATGTTTATTGAGATTATCTAATTTTTAAAATTGCCTGTTCATTTCCTTTATCCATGTCCTTTCTTTTGATTTTTAAAAAATATTTTATGTATTTATTTTCAGAGAGAGGAGAAGGGAAGGAGAAAGAGAGGGAGAGAAACATTTATGTGTGAGAGAAACTGATTGGTTACCTCTTGTTGGCCCTTCTGGGGACCTGGTCCACAACCTTCAACCTTTTGGTTCACAGGCCAGTACTCAAGCCACTGAGCCACACCAGCCAGGGCTCTTGTTGATTTTAAGAGCTCTTTTTATAAGAAGGATATTCATCCTTTGTTATTTATAATATATATTATACATTTTTTACAGTTTATGATTTGTCTTGATATATTATGATGGTGAAGTTTTGTTATTGTTGTTTATTTTACATATGTAAATGTTTCATTTTTAATGAGGCAGTTTACTATTCATTTCATTTTAGATTCTGACTTTTAGCCTGTCCTTAGAAAGGCATAGGGCCAATTCTAGTCAATCCCTAAAGCTATTTATATACAGGGTGGGGCAAAAGTAGTTTTACAGTTGTTTATATGGAAAATAATACAATAATTAATAAATAATAATACAAGAATAAACTGTGTTTCATTAAGCTGTGTGTACTCACAGCTGTAAACCCACTTTTGCCCACCCTGTATGCAGTGGTTATCTCAAAGGCAGCAGTCCTCAACTTGGAAAAAGTCTAAACCCTAAGCTCCTGTAGATACCCACTCAAAGGGAAGATAAGAGGCATCCAGACCTGAGAGAAAGTCCATAGGGCCCCACGATAACTGATGGTGTTTACAACCTCATGGAAAGCACAGATAGGCAGTAATTAAAATAAAACGTGATAAGAGATGTAATAGGAGAAATGTAGAGGATGATACAGAAGGTAACAAAGGCAAAACCTGAGTCCAGGGTCCTACGATACGCATCCTAGAAGAATAGATTTTTCAAGTTGAGATTTTAAGACTAAGTAGAAGTTAGCTAGAGTGGGGAAATACATTTCATGGAGGGCAATGACGAGTGCAAAGACCTGTAGTCTAAAACTATCAGTTATGATAGCCACTAGCCATATGGGGGCTATTTAAATTTAAGTTAATTAAAATTAAACAAGATTAAGATTGTAGTTCCTCAGTCCTACTTGCTACGATCAAATGCCAACTATCCACATGTGACTTAGTGGCTATTATAGTGAGGGTGAGGTGCAGAACTTCTTCATCATTGCAGAAAGTTCTATTGGACAGCACTGTGGACAAAGAGCTTGATGTATTCGGGGAACTGAAAAGGGTTCATTCTAGCAGGTACATAATGTACAAGGGAAGGGAATGGGAAAAGATGAAGAGGATATAGCAAAGAATGGAGGGACTTAGTCAAAGCTGACCCTGGTATTGGGGCTGATGCTCTGAGCCTATATTAGAGGAAGTGGAAGGGAAGCAGGGAAATAAATTTGTTTTATTATATACAACAACCCTACAGGTAGATGCAAACTCCATTTTACAAACAATGCAGCTGAGGTTCCAAGAACTTAAGACATTTGACCAACACACAGCTAATTAGTGACAGCTGGGATTTAAAGCCAGACCTGTCTGATGCCAAAAATCTGTATTCTTTCCCTGTATTACTTCAGTAGACTACAAAAAGCTCTACTGAATAATCTCTTAGATCAGGGTGGAAGAGATTCTGACTTAGACTCCTTCCCAACTTGGTATTTCTTCTGTTGAGGAAGTATTAATTATGCATGAGCCTGGGACCCAGTCTAGAAGTATGAGAGAGAGCTTAGAGGCAGAATTTTCTCTGGAGCCTTAGGACTCCTATTTCCTGAGTCTCAAAGAGAACTCTTTCAGCTGCCCTAGAGATCTTATTAGCCAAATTCAAGGGGGAGCTCTGCCCAGGAGCTGACCCTCAGAAGCGTAACTGCATTGCCAAGAAGAGGAGCGAACTTGAAGAACCCCACCTGAAACCTGTCAGGGGCACTCATGTTTATCGGACTATATGACTTGATTCACCCCCTGACCTAGAACCTATTATGGTGGCCATTTGCAAGATGTTATCTTTGGAAAGAAAGAGTGTTGATGCCCAATTAAAGGTAAAAGTCTTTGCTTTAGTGCCATCTCCTCTTGTACAACAGTAGAAGGAAGAGTTAGGCCATGCCTGCCTCAGCCCTAAGCAGCCATAGAAAATGAGGCTTTTAATTTGCTGTCACAGCTCCAGGCATTTTCTGAACCAGGGAAAGACATGCCTGGTAGGATGTTAAAGAGAATGTTACAGTAAGAACGTGAACTTTGGATTGGCCTGTTTCCTGAGTCCAATATCTAGTATTTTCTAGGGTTAATATGGTACCTTTACAATCTCTTGAACAATCTCTTGATAGAATTTTGTAAATGAATTCAAGGGGAAGATAAAATGTATGGTCACACAGATCGGGAATAATGAAGGATAAAAATCTGAGGATATAAAGAGATACCTTCAAGGTGGTAAATAAAAGAATTAACCTTGGAGATGAGCAGTAAGTCTAAGAAAAGTGGAAGAAGAGAACATTTTAAGAGGATGGGGAGAAAGATGCTACTGGCATTTATCTTAAAAGTAGGAAGCAAGATACTTTGCAGAGAGCTGTGGAGGAAAGGATGCTGTAGCGGTTGGAAACAGTATGTGAAGGTTCGTGATCTCTGTTGAATGTAGTGCAGAGAATAATCAAGACAGCATTTCATCATTCATTTATTCATTCCACAAATTTATTGAGTACCTGCTATATGCTATGAACCATTAGGTAATCAGAATTCAATGTAAACAAGACCAAGCTTCTACCTGCAAGCAGCTTAGTTTTGGGGGAAACATAGATATGCAAACAGCCAAATATATTACATTGAGGTAAGTCTTTTAAGAGGGATATGTACATGGTGTAGTTCACAGGAGTAGCGCCCAACCTAGAATTAGATCAGGGAATTTTTTTTCAGTTTCATAACTATATTGGATAGTCAATGGCCAGTTCTCCTCCACACTAACTGTCTGCAGAGTTTTGGAAAGTGTGAGAGATACATAAGTAACGAACATATAGAACTTGTATGGTGAATCTTCATCCTCATTATGTTTTCTGGAAAATGGCACACAGAATTGGTACGGGGCATTCCTTATTCCTTTGGCCCAGACAGCTTTGTTGAGTCTGGTGACAATGCTCACTCACATCTGGAGTCCCTATCTTCTTCATGGCAAATTTCCAGATTTCTTTGAGTGCCTGAGGACCATGCTTTCTGAAGCTAACTCCATGCATGCACTCATCCATGTTGATGGTGTATTCTCTGGTCATTACCTCATTGATGGCAGAACAACCCTTCTTCTTGCCACCCTTCTTTGTAGGAGCCATTCTGCCAGACCCAGGTTGGAAAGCAGGAATCCTTAAATACTGTCTTTATACCCCTGGCACCCCAAATTATAACTCCAACCATGATCTTGTCCTCTAAGCTCCACACTGGTATGCACAATTGCTTACCTGATGTCTTTGGTTGGACACCTAAGACATTTCAAGCATAATGTCTTTAAAAAAAGAGTCTAAAGGAGAGCTCTTGATTCTCCTTTCCTCTTTAATAACAAACCCAATTTAAAACAATCTTGCTTCTTCACTAGTTTTCCCCATCTCAGGTAATGGCCATTTAGCCAGTTGCTCTGGCCAAAAAGTTAGGAATCATCCCTGTTTCCTCTCTTACCCTTATACCCAAGTATCCTCGTACTCTACTCTCACACCCAGTGGAAGCAAGGCATATCAGATTTGTAGTGGTTCAAATCACATTGAACTACTCAACAATTTTAAGGCCTAGATTTGAAATTATCAGGATTCAGACCAAATATCTCTGCTGCTGAGCTTCATACATATATATCTAGCTGCCTTCTATACAGTTGCTCTTGAATGTCATGAAGACACTTCCAATGCAATAAGACCCAAACTGAACTCACTGTCCTCATCCACCAAACTTACTTCTCCCCCTATATTGCCTATTTTGATTTATCACACTAACAGTTATTCAAACTAGAAACTTAAGCTCCTTCCATTACCTTACTCCTTATATCTAATCAATTTTGATGGACTAACAATTCTACTTATTAAATACCTCTATTTGTCCCTTCTTCCTTTTCTCTAGTTCTTGCTCTCAGGATATCTTACCAAACTATACCAATAGTTTCTTAACATTCTCTGGTTTTTGTCTTTTCTCTATTTCAACTCATTCCATATCCTGCTGCTAAGGATCTCTCTAACAAGCAAACCTGTTAGTGTCATTCTCCTACCTAGTACTCCTCATTCCTACCACAAAATATCCAAGACTCTTCAAGCCCCCCTTTCCAGCCTCTCTTTTCTCACCATTCTCCTTCTCTTAACTTCTGTCTTAACCATACTAAGTTAACTGCTATTTCCTTCATTATTTTCTGTTCTCTCATACTTCTGTGAATTTTGGACATACTGTTTTATTCTGACATTCTCCTGTATTGACTGAGCAAATTCTAATCAACCTTATGTTTCAATTTACATGTATCTCCTATGTGGAACCTTATCTGATTTCCTTTTATTTTCAATGAAAATAGCTTTGCACTTGTAAATACATCTAGCAGTACACAGTTGTTAATGTGCTTTTTTGTTTTTCCCCAAGTACATTAATTTTTTCTTTTACTTTTTGAAATATGACATAAAAAGTCACACAGAACATATTATACAGTTAAACAAATAATTATATGATCAACACTCATGAAATCACACCCAGCTCAAGAAACTGGATGTTTCCAGCATCCTAGAAGGCCCTGTGTGCCTCTCCTTTATCACAACCCACTCTTTGCTTACTTGGATAATCACTATCGTGACTTTTTCTTATAATTTTATTACCTGTGTAACATCCCTAAATAATATGGTTTAATATAGCACTTTTTGATACTTATGTGGGTAAATTTGTGGGTTTTGTACTGCTTGTATCATTTCTTCTGTTTATTACTAAGTTTGTGGGAGTCATCCATAGTATTGCTTATAGCTAGAGTTCATTCATTTTTATTGCTGTGCAATAGTTCATTGTCTGAATATACCCTGCTTCATATATTCATTCTAGTGGTGATACATATGTGGGTTATTTCTAATTTGGGGTTCTTATAGAAAATGCTACCATAAACATTTTTGATGTGAATCCTGCTGTACAGGGCACATGTCTCTTTAGGATGGAGAACTAGGAGTAGAATTGCCAGGTCTTAGGGTTAGTGCCTCTTCAACTTTACTGGTTAACCTCTGTTTTCCAAAAAGCTTCTGCTGATTTGTTCTACTGCTTCACATTCTTACCAGTACTCAGTATTATGAGATCTTTTGATTTTTGCCAGCTTTGTGGATATATAATGATTTTTCAGTGTGGTTTTTGCATTTCCCTGGTTATTGATAAAGTAGAGTGCCTTCCCATATATTTATTGCCCATTTAAATTTTCTCTTTTGTGTAGCACCTGTTCAGGGTTTTGCTCATTTTTCTATTGGGTTGTCTATTCCCTGATTTCTTTAGGTAGGCTTAGTATTTCTCCTTCTATTCAACTATTGTTCCTTATGAATAAACATCTCCTATAAATATATCCTATTTATTCTAACTGAGCTCCTTATTTCTAAGTTCAAACTCTTTTTATTTCATCCTCTTCATAGCTACCAGAGTTCTGGTCCTGAGTCAAACCCTGTTCTTGTATATTCTTATGCCTGGAACCCTTCAGTGCTCCCCATGGCCTCCTGAATAACACAGCATGTAAGGCCCTCCATCATTTGCCCTCTGCCTAACAAGTCTCTGCTCTTGCTAGATCCTCTCTATCCCCTCCTCCCTCTTAATTTACTGTAAGCTCCACCTCTGCCAAACTGCTTGCAGTTCCTTTAAACACATAAAATCGTTTTACACCTGCCTTTGCCAGAGTCACCCTTTTCTTCCCTTTGCCTTCAGTTTGGAGACTACCTACTGATCTTTTTTTTAAACTCACTTCCTCTAGAAAGCCTTTCCAACTCCCCTCATCCCTCATTGACTTCTCCATCTTTTGTCCTTCTACTAAATACACTGTGTATTATTATATCTAGTAGGGCACCTGTTTACTCTTGCATGTACATAAGCCCTCCAAAGGTCTGGGAAGCCTCTTACAAGTAGGGGAATTATTTGTCTATTTATTTATTTAATTTGTATTCTCAGGGCCTAGCACAGTGTCTGGCATAAGGCAGGTAGTGGTAGAAATTGTTGTTAATATTGTTATTATTTTTGTGATAGATGCCTATCTGTTTTCTTTATTAGATTGTGAATTCCTTGAAGGCCAGCTTAGCACTTGGGTGGCATTCAATGACATTTGTCTAATGAATGAATATCTTCTAAATACAACAATGGTTTCGAAGTGATATTTAGAGTAGGAATATGAAAACCATGAGTATTAAATTTTCAGAGAAACAATGCTAATTTACATCCATTTCATGAGGATGAAATTTTAGGCTCAAACTAATTCAAAGTAAATTTTATAAGAAGAAATGTAAAGTTTTATGCTTTGGGTTAAAAATTAAGCTGTAAAAGTTAAGGTGGGAAAAGCCTAACTTGCCAGTTCATAGGGAAAAGGAGCTCAAATATGTTATATGATATGTTCTTTGTCTAAAAAAATTAAATTTTTGCAGTGGATTACCTGATATGTGAGCGTGACTGGAAAGATGAAAACGTGAGGAACCCGGTTCTCGGAGGTTATCCTTTGGTTAGCACCAATGTCTGCTGTCTGAAGAGCTCATCCCTGTTACAGTGAAATCTTGTTGATGGCCCAACTAACATTCTTTGCTCAGAAAGAATGCCTGTTCCTTGGAGTAACCATTTTTAACTGTTTTCAATATGACATATTGGATGAAGTTCACGTGCATGGCACTCTGTCATAGATAAACCTACAGTGATGTAATTTCTGGTCCACAGGCTCTGCCTCCACCTTTCCCCCCTCTGTCAAGAAAGCCTATCTTGATGAAAGTGAGCAATGGTGACGTTATTATAGTGATGACCTGGATCTGCTCCTAGTTATATTTTCTAAAAAGTGAATCAATTCTCTAAACTTCAAAACTTTAATTATTAATGGTAAGAAACTACTATATTCCTCACAATTGACATCTTGGTTGAGAACCAAGATGTGTACAGTGGTATATTTTATTTGTAGAAAGAAGAGAAGATTTTGGAGTAGCACCAACTGTAATTCACATGCAGTTTAGTCACTGCCGTATGGCCCTGAGCTAGTTGCTTAATATCTCTGACTTTCATCTGAAAAGTGGGCTACTTTTTAAGTTACCGTCAGAACTGTAATGAATTATGTAAAACACTCAGCAAAGTGCCTATCTTCTAAATAGATTTCAAATGTGTGTGCTTATCTCTCCCTAACCCCCATCTCACCCCAGCTGCATCCCTGTTTTAAGCCACTAGTGCTTATGTTCTGGATTACAGCCACAGCCTTCTCACTAGTCTTTTGCTCCCAAGCTTGCTTGCCCTATTTTGTTCATACTGAAGGATATTCTGAAAGGCAGACTTGAACCTTTTAACAAATAGGTCCCTGGTATGGAGACAGATATGTAGCTACCATTCATGAGTGCCTGTCATATGATGGGCTGCTCTGGCATTTGATGCATTATCTCATTTAATCTTCACAATAAGCCTGTAGAGTAGGTATCATCGTTTACGTTTTAAAAACTGGTGGTTGGAGAGACTGAGTGACTGGCCCATAACCATTCTTCTAGGATCTAGGAACTTGCTTGTGTTCAGGTTGATGTGGTTCAGAAGGCTACTGCTCTGTTCCTGGTCAGACTGTCTCTGCATCAGGTTATCAGCTACTGGTGCAGTTAAGCATCTTAATCCTATTATAGCTGTGTGTGTGCTAATTCTGGGCTTACCATACAGTCTCCTAGGAGTTTGACTTTGCGTGTCACTGGCTACAGGGAGATGATGGTGGATGCAAATATCTGGTCATATATTAAAAAACTGATGCTCTAGTTTTATGCTTAAGTTTTTATGACATAGTGGACATGTATGAGCCTCCCTGGGTTTCCTTAATCCTGAAAACATTGAGTTTCAGGATCAGCAAAGCTGAGGGCCAGATTCTCTGGACTATGATACATTTGCTAAGGGAAATACCACCTGGTGTGAGTCTTCTGGAAGCCAGCCTGCTGCTCCAAGCTAAAACTTTCTGATGCTTATAATAACCTTGCTATTGATGAAAAATCTCTTATATCGTTTGAAACTTGACTGCTTTTATAGACTTTCAGATAATAACAAAGAGGAAGACTTTGTTTACAGGGAGTTTCCTGAGATTTAGGCTAGCCTTTGTGAGTGGCTGCTCATTTCTTAATGTTTTCTTTTCTTTTTTTTTTTACTTAATCTTTATTGTATTTTTTCCATTACCATTTAGTCCCCTTATAATCCCCTTTCCCCAGCGATCACCACACTGTTGTCCATGTCCATGAGTCCTTTTTCCTTTTTGCTCAACCCCTTTAGGCTCCCCACAGCCACCATCCTGCCCTCCATCTATGAGTCTGTCCCCATTTTCCTTGTTAGTTCAGTTTGTTCATTAGATTCCACATATGAGTGAAATCATACAGTACTTGTCTTTGTTTGGCTGGCTTATTTCACCTAGCATAATGTTCTCCAGGTGTATCTATACTGTTGAAGAGGGTAAAGTTTTCTTCTTTTTTGTTCCATTGTGTAAATGTCCTGTAGTTGTTTTATCCACTTACCTACTGATGGACACGTGGACTGCTTCCCTTAATGTTTTCTCAAACATTCAATCAACAAATATGTTTTGAGCTCTGTAATGAAGGAGAATACAAAGAAATTCAGTATTTTAAGATACTTACAGTATAATTGGGAGCATCAGACATGGAAAAAGAAATGACCAACAATTAAAAGTACCAGATCACAGTACTTTCATATAATAAGCATTGAAGCAACTGATATAATGTGTGACTGGAGCTTATGGAGGAGCTCAGTAAATATGTGTTGAATGATTATTGAATGTTGACCTCGCAGATATCACTCTTGCATAGACAGCTTCCATTCCTTACCTCTGGCTTTGACCTCCCTAAGAATCTGCAGACTTGTGATATCCAACTTCTCACTGGACAGCTCCATCTCAATGAATATAATATCACCAGCATCTCAATTACAACATATCAAAAATTGATTTTATTAACTTTTCACTTTTGGAAAGGCAATATAACCTCAAGGTTAAGAGCATGGAGTCTGGGATATTGGCTTGAATCACACCTCCCATACTTAATGGCTCAATGACCTTGGGGGAAAGTCTCTAACTCTTCTCTCCTTGTGTGAGGGAATATAAGGTTCTTAGGATTTGATAAGATAATGGACACAAAGCATTTCACACATATTGCACATAGTCAGTAATTATTAAATGTTAGCTATTGTCATAATTTTCTCCAAACTGCCTATTTTCCTTATATGGTAATGATACCATTACCCTTTCCAATCCTCTCCTTTACCCCATCTCATCTAATTAGTTACCAAAAACTGCATGTTCTACCTTTTACTATCTTTCAAATTATGGCTCATTCAACATACACGTACACATCTGCTGAATGCCAAACATATTGCTAGGCACAGAAGACACAGAGATGGGTACTTCCTCCCCTCTGTGTTGTGGAGACAGGGACATACATAGTTGCAGCCCTCAGGTAATCCACATCACGGAAATGCACAAAGTGTGTTCAAAAGAGCCTGGGAGAGAGACAGCTGTTCCTCCTTTCAAAACCAATGCTCTCACTTAAGCCTGCATCATCTCTTACTGTAGTTGTTTCAAGAGTTTTTCTTTTCCTTTTTCTTTCTTTTTTAAATTACATTTTATTGATTATGCTATTACAGTTGTCCTGATTTTTCCCCCTTTGCTCTCCCTCCACCCAGCAACCCTCACTCCCTCAGGCAATCCCCCCACTGTTGTCCATGTCCACAGCTATGCATATAAGTTCTTTGGCGACTCCATTTCCTGTACCGTACTTTACATCTCCATGCCTATTCTGTAACTACCTATATGTATTTCTTAATCCCCTCACCTCTTCATCCATTCCTCCACAACCCCATTCCCATCTGGCAACCATCAGAATGCTCTCCGTAACCATGATTCTATCTCTGTTCTTCTTCTTTGCTTAGTTTTTGGAGGTTTTTTTAGAATCAGTTGTTCATAGATTTGTATTTATTGCCATTTTATTGTTCATAGTTTTGATCTTCTTCTTTTTCTCAAATAAGTCCCTTTAGCATTTCATATAATAATGGTTTGGTGATGATGAACTCCTTTAGTTTTTTCTTGTCTGGGAAGCTCTTTACCTGCCCTTTGATCCTAAATGGTATCTTTCCTGGGTATAGCAATCTTGGCTGTAGGTCCCTGCTCTTCATGACTTTGAATATTTCTTGCCAGTCCCTTCTAGCTTGCAAAGTTTCTTTTGAGAAATCAGCTGACAGTTCTACAGGGGTATTCCCTGGACTACCCCTGTAGGTAACTAACTGCTTTTCTCTTGCTGCTTGTAAGATTTTCTCTTTATCGTTAACCTTTGGCATCTTAATTATGATGTGTCTTGGAGTGAGCCTCTTTGCATCCATCTTATTTGGGACTCTCTGTGCTTCCTGGACTTGCATATCTATTTCCTTCACCAGATCAGGAAAGTTTTCTTTCATTATTTTTTCAAATAGATTTCCAATTTCTTGCTCTTTCTGTTCTCCTTCTAGCACTCCCCTTATTCAAGTGTTGGATTGCTTGATTCCCAGTGGCAGCTTACACTATCCTTATTTTTTTGGATTCTTTTTTCCTCTTGTTGTTCTGATTGGTTGTTTTTTGGCTCCTTATGTTCCAAATCATTGATTTGATTCTTGGCTTCATCCACTCTACTGTTGTTTCCCTGTAAATTGTTCCTTTTTTTTTTAAGATTTTATTTATTTTTAGACAGAGGGGAAGGGAGGGAGAAAGAGAGGAAGAGAAACATCAATGTGTGGTTGCCTCCTGCGTGCCCCCCATTAGGGACCTGGCCCACAACCCAGGCATGTGCCCTGACTGGAAATCAAACCAGTGACCCTTTGGTTCACAGGCAGGCACTCAATCCACTGAGCTACACCAGGCAGGGCAATTGTTCCTTATTTAAATTAATGAATCCTTCATTTCTGACTGGATATTTTTTATGCTGCTGAGGTCCTAAGTTCCTTGAGCATCCTTGTAACCAGTGTTTTGAACTCTGCATGTGATAGATTGCTTATTTCCATTTTGTTTAGACATTTTTCTGGAGCTTAGATCTATTCTTTCATTTGGGCCATATTTCTGTGTCTCCTTGTTTTGGCAGCCTTCCTGTGTTTATTCCTATGTATTAGGTGGAGCTGCTATGACTCCCTGTCTTGGTAGTGTGGCCTAATGTAGTAGGTGTCCTATAGGGTCTAGTGGCAAAGCCTCCCCTATGGCCCAAGCTGGGTACTCCAGTGTGCCCTCCATGTGGGCTGAGTTGTTCTGCAACTTCATCCTCCTCTTGTAGTGGAGCCTTGATTGCTTTGGCAGGTCAATGTGAGGGATTTACCCATGCCAGTCAGCTGCAAGAATTGTCCGTGACCACTCACCGCCAACCTCCATGGAGGATCAGCTGTGCAAGGGCAGGGGGGTCAATGTTGTCTGTAGCTGTCTACTGGGTGCACTGGCCCTGGGGTTTCCTAGGTGGTGCAGGCCAAGGTCAGCCCCCACGTGTGTTTGCCTGGGGCTACGCTGCCTGAACTATAAAGTAATCTGAGATGGCTGCTACTCGTGCTGGGCTTGGAGACTCCCAGGCAAAGCCAAGCTGTGAATCTAGACTGCCTGCTGCTAGTGCCCGTGCCAGTAGCTCACTGAGGCCAGCTGTTGATTATTTGATAGGATTTAGGAAGTTGTGAAGCATGAGCCAAGACCAGCCATTTGTATGGAAAAGAGGCTTGGGTGGGCCCATAAGTTGGGTGGGGCAGAGTCTGGGGATCTCCAAGGCAGGACAGTGTTAGCTAGGATGATGGAGCCTCAGATATGGCATCCACCTCCCAGCTCTATGCGGGGAGAATTTAGAAAAGGGACAATGGCCTCTGCTTGCCTTGATGCCAGACACTTCAGTTTCTCGCTGTATACCACTAGTGCCTTTCAAGCTGCCACCTCAGTGCTGGAGCTCAGAGGGAGTGAGTCTGAGTAGGTGAGTCCATTTGTGGATTCTTTAAGAGGAACAGCTTGGGGTTCCAGCAGTTTCTTCCACTGATTCAATCCCCGCTATTTTTTGCAGCCAGAAATTATGGTGACTTATCTTTCCTGGTACTGGAACCCTGGGCTGAGGGGCCTGGTGTTGGGTTGGTTGCACTCGTTGCTCCCAAGATACCCTCCTGAGTTTTTATACATCACCTGTAGGTGAGGGGCCAGCCCATTCTGTATCTGCGCTTCTCCTACCAGTTTGGATGGATATGGTTTCTTTAATTCCCTACTTGTCAGACTTTCACTCAACTCTTTTTCTGAAGGTTCTGAGTGATGGTTGTTCTATATTTTAGTTGCAATTTTGATGTGGCTGTATGAAGATGTGAGCCCTCTGTGCCTATGCCACATCTTGACTGGATGTCTCTTATTCATTTTTTATTGATTTTGAAAATGTACAGGTAAAACAGAAATACATGTTCATTGTAAAAAAAAGTACAGAATAATTACAAAGTAACAGTCTTTTTTACTCCACTTGTTTAATCCTACTACCCTCCACAAAGGTAAATACTGTTTATAGTTAGTATATACCCTTCCAGACCTTTTCCTGTTTATACATGTGTACATTTATGTAGATAAAAACATAGTTTTTTACACAAATGGGATCATACTATAAACACACTTCTTGCTTTTTTCACTTAACAATATATCTTTACAATATTAAACAATGTATCTTTAAAATGTTTCCATGTCAATACATAATAGAATTACTTTATTCTTTTAACCCCTGAAAGCTATTCTATATTTTGTAACTACCAAATTTATTTAGTTATTTCCCTATGGGAAGCCTTTTAGTTGCTTCCGGCTTTTCACTTTACAAGCAATGGTGAAGTGAACTTTCTGCACATATATTTATATGGAATAGGCAATGTGGAAGTGCTGGTTTAAAAGATGTGAGGATTTAAATTTTTGTTAGAGTATGCTCCATTACCGTCCAGAAAGACTGTGTCCATTTACACTCCCACTCAAGAGTGAACAAGAATACTCATTTCCCCCCATCTAACCAATGCTGGATATTATCAGCCTTCCATTTTTGCAAATCTAATGAGCAAAAAAAAGCTATATTAATCTTTTATAGATTTGTATTTCTGTGGTTTCTAGTGAATCTGAGCATGCTTTCATACATTTATTGATCATTTATATTTTGTCTGTGAATTGCCTGTCTATATTATTTGCCTATTTCTCTACTAGATTGTTGTCTTTTTCTATTGATTTGAAGGCTCGTATCATTGCATTATGATATTAATTCTTTCTCTGTTACATATGTTACAAGTATTTTTTTTCCAAGTCTATTGCTTGTCTCTATTTACATTGTCCTACATCAAAAGGTTTTCTTATGTAGTAAAATCTGTCAATCTTTTCTATTATGGCCTCAAGGTTTGTTTTTGTTTAGAACAGTATTCCTCCTCCCAGAAGATTATATAATCATTTTCCTTTTTAATATTTTCATAGTTTTATTGTCCAAGTTAAGACATTTAATGAAATTAATTTAGCAATAGCGTGAATTAGGATTATAACTTTAGTTTTTTCCTGAGAGAATTTCCAGTTGTCCCAACACAACAAGTAAGTCTGCCTTTTCTTACTGATTTGAAGTGCCAGGTTGCACATGGGTCTGCTTCTGAATTCTGTCCTGCTCCCTTGATTTTTTGGGTCCATATTTGTGCCAACACCCTGCTGTTTCAATTATTGTAGAATTATAGGATAATTTTATACCATATGTCACCCCAAACTACATATTCTACCTTTTTTTTTCTTTTTCACATTGTTTTTCTTTCTCATAATTTTTTGACTACTTTTGTACATTTCCTCTTTCAGGTGAACTTTGGAATAAATTTGCCCAGTCCCATAAAATATCCTATAAGCATTTTGATCAGAATTTAATTAAATTTGTAGTTGTCTCATCCAGGAACATGACCTATTCTTCATTTATTTCTGTGTTCTCTTCATATCTTCCAATGAAGTTTACAGTTTCTTCATATAAATCTTGGACACATTGTTGAGTTTAGTGACATGTATTTTACAATTTGCTATTATACATATTTTTCACTACATATTTCTATTTGGTTATAGTTGGTGTATAGCAAAAGGAATGATTGTTGGTGGTCTTCTATCAAGCCTCTACTAAATTCTAGTATGTTTTGAATTTTTATAGTTAATTTTTAGATGTGCTAAGTTGAAAATGAACTCACTTATCAATAGTGACTGTTTTATGCTTGCCTTTGTAATATTCCTATTTCTTTTTCTTTTCTTATTGCACTGCTAGGAGCTGCAGTGCCATGCTTCACAGTTGTAATAATGGCAGTGAAAGCAGTTATCTTTGTCTTGTTCCTGACTTTAATGGGAGTCGGGAATGCCCTTTATCAAATTAAAGAATTTTTCTTCTATTACTGACTTGCTAAGAGTTTTTACAGTTTTGTTTGTCTATTTACCTGTTTCCTAAAATCAGGAATGGACATCAAAATATATATTACTTTTTAAAGTATATTTTTGTGTGGTGAACTTTTTCCCCTTTACTCTATTAATATAATAGATTATATTATTAGATTCCCTAATATAGAATCATCTCTTACATTTCTGGATAAATCTTGCCTAGTCAAAAAAATTGTCCTTTTAAAAAAAATTAAGTTTAAGATAGTCACATTGATGTTCTTAAGTAAGCTGATAATTTTTGTCTTTGTCAATTTTTCATGTTGGAGTAATATTCGTTTAGTACAATGGTTCTCAGACTTTTTGGTCTCAAGACCAATTTGCACTATTAAAAATTATTGAAGATTTTCAAAGAACTTTTGTTTATGTAAGCTTCTTGTCAATATTAGAAATTAAGACTTCAGGCCAAGATGGAGGGACTTCCAGCCAAGATGGAGGCATAGGTAGACACACCGTGCCTCCTCGCACAATCAAAAGGAGGACAACAACAATTTAAAAGCAAAAAACAACCAGAACTGACAGAAAATTGAACTGTATGGAAGTCCAACAATGAAGGAGTTAAAGAAGAAACATTCATCCAGACCAGTAGGAGGGGCAGAGACAGGCAGCCAGGTGGAGAGGACTCGCAGCAAGGCAGTGGCTGGGGGATCTGGTGAGGCGGTGGCTGGAGGACTGAGTGGTCCCACTTTCGTGTGCAGATAAACTGGAAGGAACAACTGGGGAGCGAGACAGACTGTGCAACCCAGGGTTTCAGCAGGGAAATAAAGCCTCAAACCTCTGACTGAAAAAACCTGTGGGGGTTGAGGCGGCAGCAGAAGAAACTCCCATCCTCACAGGAGAGTTCTTTGGAGAGACCCACAGGGTCCTAGAACGTACACGAACCCACCCACCCAGGAATCAGCGCCAGAAGGACCCAATTTGCTTGTGGGTAGTGGGGGAAGTGACTGAAGACCAGCAGAGAGCGGAACAAGTGGTACTGTTCCTTTTCGGACCCCTCCCCCACATACAGCGCCACAATGCAGCCACATGGGTTGCCCCACCCTGGTGAACACCTAAGGCTCTGCCCCTTACTACGTAACAGGTGCACTGAGACAAAAAAAAAAAAAAAAAGGCCCAAATGACAGAACAGATCAAAGCTCCAGAAAAAATACAACTAAGCAATGAAGAGATAGCCAACCTACTGGATGCACAGTTCAAAACACTGGTAATCAGGATGTTCCAGGAACTCACTGGGTACTTCAACAGCATAAAAAAGACCCAGGCAGCAATGAAGGTTGCATTATGTGAAATAAAGAAAAATCTACAGGGAACCAACAGTGACACGAAGGAAACCGGGACTCAAATCAATGGTTTGGAGTAGAAGGAAGAAAGAAACATTCAACCAGAACAAAATGAAGAAACAAGAATTCAAAAAAATGAGGAGAGGCTTAGGAACCTCCAGGACATCTTGAAACGTTCCAACATCCGAATTATAGGGGTGCCAGAAGGAGAATAGGAAGAACAAAAAATTGAGAACATATTTGGAAAAATAATGAAGGAGAACTTCCCTAATCTGGCAAAGGAAATAGACTTCCAGGAAGTCCAGGAAGCTCAGAGAGTCCCAAAGAAGTTGGACCCAAGGAGGAACACACCAAGGCACATCATAGTTACATTACCCAAGATGAAAGATAAGGAGAGAATCTTAGAAGCAGCAAGAGAAAAGGGCACAGTTACCTACAAAGGAGTTCCCATAAGACTGTCAGCTGATTTCTCAAAAGAAACTTGCAGGCAAGCAGGGGCTGGAAAGAAGTATTCCAAGTCATGAAAGGCAAGGACCTACATCCAAGATGATGCTATCCAGCAAAGCTATCATTTAGAATGGAAGGGAAGATAAAGTGCTTCCCAGATAAGGTCAAGTTAAAGGAGTTCATCATCACCCAGCCCTTATTATATGAAATGTTAAAGGGACTTATCTAAGAAAAAGAAGATAAGAAAATATGAACAGTAAAAATGTCAATAAACTCACAGCTATTACAAACCAAACCTACAAAACAAAACAAAACAAAAACAAACTAAGCAACCAACTAGAACAGGAACAGAACCACAGAAATGGAGATCACATGGAAGGTTATCAACAGGGGAGTGGGAGGGGGAGAGAGGGGGAAAAGGTACAGAGAATAAGTAGCATAAATTGTAGGTAGAAAATAGACAGGGGAAGGTTATGAGTAGTGTAGGAAATGTAGCAGCCAAAGAACTTATATGTATGACCCATGGACATGAACTAAAGGGGGAATGTGGGTGGGAGGGGGTGTGCAGGGTGGAGGGGAAAAAAGGGGGAGAAATGGGACAACTGTAATAGCATAATCAATAGAATATATGTTTAAAAAACCTTTTAGAAGAAAACAGGAAGAAATCTTTGTGACCTGAGTTTAGGCAACAAATTCTTAGACTTGACACCAAACACATTATTCATTAAAGGAAAAGTTAATAAATTGTATTTTATCGAAATTAAAGCCCTGTGCTCCATGATACAGTTTAGAGAGTGAAAAGGCTAGCTACAAGCTACAGACTAGTAGAAAGTATGCAAATCACATATCTAACAAAAGATATATCAAGAATTTATAAAGAACCCTCAAAACTCAACAGTAAGAAAACAAACAACCCAATTAAAATGGTCAAAAGACTTGGAGAGATACCTCACTGATGAGGATATATGCAGATGGAAAAGAAGCCTATAGAAAGGTGCACCATCATTAGCTCCTTAGGGAAATGCAAATTAAAATCACTGAAATATCACTGCACATCTACTAGCCTGGCTAAAGTAAAAAGTACTGATAATACCAAATTCTAACAATACCAAGAGCCAACAATACAAAAAAACAAAAAAAGGAAATTAAAACAGAAAATTTTAAAACTCAAACGTATGCAAGCACACATTTCATTAGTTGCAGAGCAATGACATTATCACAGAGCATTTCAGTAGTCTCTGGAGCGCCACTGTACACCGTGTAAAAGGATGAGTATAAAAAAGTGGAAACATCTTAGTATTGTGATCAAAGTAGTTTTGACTTCATGGACTCCCAGAAAGAGCCTCAGGGATCTTCAGGGACACCTAGACCATACTTTAAGAACTTTTGGTCTAGTTATAAGTTTTCCATTTTTTCCCTCTGTACTAATATAAATAACATAGAAATTATTTATGGCTTAAAGGTAGAACTCATCTGTAAATTATTTGGAGTTGATGGCGTGGGGAATGCTATATCTTTGCCTACCATTGCAATTCGCTCTGTGGGTGTTGGCCTGCTCAGGTTCTATATCTCTTCTTGAGTCACTTTGTTCATTTATATTCACCTAGAAAACCACACAATTTCATGTAGGTTTTTTTGTTTCTTAATATACAGCTGCACTTACATTATAGTTTTTAGATTTCTTTTATGTCAAAAATTAAATTCTCTTTTTATTTCCAATATTTTTTTCTTGTTTTCTCTCTTATTCTCATTTGGGTGTGCTAAAGGTTTATCTATTTTATTACTGTGTTGTTGTGTATTAAAGAACCATTTTGTTGTGTGACTAATCAAGTTCATTATATTTTGTTTGTTTCTGTATCTGTCTTTATTAATTCCTTTTATTTGCTGGATTTATCTTTTTAAGTTGTATTTATTGAGGTATAATTTACATGAGTAAAATTCATTCTTTATAGTGTACAATTCTGTGAGTTTTAACAAATGCATACAATTACATAACCACTAGCACAATCAGGATATAGAAGAGGTCTACCTCCCTCAGAAATTCTCTCATTCCGTGTATCAGTCTTTCCTTTGATTTCAGTTCCTAGCATCTTGTTTTTTATTTTAGTAGTTTATTGCTTCTTATTTCTGACTAGTATTCAATTATAAGGCTGTATCACGGTTTGTTTATCCATTCACCAGTTGAAAAATATTTGAGTTGTTTCCAGTTTATTTATAAGCTAAAACACTATAAACATTTACGGCTCTGGATGTGGCTCAGTAGATTGAGCACTGGCCTGCAAACCAAAGGGTCACCGGTTCGACTCCCAATCAGGGCACATGCCTGGGCTGTGGGCCAGGTCCCTGGTGGAGGGGCACATGAGAGGCAACCACACATTGATATTTCTCTCCCTCTCTTTCTCCCTCCCTTCCCTTCTGTCTAAAAATGAATAAATAAAACCTTTTTAAAAAGTAAAAAACATTTACAAATAGGTTTTTGTATGAACATAATTTTTTGTTTTTCTTGATTAAACATCTGGGGTGAAATTTCTCAGTCACATGGTAAATATATGTTTGACTTTATACGAAATTACCAAATTGTTTTCCTCTCATTTCTGAGGAATTTCAGTAGAATCTACTGAATTTCAGTAAAATCTACTGAATTTCTGTTTGTTTTGTTTGTCCTTTCCTTTGCTCTGTCGCATATCTTCTTTTAGAATGTGAGTTTGGTCTCTTCACACTGATTGACCTTAGCAATAGCAGAGGGCACACCACGATGCCTCAAGCATAAAGTGCCAGGGAGGACACCTCAGGAACAAGACTTGAAAAGTGGCTGAGCAAGACAATATGAAGTTTTCCCAAGTGAAACACCCCTGGGGATCATAGAAGGGAGAGGAGGAAAGTGAGAAAGACAGAAAAGGAGAGCAAAAGAAGGGGAAGAAAAGAAATGAAAACAAAGTCATACATACATGAGGAATGGGCACTAATGTCATGATGTCCTGGTTGTGTGCAGAGAGCAAGCCTTTGAGGGCCATCGGGTAGGAAGAGGTGGTCCCAGAACCACTAATCCAGATCCTGAAAGCCTATGGTTCCAAGGTTCAATTTGAGAAAAGAGGTAAGCCATTGTGGGCTTTGGAAAAGGAAATGATCTGATCCCAGTGATGGTTGTGGTAGGACTGAGGTTTGGAAAAGCAGAGGCAGGAGATGGGGCCAGCAATGAGGCTACTGTAAGAGTCTTGGACGCTCAAGGTGCTATCAGAGGAAAGAGGAATTGGTGGGATAGAAAATGCGGTAGGGCCCTGGCTGGTGTAGCTCAGTGGATTGATTGCTGGCCTGTAAACCAAAGAAGGGTCTCTGGTTCGATTCCCAGTCAGGGCACATACCTGGGTTGCAGGGCACATGAGAGACAATCACACATTGATATTTCTCTCCTTCTATTTCTCCCTCCTTTCCCCTCTCTCTAAAAATGAATAAACAAAATCTTTTAAAAAAGAAAAGTGGTAGGTATTCAATATATACTTGTTTAATTAGAAGTTTTATATTTTAAGTTGGTTGCCAAGACATAGAGGTTTGTTAGAACTGCAAATGAATGGACCGGAGAGAGTGAAAACATTGAAAATCATATGGAAAGATGAATAAGTTGAGAAGGGGAAAAGGATCCTGAAAACTAATATAATGGTCTGGGTAAGGAAAGGAGTTGACAACAGAGACAGAAAATCAACTAGTCAGAAAGCTATGAATATAATACCAACTTTTTAGAATAAACACGGAAACTTTGTGAAGATATCAAGGATGACTTTTTGAGTTCTTACCTCCAGCACCTGCCATCTGTCCCTGTTTGACACCTGTGCTTTTCCAGGGACACACTGAGGCCTGACAGCCAGTGATGAGAAGAAAGTAACACTACTGAGGGGGGTTACATTTTAGGATGGGTGAGGGGTAGATTAAATGATTCTGAAGAGCCTTTTTAGTCTTGGGAACTTGGGCATCTAGTGAAAATATTGATCAAGTATCATATTCCCAGAATAAGAATAAAAACTCTTGATTTGGAGTAGGGCCCTAAGACCTTCAGTGGGAAAGAACAAGTTAAGGCTATTGGGTAGCCAAGCCAAGCCAATTACCATTACTCTCTGGAAGTGTTTCATTTAGGAGAAAATGAAGCTCCTTTCCCTGCAGAATTTGTGGATTTTTTTTTTTTGTCTAACACTCCTATAATGAGTATGGTTACTACATGTCACAGGGAAAGGGAAAAATCAGGTGGCAGGACAAATGTCTTCTCCCTTTGGATTAGGTGATTTTTATTCACAGCTTTAACAGTGCATTAAGTAGGACTTTAGGTTCCCCTTACAAGAAAGGTCATTTACCTCTCAGAGCACTGGGAAGCCAGTGGAGTTGCGATCTTATATTAGAAAATAATTACAGTGTAGTGTGAGCAATGACATCATAAAGTTGCATTATTTAGGTAATGTTTATTAGGAAACTGCTAAGTGCTGGGTGCTGCTTTAGGCACTGGGGGTTCAGCAGTAAGTAAAACAGATCAAAGTCGTGCCCTCAGGAAATTTCTAGATTTTGCTGGAGTACCTGGGAGAAAGCATTAACTCTGCCTGGGACAGAGGAAAGTTTAAGAGAGGAGTAACACTGACCACAGTTCCATCCGTTCACTATATGGCAGCCAGTGAGATTTTTTAAATCAACAACCTGAAAATATATTCCCTTGCATTGTCTCATCAGTGGCTTCTCTTTGCTTTTCTGATAAAGATCCAGTTTGTGTTAGTGTGGCCTGTAGGGCCCAAGGGATCTGGTTCCTCTGCCTCTCCAGCCTCATCCCCCTGCAGACTCCCTTAGGCTCTGCAGTCCTGCCACCCTGCTTTCTTTCAGTGTCTCAGACATAACACCCTCCTTCTCTGCCTCAGTGTCTTGGCAGCTGCTGTTCCCTTGACTGGGAACATACATCCTCCCACCCCACCCTTTGCCCCTATCCACTCCTGCTTCTAACCCACTTTGCCCAGGTAATCCCACCTATCTTTATATCTCAGCTCCAAAAGTTAATTCCTCAGTTCTCCTGACCATTTCCCTCTTCCTGCAAGCCGTATGTACTCTTGAAACAACCTGTGCCTAACCTCCTTTCCCCTCTTCCTCTTCTCCTGTCTTCCTTCCCTCAAACATTAAACAAATGTACACAAAAATAAATAGAAAATGCTAAATTGTAATAAATGCTTTGAAGGGGAAGAATAGCTTATAGCATTGCAATAAAGACTTATATTTATATATTATATATAAGTTCATTATCACACAAATAGATGTCCAGAATTATTTGTCAAATAAATGAATGAAGAATAATTATGAGTAGGTTTTTCCAAAAGAGGAGGTAGTAAAGGTAGGATCCAGGGCAAAGAAAATGACATGTGCAAAGATAGATACAGAGCATGAATGGGAATGAAGTAATTGGCAAATGACTAGAAGTATGAGCAAGTGGTCTGGCTGAAGTAAGGTCATAAAAGTAAAGAGGATCCTGTTTATAACTGTGGATGTTTTTGTAGTTGAGAGTGCGAGTCAGTGGTAGAAATCAAAGGTTTTTAAGCAAGACAGTGTTACATTCAGATCTGTGTTTTAAATATAAATGTATTCCTCATCTACTGCTATTCCATCTCTGAAATTTTAAATTCTGAAGCAGAGAAAGTCCTCATTCACCATTGCTGCTCAGTTGACTAATCAAAGTCAGTTAAAGTGGGAAATCATAAAAAGTATTACATATATATTTCAATATTTTATTATAGCTTGGAACATACAAATACACAACCACTTGCTAATCTTCAAGTAGAGAGAGGGCCAAGGTCTTTCCTTAAGTGTGGGATCCTTGATTCTTGAATGGCCACATCCATACTGAATTGTCCAGACTGAATGGACAATTTACAGGGAAACAACAGTAGCGTGGATGAAGTTGAGAATCAGATCAATGATTTGGAACATAAGGAACCAAAACACAACCAATCAGAACAGCAAGAAGAAAAAGGAATCCACCCTGGATGGTGTAGCTCAGTGGATTGAGTGCAGGCCTGCAAACCAAAGGGTCTCCAGTTCAATTCCCAGTCTAGGGTACATGCCTGGGTTGCAGGCCAGGTCCCCAGTAGCAGCACATAAGAGGCAACCACACATTGATGTTTCTCTTCCTGTCTTTCTCTTTCCCTTCCCCTCTCTCTAAAAATAAATAAAAAAAATCTTTTTAAAAAAGAGAAAAAAGAATCCAAAAAGAATAAGGATAAACTGCCACTGGGACAACTTCAAACAGTCCAACATTTACATCATATTTGCATCATAGAGGTGCCAGGAGGAGAAGAGAAAGAGCAAGAAATTGGAAATCTATTTGAAAAAATAATGAAAGAAAACTTTCCTGATCTGGTAGAAGAAATAGACATGCAAGTCCAGGAAGCACAGAGAGTCCCAAACAAGATGAATGTAAAGAGGCCCACTCCAAGGTTACAATGCCCAAGGGTAAAGATAAGAGAATCTTACAAGCAGCAAGAGAAAAGCAGTTAGTTACCTACAGGGGTAGTCCAGGGAATACCCCTGTAGAACTGTCAGCTGATTTCTCAAAAGAAACTTTGCAAGCTAGAAGGGATTGGCAAGAAATATTCAAAGTCATGAAGAGCAGGGACCTACAGCCAAGATTGCTATACCCAGGAAAGATACCATTTAGGATCAAAGGGCAGGTAAAGAGCTTCCCAGACAAGAAAAAACTAAAGGAGTTCATCATCACCAAACCATTATTATATGAAATGCTAAAGGGACTTATTTGAGAAAAAGAAGAAGATCAAAACTATGAACAATAAAATGGCAATAAATATAAATCTATGAACAACCAAGTCTAAAAAAAAAAAAAAAAAAACTAAGCAAAGAAGAAGAACAGAGATAGAATCATGGTTACGGAGAGCATTTTGATGGTTGCCAGATGGAGGAGGAGTGGGGGAATGGGTGAAGAGGTGAGGGGATTAAGAAATACATGTAGGTAGTTACAGAATAGGCATGGAGATGTAAAGTACGGTACAGGAAATGGAGTCGCTGAAGAACTTATACACATGGCCCATGGACATGAACAATGGTGTGAGGATGGCCTGAAGGAATGAGAGTGCTGGTTTGAAGGACGGCAAAGGAGGGAAAATCAGGACAACTGTAATAGAATAATTAATTAAATATAATTTAAAAAGAAAATTTCTTTTTACATCCTGGGTTTACATAATATTTAATTAAATTATGTAAATATAGTAACTACTTCCATTGGAATATACAAATTTTGGAACAATTACAGTAACTTACATTCAACTGGTGGAAGTAGATGTGTTCTTACCAAAGTGTGGCCTACCAGCCAGGAACATACAGGGAGCTGTGGCCATTAACTAGTGTGTTACGGTGGGAATGGAAACCTTCAGTGAACCCAGTAGGTCAGTAAAATGGTTGTCAGTTAAGAGAGCATCTACTCTTGGATGACAACTTTATCCTTCCAGTGTCCTCTTATTATAATTATGTTTTAATCTCACCAATCTCCTAGACCCAGGCTAGACCTTTAATCTTCCCACACACCAAAAAGGACAATGCTCCCCTATGAAACTTAAAATACAAACAATACTAACTTGTAAAATAAGTGTAAGGAAGTCTAATAAAGTTCAGACTTTTCCCATGTTGATCATTTCAGTGCTTTGATTTTTTTTTTTTAATTTCAAGTTCTTTCCCCAACTATGTTGTAGGGATTCCCTTTGCTTTGCTGGTGCCCTGAGAATGTGTTTATCTATTGGATAATGTAGTACTGCCTTTGACTTTTCCATTTTTCCCCAGTTTCTCAGATTCCTCCTAGAATCACTCCCCTCCCTATGGAGCCTATAGAGCCCCTGATCCATCACTTTGAAATAAATGCTCTCTTGCCAATATCTTCTATCCCATTTTCTTACATTCTTGTCCTTACACAGAACCCATTCAATACGCCCCAGCATTGAATATATTGAATTTTTCCCTCCCAGGTAGAACTGTCCAAAAAAGTCAGTTGAACATAAAAGTCTGGGACCCAGCCCTGGTTTGTGTCGCTCAGTGGATTGAGCACAGGCTGCGAACCAAAGGATCGCCAGTTCGATTCCTAGTCAGGGCACATGCCTGGGTTGCAGGCTGGGTACGCAATAGGGAGCACATGAGAGACAACCACACATTGATGTTTCTCTCCCTCTCTTTCTCCTTCCCTTCTCCTCTCTCTGAAAATAAATAAATAAAATCTTCAAAAAAAATTTCTGGAACCCAGGAGAGAGATTAAAATAGATAAAGAGATTTGGAAATTTTCAACAAAAAAGTGAGATTTTACCCCATTCAAGGAGGTTACATCACCAAAAAAGAGCAAGCTGAGTGGAAAGGGCAGTGCCTCAGCTGAAAACTCTGGGGAACATCACAGTGTAAGTGATAGATGGAGCAGGAGCTGCCAGTAAAGAGGCGATCTCCACATGCAGGGAAGCCTGAATCTAGGGAAAGAGGGCTTCAGGAGTGGTTACCAGTATCACACATCAACAAGAGATGAGGTAAGATTAGACAGTGCCTGACACCTAGTAGGTACTCAGTGCACACTTAACTAATTAATTAGGACTAAAGTAATTAGTTTGCCATTGGTGATCTTAGTGCTAGCCTGAGTTTCCCTAGATCAGACCCTAAGACAAGAATTACTTTATTTGAAAGATAAAGGAACACTGGGAGGCAGGAGAGAGTGAACTAGGTCGGGGAACAGCCAATAAATGATACGTTATCAAACCAGCAACCACTGTGGGCAGTTAGAGCTTAATCCCATTGGGAGAGCTCTGGAAGTGGGTGCAGTACACTCAGCTCATAGTTACCACTTTGGAGGGGTGAGGGAGCTGGGGTATTTATATACCAATTCCTGCAGGTCTTTGGTTAATTCATTGACATTTCCAGCCTGCTGTTTGGGCAGCAAAACAGGCTCTGATTGCACGAGAAAGCAAATGAATGCAGGTACTGGCAGTTGCAAGTCAAGTAATAAAGTCAAGAATATGGACAGGGTGCCCTGGCTGGTGTGGCTCAGTGGATTGAGCTCTGGTATGTGAACCAAAGGGTTGCTGGTTCAATTCCAAGTTTAGGGCACATGCCTGGTTTGTGGGCCAGGTCCCCATAGGGGGCATGCAACAGGCAACCACACATTGATGTTTCTCTCCCTCTCTTTCTCCCACCCTTCCCCTCTGTCTAAAAATAAATAAATAAATAAGAAAAGAACATGGACAGGGCAGTAACAGTAATAGTAACTCTTAGTATCTGCAATTTCAGTGGCAGAAGCTAGAGTTCTGTGGGTCGGTAGTAAAATGGAGGTGAGAGGTAGAGATAATGAGTGCATTTCAAGATGTGTAACTGGAAAAAGAAGATAAAAGATAAGTTAATAGGCTGACTCAGTAGAGGGTAGGAAAGAAAGGCAGGATATAATGGGAGATTAGAACCTCTTGGTGGTGTTCATGGAGGAAATTCACAACATTTTCACATTTTCAGTGAGGGTGAGAAGTTCCACTTCAGGGTCTTTCTTCAGCACCTGCTGGGCTTTGGGACCTGTGTTCCCCTGCTGAACAAGCCCTTAAGCGAGCCTTTTCTGACCTCAAGGTTGTAGCAGTGCTAAGCCTCTCGAGCCAGAGGACTAGACTTACTGTAGGTGCTGAACAGTAAGGGCAGGTATAGAGCCTAGTGGCCAAACTCTGAACCCATGGAGAACCACAGGGTCAGAGAACAGCTGCTCCTGAAAACCCTTCCACTAAGTGGCTCCTTGCTTTCCCAGTCTTGCCCTCTCATGAAACAAATCACAACAATCAGTTTCATTGGGGCATAACAGGCATAACCTCAACAGAAACATCTCTGTGACCTTCATCTAAAGTATGGCTCTTAACTGATTGATGTCTATCTCTTAGCTAAGGCATAAGCTCATGAGGGCAGGGACTGTATTCACTGTAGCACTCTCGTGTTCCTAGGACCTGGCACATAGCCACTATTCAATAAATATTCGCTTAATGGAGAAAAATACTAGTATTGCTGTCTATTGATGGCGCCTAGACCAAGAAATAGCTGAGATTTGTGTCCCTCTAGAAGTGAATTTTTTATGAAACTAAGGACCCCTTACTTGCATGGGCTCCTTTCAAGACCTTGAAAGAGGCCTTAGCAATATTTTTACATGGTCACACTTTTTTGAATTTGCAAAATTAAAATACCTTAATCAGAGTTGAATAAGACCACCGTTCTACTCTGACTTTGTACTTCCCCTTCTGTGGAGTGGCTTTGTAGTGGCTGTGGGTGTTTTGGGGACCTGGTTAAGGGAAGTTGAATTGGGAATATATTTAGTTTATTTGGGTTTAATGAGGTCTGTTTGTGTAGTTCACAGTCTATTCTGTGCAGAGCTACTTACTGCTGGTTGCCCTGGTATACAAATGACCGTTAGGAACACTGCTGTGCCCGCTGTGCAAACTCACTGGGTCTCAGGATATGAAGGTGAGTGGGCCAGAGTTGGACATGGATATGCCTTATGACATCCTGCAGTGAACAGAAACAAGGCTTAAAGTGTATGGATCCAGAAACTAGTTATAACATGTAAAAATTAGAAGTGGAAATTTTGATTCTTATTAATGTCTTGTCAAACAGAACCTCTCATCTATCAGTAATATACTTCTTAATGCACTGTATATAACGATAAACGTATTATATATTTTAATGGGAATTGCATGAGGTGGAGTTTATTAAAATTTCTGTGTTTATAGGGCATAAACCTGTAGCAATGCTACTAATGAGTGCTTTCTTACGTGAAGTTTTACATTTTATACAGCCCCAAAATATTGACTTGCCCAAGATAACATGAAACTCCTAATATGCCACTATAACTAGGACATCAATAATAAAATGGTGAAAGTGTCAATAAAGTCCAAGACTATTCAGGAAAATTTGAAATGCCCTGAAATCTTACAACTCTTGTATGAAAGAAATTTGATGATGTTTCCCCAAATTTCACAATAATCCTCAAAAAATTATATAACAACAATAATAGGGAGTTTTGAAGCTGAAAGAAATATCTCTAAATTATCAATTATAAACAAAGTTTGATAAACAATAATGGAAAAAGACAATTACATTTCTATTTTCTTTATAGAAAGTGATTAGAAATTGTTGTTCATATGAAGAATCAAAGAGCCCACAGCTCAAACATTGTAGGAAATAAGCAATTATTGATATATCACACAATTTTTAAATTGTTATTTAAAAAATTATGTGATGTTGCCCTGGCTGGTGTGGCTCAGCAGACTGAGTGCCGGCCTACGAACCAAAGGGATGCTGGTTGGATTCCCAGTCAGGGCACATGCCTGGGTTGTAAGCCAGGTCCCCAGTAGGGGGCACATGAGAGGCAACCACATATTGATGTTTCTCTGCTTCTCTTTCTCCCTCCCTTTCCCCTCTCTAAAAATAAATAAAATCTTCCAAAAAATAAAATTAAAAACTAATACTGTATTAAAAAATTTATGTGATGTTTGTGGTTTTTCTCAACTTTTAAAATTTTGTAATTTGTTTTATCATTTGTCATTCTAAATAAATACTTTCAAAACTAATTTTATATTTCTAACCTTGTTTGTTTTTTTAAAGTGGGCCCTCAAAGTTGCATATGCCAGGCTTTCCATGCTACAAAACATGGTTCAGGCCCTATATCCTTTTTTCTTCCTAGTTTTAGGTGGTTTGGGGTATAAAGCAATATCTTTAGAGTCTCAACTATAGATAATTGCTGTATGAATGAGTAGTTTCCATGTAGACATTTTACATGGCTCTTGGCCTCCTTTTTTGGTTTGTAGAATAAATTGTGTTTCTAGAATTAACCAGAAGCTGAGGACCACTCATGGAGCTTGAGTTTTAATCTTAGCCTCAGATTTCTTCTTCCTTCACCATTTTGCTAGCTGTAGAATGGAGGCAGATTGCAGGGAAAATGGGGAAGAGGGCCATATGCATGCAGAATTCTAATTTGATGACTCATTTAGGGAATACTTCCTATTGGACCCCAGTTGTTATATCTTACTAAGAAATCTGGTAGAAGTGAGAAAGGAGAAGGCATATGATGACCCATTTAAAAAAAAAGTGAGGCTATTTAGCCAAAAGAAGAGATATGTGAGTTGGAGACTTGTATTAGCAGCCCTTACCATAATACTGCATAAGAAACCTGCTCAAAACTCAGTGCCAGGAGATAGTGGATCTTTATTGCTTGCAAACACAGATATGTGGACCCACTGAAGTTCAGCTGATCTAGGCTGAGCTCAGTAAGGCCTGGCTCCACACTATGGGTTAGGTCCAGGTCTGTGCCATATCACCTTTATCCTCCTTGAACCAGCAGCTAGCAGAGTCATGTTCTTCTCATGGTGAGAGGCGGAGCTCAAGAAGCCAGGAACAACTTTGCAAACATTTGAAGCCTCTGCTTGTATTATGTCTACTAACATTCCATTGGATGAAGTACGTCATTGGCCAAAGCAGGGTAGGAAAATTACTCTACCTTGCTTTGAAGATAAGTCATATGGACAAGGCAACATCAGTGGGGCAAGGAAGATGGAGGTGTAGGGATGGAGGGCATGAACATCCGGTGAACAGTCATCTCACACAACCACAAGAACTGCCAAGTCAAAGAAAGAAGAGATTTCCTCACCTCTCAGTCCTCAACCCACAATAGTCCATCATCACTCCTTGCTTTTTCCAAAATTACTGTCTTACTAATTTTGCTCCATTGTATCTAAAATCTAATTCTCCCTTGTTGTCACTAAACTCCTTGCCTGGACTACTGTTACAGCCTGCTGATCGCTCTCCTTGTCTCTGGTCTTGTCCTTTCCTAATTCATCAGCACAGAGCCACTCGCTAGTATTAGTATCTCATCAGCACCAGCATTATTGTTATCGATTTTGCATTACTCTTCCTAGTTTATGTGCCTCGCTCCTTCATTGTACCAAGAGCCTTTGGATGGCAAAAACTGTGTTTTATTTATCTTTGAATCTCCAGCATCCTGCACTGGGCCTGACACATAGTAAAACTTCAATAAGTAAATATGGGAAGAAGGAGAAAAAGAAGGAAGATGGAATTCCAATTTAAGTCTGTCTGACCCTAAAGCCTAAACTCTTTCTACTCCACCATAATTTAGCCTTAGTCACAGATGTGTTGCTTATAAAAATAAGGATAAAGCTCAAACCCTCCCACCAATATACCAGTGGAAACACAGGCTACTGGGACCCCAATGAGGTACCACGTCACAGCCCCTAGGATGGCTAGAATCAGAACGTGAGGTAAGTTTTGTCGAGGATATGGAGAAGTTGGAACCCTCGTCCACTACTGATGGGAATATGAAATAGTGCGGCTTCATCAGAAAACAGTGGGGCAAAAATTAAACCCAGAATTACCACAGCGCCCATCGTTACATTCCTGGGTGTATGCCTAAGAGAGATGAAAATACACATCCAAACAAAATCTTGTACTTTACAGTTAGTGCACATTTGTTAACAATTGCCAAAATATAGAAACAAACAAAATGTCCATTAGGAATAGATAGATAAAATATGTTTTATCCATATAAGTGCACATTATTTGGCCATAAAAACAAATCAAGTATTCGTGCCTGCTACCACATAGATGCTTCTTGAAGAATTAAGCTAACCCATTGGAATGAGTTGCAAAGATAGTATATGATTCTATTCTTGTGTAAATCCAGAAAAGGAAAATCTATGGGCAGTAAACTTGAGGTTGCCTAGGACTGTGGCTTGGAGTTAGAGGGTGGGAATTTGGGGAAGTGACAGCTGAAGCACACAGGGTTCTGCTGAGGTGACAAAAAGCGTTCAAAAGTGGTGGTGCTGATTGTACTTATCTGTGAATATGCTAAAAACCAACTAATCGTACCCATTAAAGCAATGCATGGTATAGTAAGTATATGTTATCTCAATAAAGCTTTCAAACTTAAAAAAAATAGCAGGCTACTAGATTAACTAAAGATCTTCCTCTCATAAATGCAATAATCCTTCCTAATCCTAATTCTTTAAAAATGGAAATGTCTAGAAGCCATAAAAATTTTTAAATGGCCATAGCACTTGAAATATATAAAAAGATGCTCAACTTCACTCTCAGAGAAATGTATATACTATTTTTTACCTGATAGGTTGGCAGAGATCAAAAAGGTTTTAACGTTGTACTTGTGAAGGATGTGGAGAGAGACATTCATATGTGTTGCTGCTGGGAGTGTAATTTGGTACTCTCAGTGGAGGGCAGTTTGGCAGTATCTGTCAGCTCTTCGTATACTAATATGGGGAGGTCTCCAGACTGTCTTGTGTTGTAAGTGGAAAGGCAAGATGCAGACCATGGAGTGCACTCTCACCTTTGGTGGGTGCTGGGGAGAAAAGCAGGTATACATACATGTTGTTACTGCTCAGGCAGGCTCTGGAAAGATATGTAAGAAACTGTTACTAGCACATGCATTTGGGAGGGGAATTGAGCTGGAACACAACGGTGAGAGAGATTTCTTTTTCTTTGTGTATTCTTTTGTATCTTTTTGTTTGATCCATGTAGAATAGCATTGTTTACATGACAGAAACAATATCAGAAGATCAACAACTGGAGAACACATTTGCAACATAATACAGCAAAGGGCTAATTTCCTTATTCTACAGAGTTTATAAATAAGTTAAATTGTGATGGAGAAGTAGGTCAAGGTTGTAAGCACTAGTTTTAGGAAGAAATACAAATGGCCAATGAGTATATGAAAAAGATGCTTAACTCATACATTATTAAAGAAAAAAGAAAACCAGAGAAAAATCAAGCTCTATTATTAGATGTGTTAAAAGAAAGACACAGTGACTGATTATTAAGGGGTTGTTGTCAAGGGGTTTCTTTCAAGAATCTAACAAAGGAAAGATTTCTAGCATCTGAAGGAACTAATTTTTTCCAGTCCTTAGGGTCTTTAATTCCTGTGGTACCCAATGGAGGGGTGTTGACAAGACCTAGAGAAAGAAGGTAAAGGAAAATAATGAAAGAGCATGTAGGAAGCATAAAATCTCAGAAATGGCAGGGATCTTGGAGCTCATCTTTCAAATTTCCCATCTAATACATCGTGTCTTAGGACACAGTCCCAGATTAGCCACTTAATAACATTGAGAAAGTTTATTACTATATCATTCATTCATTCAATAAATATTTAGTGAGTTCCTTCTATGTGTCTGGCACAGCCTGTGGCACGAAGACAGACATTAATCAAATATTTATTCAAACAAATGTAAAATTGCAACTGTGGCAGACTATGAAAGCCTAAGGGTATGATACGAAAAATTGAGCTGGTTATGGTGAATAGGAGCTTAACCAGACAACAACAAAACATACGGGGCAGAGGCAACAGCATGTGCAAAGGCCCTTTCAGGGGGGCTCATGGCAAGGCCTATGATGGAAAAGATTGGGGATGGGAGGAACATGCAATATGAAGCAAGGCTGAGAAGAAAGGAGTCTGACCTTAAGGAGGTTAGTCATAACCCTAAGAGCAATGGAATGCCTTCAGAGGGTTTGGGGACAGAGAGGAAGAGGACCAGAACTTAGATCAGAGTCACATTCTGAGAGTATTATTCTGGCTACAAAGTGGAGAATGGATTGGAAGGAGGCAAGAGCAGATGTGCACAGGTAAGTTAGGAAGCGGGTACAATAGACAAGAGAGGATGGTTGCTTAAATTAGAGTGTTGGAGGTGGAACAATATGGCCAAACGTAAAAGAGGTTTAGGAAGTAAAATGGACAAGACCTAATGATGGCCCTGGTTGGTGTGGCTCAGTTGGTTGGAGTGTAGTCCCGTAAATCAACAGGTTGCGGGTTCCATCCCCAGTCAGGGCACATACCTCAGTTATGGATTGATCCCCAGTAGGGAACATAGGAGAGGCAACTGACTGATGTTTCCCTTGCTCTCTCTCTCCCCCTCCCCCTCCTCTCCCTCTCTCTGTCTCTCTCTCCCCATCTTTCCTCTCACTAAAAGTAATGAAAAATGTCCTCAGATGAGGGAAAACAATTAAGGACCTAATGATGAATTAAATCAGAAGAGTGACAGAGGAAGGCATATGTCGGTAACATTTACTAACTAGATAAATGATGGTACCATGCATTGAGACCAAAAATAGTGGAAGCGAACTAAGTTGAGGAGGAAATCGGAGTTCAGTTTAGAACATGCCAAATATGAGAGGACACATCAGTTGGCAACATTTATTGATGGAGTACCTCCTAGGCCGCTGACCTTGGAATATATAGGTTTTCTTATTTGTAATAAAGGAGAGAAAAAGGATAAACACAGTTCTCCCTTCTCTGAGGCCCTTGCTGTTTTACTATTCTATTGTCTTTTCCTTCTGTCATTTTTCTGACTCTCCACTCCTCATTTATTTGATGGAATGTTCCAATATCTTACATTTACAGTTTGTTGGCCTATTAATTTCTGAAGACCTTTGTCCCCACTCCACTTCACTATCTAGCCCCATGAACCTTACCACTCAGAACTCATCCACCTTAAACTTCTTACTGTCCAAGTCTACCCTTCTGTCCTCCCAGCTTCCCCATTTTTCCCTCTACGTCCATGTTCTCCTTCATTTACTGTCCTATTTCCTGTCTTTCCATTATTTCCAAAACTCCCAGAAGGACTTCCTCCCTATCATGGCCTGACATGTAGCAGACATTCAATAAACATTTGTTGAGAAAATGATCATCTCTACTTCCTTACATCTCATTGATTTCCAGCCCTTTGTAGTCCAGTGTTGACCTTTATCAGTGCACCTTTAGGCCAATAAGGCTTCCTGATCACCAAATCCAATAGATACTCTTCAGCCTTTATTTTACTAGACCTCGCTTCAGTGTTGCTGACATTACTGCCTTCTTTTTCAGACTCTATTTCCTTGAATTCTGCATTTTCTGCCTCTCTATTTTTTTCTTTGTCTCTTTTAAGGAATCCTAACCCTCCAAGATTGTTTTCAGCCTTCTTCACTCTCATCTACACAGTTTCCCTAAACAATCCCATCCTCTCTTTATGTCGTTAACCCCAAAATATCTATGTCCAGTTTAGAACTCTATCAAACTCCAAAAATGTGTCTCCAACTGCTTACTGGATAGCCCCACCAGGCACCTGATAGGTATTCGTTAAATATTGATTGAATGAATGAAACACCTAAAGCACCTCATGGTTATCATGTCCAAAAGAGAAACCATCTTTTCCTCCCCGCACACTCCTCTTTTTATGTTCGCTATTCTAATTCATGGTAACATTACCCATCTAGTCAAATAAACTCCTCACATTAAACACCAAGGTCTGATTATTTTTACCCCCTAACTATGTTTAAATCTGTATCCTCCTCTCTATTCCCACTACTACTTTCTTGGTTCAGGCCTTCATCAGATCCCTGCTGGTTTTATTTAACTTCATTCAAAATAATTTTGTTAGATTGTATTGTGACAGCTGTCATATCAGCATGCATTTAAAAGAAAACCTATCAAAATCAGTGAATTTTTGTGTAGCCACTTTAATATTGAAGATGGAAGAAAATAAGCAACATATTCAGCATATTATGCTTTAATATTTCAAGAAAGGTTAAAAACACAACTGAAACACACACAAAAAAGATTTCTGCGGTGTATGGAGAAAGTGCTGTGAGTGATTGTGTCAAAAGTGGTTTCCAAAATTTTATGCTGGAGGTTTCTCACTGGATGATGCTCCACGGTCTACCAGCTGAAGTTGATAGTGATCAAATCAAGACATTAATTGAGAATAATCAATGTTATACCACATGGGAAAATATCCAACATACTCAAAATATCCAAATCAATAAAGTCATTGGTGAAAATGAAAAATGTGTTTTTTATTTTATGGAAAAAAAACAAAGGAACTTTTTGGCCAACCCAGTATTTTCTAATTTGTTGGTTTGTTTGTTTTTAATAGCCATCCTAGTGGGTGTGAAGTGGGATCTCACTGTGGTTTGGATTTGCGTTTCTCTGATGACTAATGATGTTGAGCACCTTTTCATTTGGGGGCCATTTGTGTATATTCTTTGAATGCAGTCTTTTTTTTTTTTTTTTTTTTAAGGAATCTCATCATGGTACTTCAGTACTCAACATTTTTTAATCACTCCCTACTGCCTAAATAATAAAATTAAAATTTCTTAGTGTGGCATACAAGGCCCTTCAGGAACAGGCCTCAGCCCATGGGTCAACAGCTTCTATTATTCTCTTCCTCACATTTTATGTTTTAGCCATATTGAACTGAGGGGGTGGGGTTGGGAATTTTCCTTTTATCTCCTTTAAAAAAGATTTTATTTATTTTTAGAGAGATGGGAAGGAAGGGAGAAAGAGGGAAAGAAACATCATGTGAGAAAGAAACATCATCAGTTATCCCTCACACACACCCCAACCGGGGACTGAACCCACAACCCAGGCATGTCCCCTGACAGGGAATCGAACCAGCGACCTTTTGCTTAGTGGAACAACAACCAATGAGCCACACCAGTCAGAGCTTATTTCCTTTTTTTTGTCACCTAGTCTCCAGCAATAGAGGGTGTTCCACCAAAATTAAGGAGAAGAGCACCTGACCAGTGGAGTGAGGAAGTGGGATTAGGATACCTGCAAATCACTGCTGGGTTTTCCTTTCCCGGTCTTATCCTTCTTGGCAGCACTCACTTTGCCCTAATGAAGCCCCGGCTATGCTCAGGTTTCTAGACCCTACTGAATGGATCTAGCTTTTAGGTCTTCCTGGGCTATGAGGTATGTGTTTCCTCATGTCCCTACACTTTGCTGGGACTCTGCAACCCAGAAAGAGGCAGGCGGGCAGAGGAGCAGGCAGTTTGTTCTGTGGGCCCCTTTCCTCTCTTGTCTTGACTGCAAAGGGCTGGAAAGTCAGCTTCTATTGTGATTAAGTTATAATTTAAGGCAGTGAACATGTGCTCTGCTGGCGGCTATAAAGATTCAAATCATAAAGTTTTACAGTGGAACAGTTTCTGTAAAAGCATCGTTAGGAAGTGGGAACCATGCCTTTAATTCTTATGACATATGGGACTGCCTGGTTTGTTTTGGTTTCAGCGGAGTTTAGTAGGGTGATGGTCTGACTAATTAAAGTCAGGCCTTCTTCCTTGCCACAGTGCTGTGCCTGTCAGAGGGACAACACAGGAAAGTGGGGCTTTTCTCCCTATCTCTGTTCCTACCTCAGTTTATCAGGGACAAGGAAACCTTAGAAAACAAAAGTAACCTTTCAATAACTGAGTATTTTAAAATCTCCAACCTGTCGGTCTTTGTTCCTTGTGGAGTCCATGTCTTTCTTTGTCCCGAGGGACAAACCTGAACCATAAACCAAGCCTAACTGGAAGATGATTTCCTTCAGGAGGATCAGCTGAGGAGACACTGTCTCCCAGGTCAAGGTCAGAAACAAAGCTCTGTCACTAGGTCAGTGGCAGAAACGAAGAATAGTAATGTAATAGCTCTCTTACCCAGTTTCCACTTAACTGACTTGCCAAGTGAACCAACACTGCTATGCTCTGTATAAAACACACTGACCCTGCACTGAACACTCAGCTGATGGTTCCTCTTGATTTCGCTGTTCCACAGTGATGTCACTCACTGCTACTCCCACCAGCTGAACTGCATGCTTACAAAGACTTGGCTATACTTGTGCTTAAGCCTGTTTGTGCCAGTGGTAGTTGTTATTGTAATTGCTTAATTTCATTGAATATTTTTTAAACTCAACTATGTAAAATTGGAAAGAGAGATGTTTGTTGTTGTTTTCTGAAAACCACATTGAAAACTAAGGTGAGTTTCTTTCAAATAAGTGCTGTTGAAAGAGGTGTGGGTAAGAATGATTGAGGGAAAACATCACAACACTCTAGGAATCTTCACTCTAATCTCTTTAAGTTCTTGTTCCACTATAAAAAGAAAACTAAAACCAAGAAATGTAGACAATGTATTGTAAGTGTGATTTATGCAGGAAAGATCTGGAAAGCCAGTCAGCAGACACATTCCTTGGCCTTATATCAAAAAATTGGAGAATGAATCTACATTTATGTATTTTAAGTTAAAATGTTTGAGGTAAATTTATATCTTTTTCAAGTGATATTGTGCTTTACAGGACTTTTGGGATAATCAGCCAGTGCATTGGATAAGAGCGTTCCTCTGTAATAGGATTTATCATTTATTGGTGCCGTTATTGAGTGTGTTAAATCTTTACAGAGAAAAGCATGGCTCTCCCCATTGTACAAATATGGAGACTGAGGCATTGAGCAGTTAAACTTCTTTAACTGCTAGTTAAACACAGAGACAGTGACTATTTCAGGTGTGCTAGCTATAGAACCAAGAAGAAAATGAAAAGTCTAACGTGGAATACATGAGCCAATGAAATGGGAAGAGGTGTTTATGTTTGATTTAAAAAGTAATAATAGGTTGGGCCGGAAATACTGCTAGGACTATAAAACTCGTGTCGCTTTGGAAAAACATAGTGTTACTATCATGTATTCAATCAATAACTATTGAGTCACCTACTCCATGCAAAGCACTGCCTTAGATTTTGGGGATATGGCAATGAAAAAAGTAGACAAAAGTCTCTGACCTCATGCCGTGCAGCTTACGTTCTTGTAGAGCTGAACATGTATATATCCTATGCCTTAGTAGTTTCATATCTTGGTATATTCTCTAGAGAAACTCTTGCTCACATACTCCAAGAGACATTTATGTGAGAATATTCATGGCAGAATTTTTCATAACAACAAAAACAAAGCCTATAAATAACCCGTATGTCCATTAACAGAATGGATTAGCAGGTTGTGGTATGCTCGTGTAATTGAGTGCTATAAAGTGGTGAAAATGTAAACACTATAACCATACACAGGGAATCAACACAGGGAACTCTTAGAAATATGATGTGGAGTTGGAAAGAAAAACAGTTGCAGAAGAATATATACAGTGTGATGCACTCATAAAGTTCCAAAACAAGCGATATATTACTAAGGACATACATATTTGGCAAATGGTAGAGAAAAATAAGGACTGAAGGGGAAAAGTCTGGGATGGCAGTTACACAAGTGGGGTAGGGGAGGGAGGAAGATGGGATCCAGAGGGAGCACATAACTGTCAGCGTTATATTCTATTTCTTAAGTTGGATGGTGATTCACCAAGTTTCATTTTATTATGCTTCGTATCTTCCTATATCTCCATATCATAAAACTCATGTTTAACAAAATTTTAATGCTTGGAAGAAGGAAAAGGAAGTAGAGAAGTGTTGAGATTAAAGTCAAAGATCATGACTTCGAGAAACTTAGGGTTAGAAGAGCCAAAAGCCAGACCTCCAGAAACAATTCACTTAGCTTGGTGGCTTGTACCAGGATCCAGGCCCTGGTTTTTCCTTCCACTCCTCTCCTATGGAGGGTCTGCATGCTCTGGAACTCCTCTCTTTTTCACAGTGTGTGATCTGTGGCTTCAGAAACATTGCAGACTGACATTGGAACCTTCCAGCAGGACCAATAAATGCTACAGGTAGGAAGCTAGAGATAGCTTGGGAAAGGTGTACGAGGTGGGACCCAGAAAAACCCAGAATTATCTTCTGGAGGGTGGGCTCCTCATAGCACAGGTTTCCTTCACTAGGTGAGTGTTCTAGAAGCCCATCTGTATCAGTGTACCAGCTGGCATTGTTGTGAGAGGCTGCGTTTGGCTTCAGTGAAATTTTTTTGAAGATTCTTTCAACGCATTTGCCCATTTCGTGAAGGGTGATTTATGAGCGCACCTGCCCACATTGCACTGAGTGTTCAGTAGTTTTTGACCCAAAACGGTATGACCCCCATGCCCCAACTTCCCTTATTCACCTGATCTCAGGAGTGACTTTTTTATCTTTTTTTTTGGTTTACCTGGATGAAAAGAAGTCCTCAAAGGGAAATGTTTTTCTTTCTTTTAAAATTGACTTTATGTAGGTATGACATACATAAAAAATAACATCAATTTAATTGCACAGTTCAATGAGTTGAAAAATACATACAGCAATGTATCTACAGGGAAATGTTTTGTTGATGTGGAAGAGGTACAACAACAACAAAACTGGCAGAAACACTAAAAGGCATCAGAATCAACGGGTTCAAAAACTTTTTAGCAGTAGAAAAATATTGATAGGTATATTGCATCAAATAGAGAGTACTTTGAAGGTGACTGACGTTTAAACATGTACAAGTAAATACACAATTTTTTATAAATAAATTCTGGCTTTTTGGGTCCCCCCATGTATGTTAGAGCAGTCTGGCTGTGGGCTTAGAGCCATCAGGCAGAAGATATCCTTTGGCTTCAGGTTGCTGCCATAGCTTGGAACTAAGCTGTGTGTGTCTGCATGTATTTTTATGGGTATGCTTATGTTTTCGGAGTGGATAGAATACGCCAACCAAACTTTGAGGAAAAAAAATTGTTCTGGCCTTGGCAGAAACAGCAGATGACCTGGCCTGCACCCTTACCCTGAGTCGTAATATTGTGCAGAAGCAACCAGACATAGTGTGAGCAATGAGCCCTTCAGTCACGTGCTTTGGCTGGAGTCGTTGGTTTGGTTATCAAGAAGGCAACCTATTGCTTTGGGAAGCACAGCTCATTAGGAATGGAACAAAACAGTTGTTATTAAAAATAAGAAGAAGTGCCCTGAGTGGTGTGGCTCAGTTGGTTGGGTGTAATTCCACAAAGCAAAGGGTTGCCAGTTCGACTGCTGGTCAGGGCACATGCCGGGGTTGTGGGCCAGGTCCCTAGTTGGGAGCATTCGAGAGGCAACTGATCGATGTTTCTGCCTCACATCAATGTTTCTTTCCTTCCCTTTCTCCCTCCTTTTCCCTATCTTAAGAAAATAAATAAAATATTTTTAAAAACAACAAGAAGAAGAGTGAAAATAAATTGAATTACCTTTTCTAAAGCTGTTTTCTGAGTAGCCCAAATAGTGTTCCAAGTGTTTCCCAACATATCTGTGTTCTTTTATTCACTTTAAAAATTCCTTCATTCAACCATTATTTGCTGAAATCCACTATGCACTAGCCTTAATTCTAGACTTTGAGAATGTATTAGTGAATAAATGGATATGGTCCCTTCCATTATAAGGCTTATAGTCCAGTGAGGAAAACAAACAATTAAACATAAATATTTATTGTTACAAATAGCAATGAGTGCTATGAACTGAATGACACAACAATATAAAATAATTAGGTGATCAACTAAGGGTGGTCTCTGAAGGAATCCATTTAAATAAAGAGCTGAAGTTAAAACCTACAATGAGCAAGGGCATGTTCAAAAGAAAGAACAGGTTATTTTAACAGCTGTGAGGCAGGAAAGTGCCTGTTACATTCGAAGAATGAGAAGGAACCAGTTAGCTCTCATAACATAACAAAAATCAAAAATCTCAGTTGCATACAATAGTAGCATTTCTTTCTCATGCATCCATAGGTTGGCTGATCAAGGCTCACCTTGGCCAAGTATCTCTGCTTCTTGCAGTAGGTTGAGCTCTAGTCTGATCAATGTTCATTCTGTACCTTGGGCTGAAGAGAGCTCTCCTCAGGAGGACCAACCACACAAGCACATTTCAAGCTCATGCTTGGGTCATATCTGACCCAAACTACCATTGACCAAAACAATCATATAAATAAGCCAAAAGTCAAGGAGCATAGAAGTAAACTCTCCCCTGCAGGTAGTAAGGGAGCAAATATTTTGGAACAATAATCTAACACAATCTACCTCTTGTTCATGAATATTCGTGTTCCTCTCACCTGCTACACTCACAATCCCAATACTCCCTCCAATTTTATCCAAATCATGTTCACCTGGCCTGAAGTCCAGGATTTTGTAATCTCTATATCAGGCCTAAATATGGTTTCATTAGATTTTAAAAAATGCAAAACCATCACCCTCATACATTTTATGTAACTGGTGGAATAGGTAGATGATAACTACAATAAATTACTCCATTCATAAAGGTGAAGAACTAGATACACATAGAAATCACTAGTCCATAGCAGTTCTGAAATTCTACTGGGCAAATGTTAACAGGTCCCACCATCCTAGGAATTGGGAATGTTCTCTGATGAAGCCCTGGTTCTGCTTTCTGGGAGTGGATCTTCAATCCATTGCTCTCCATGGCTCTTTGTTCTGTCCTCTGGAAGTCCTCCCTTTTCCATCATCCTTGAACACTCCTGAAGGGCATTAAATAAAGTTCCTATTTGGTGACACTGCGGCTTTTTCAACTGACTGCCTGCTTGTAGAAATTTGGGGACTTAGACTGTTTTACATCTTGAACGGTCTGTCTCTTTTAGTTAGAGCTGGCAGCGCTTTGGCAGTACAACTCTTCACAAACTTTGTGGTGGTTGCGTGTAGTTGGTACAAGTCCATTCTGTGTGTCACAAGCCATACCCACAATTTTTATAAGACATGATCTATCCACACTTAATTACTGGTACACTGGTCATGTCAGGCTGCCCTAGATGCCAACTTTTTCCTTCCGATTTTAATGAAGACCCTTGATTTTGACTTTATCTTGAAACTACTTCTTCTGACAGCACCCTGGATTTGATCTTTAGCTCCAGGATGGATCTTAATTAGACATATTTTCCTGGAGAGTCTGGAGATAAGAAAGTCTTATTTTTTACCCTAGTTTTCAGTCATTTTGCGTAGATTCCTCTTCCACTGTATAGTTCCTACTTGTAAACCATTCTCTATTTTACTTGTTAGAGATGTTTATATCTTTCTTTTTAGGGCCTCATCAAATGTAGCTAAAAACAACCAGCTTATGTTTTCAGTATTTTGCCGTAAGATCTCCTCTTCCAACTGTACTAGTTAATCAGATACATTTTTTTGTCTTGTATTATTATTGTTTAGCCAGATGTTTACCTCTACATGATACAAGTTGCTATTACTACAGTGTCTTTTATATTAGCTTCCTTGCTGCCCACTATCTAGTTGCAAAGCCAATGTCACATATTTTAGATGTTTTGTTGTTTTTGTTATAACAGTATCTCCCTACTTAAAGTAATTGGAAAAGACAAAATCACCAAGAAAAAATCATGTAAAAGGGAGAAAATAAAAGGGCACAGACCCAACCCCTGGAGAACTCTAACAGTTAAAACTCTAGCAGAAGAAAAGAAGAAAGGAGGCTGAGGAGGAGAGAACAGAGATGATATAACACAGGAGAAGAAGGGGGGAGTGGATTAAGAAAGAGCAGATGGTGAGTTATGTCAAATGCTACCGAAAGATCAAGAAAAGAGGCATGTCTGCAGGATTTGGCAATATGGAGGGCTGTGGACAACCTTGAGAGCCATTTTAGTGGGGTGACAGGGCAAATTCAAACCAGCGTGCGTGGAAGAGTTCATGGGAGGTGAATAATGGCATAGAGCAGATAGAGACAACCCTTTGGAGATGTTTGGCTATAAAGAAGAGCATAAAAATATCATGGCAGGTGGAAAGGGTGTGGGGTAATGTAGGGAATTTTTCTGATAGAGGATACTAGTGTATATGTGTATGCTGATGGAAATTATCCAGACAAAGAAAATGACTGATAATGGAAGAGAGATGGTAATTAATGAAGCAGTTTTTAAAAGGCAAGAAGTGGTGGGATGCAGAACACATGAGGAGGACTTGACTTTAATAGGAAGAGGGTCATTGCCTCAGTTGTAACAGAAGAGAACAAGGAGAAGACATGTTAATTCAGAGGCAGGAAGCCAAAACAATGACAGCTAACATTTCCCGGGTGTCTATTGATTGTCAGGCATGGTGCCAAATGTTTTGCATGCAATACTTCAGTCCTGTGAAACTGGTTATATTTCATCCCCATTTTATGGGTGAGAAAACAGAGGTTTAAAGAGGTTAAGTCATCTCTGTAAGACTTCTCAACATACAAGCACCAGAGCTGGGATTTGAACCCAGTTAGTCTGACCCTAAATCCACACTCTTAACTTCTATTCTGGACTAACTTGATTCATTTTTACCTAGAGGAATAATACTTTTAAAATGAGATGACACAAGAATGCACTGCAAGACAGACCAGAACTGATCTAGTCTAGATCTCTGTAGGCTCCCTTCTCGAATGGGCAGGAGGAGTGGGGAGACAGTGCAACAGAAAAGATGTCCAGAGGAAGTGGAGAGATCAGACTACTACTGGTACCAATCTTTTCTCCTTTTATATACTGCACATTTTTCAAGGCATTTTTATATTCCTTCTCTTAGCAAGTAATGAGTAGCTTAAATGGAGTTAGAAGTCTTTCTGTAGGAAGAAAAGGAACTGTTTTCGGGTAGCCATGAGGTGGTTGAGTATTACGGGATCAGAAATGAGGTTCTTCCAAATACCACATGATTTCACTCACATGTGGAATCTAATGAGCAAACTGAACTAACAAGGAACATGGGGACAGACTCATAGATGGAGAGCAGATGACAGCTACTGACAGGGGAGAAGGAGTGGAGGGGTTGAGCAAAAAGGAAAAAGGACTCATGGACATGGACAGCAGTGTGGTGATTGCTGGCAAAAGGGGTGTAAGGGGACTAAATGGTAATGGAAAAAATAGAATTAAGATTAAATGTAAAAAAATGGGGTTCTTCGTTCTTTGTATTGCTAGCCTTTGGCATAGCCTATGACTAATTCAGGCATAATGTTAATGTGTATACCTTTTAAGGGGATGAATTCTATCTCCTTGTGGGTCAGTTAGCACTGCTGTACCTGCTCGATGCCAGAAGCCCAGCTTTCAAACATCTACTCTTAAACAGAAAGAAAGCTGATTGGAAGTGCGTGGAGGAACTCAGTTTTGCAGCACTACTTTAGAAAGCATCCTGACGTGTACAGTGACTAGAAAGAGCAGTGCCATGCCTGTGTCAGAAAATATTCTTACCATATTAACTTGCACAATGCTTTGTGCCCATTCATTTAGCAGACATTGAACTAGTACTGAGTTCCAGGCCCTGAGCTGGCTGAAGGGAAATAGAGATGAATGAGGCTCTTCTCCTGACCTTGAAGAATTTCTAAGCTAGTGGGCAAGCAGACTACCCTGAAAAGGTGTTCAGTGAAGATCTATCCAAGGCGCTGTAAGAACAAGCAGTGCCAGGGTAGACAAGGAACCAGATCAGAGGGGCCAAAGTTTAAGCAGTTGTGCAACTTGATCTGAGTAGAGATGATGATTTATAGTTTGCTCTCATATACACGTTCATTATTCTATTTGAATCAGATTTTCATAGACTTCCCCCTTATTACCTTTTCTCCCTTGAGCCTTCCAAAGGCTATCAGCATGAAGCTTGTCAAGTATGTGAGGGACCAAGGAACCCCCTAAGCTATGAGCTCTCTTTTCCAGATCAAGAGTCAGGGCCCACAGCTGGCCTCAGCTGGCCTCAGCTAGCCTCACTGGCTAAACCCCTTATCCTATCCAAGAACTGAAATGTCTCCAAAATCTGCTTTTCCAGCCTTGGACTCCAGATTCTCCTTCCTTCTCTGTTCTTCACAAGCTATAGAGCCTCCTGAGGAAGGGGTTGGGTCATCTCAGTTTCAGGGTTTATTAGTCAGGGTAGGTAATTACTACATCAAGAAAAACCCTATTTAGAAGGCATCTTCATAGTGGCGATTTTGGAATTCAGGTTTGTTAACCTGTAGGGTTCAGAATTATCTGCTGGTGTTCTAGCTGGCATATGAGAAAAGAGAGACAGCATGAAGGATCAAGTAGGAGACTCTTATTGGCCCAGGGGAAATGGCATTATTCACTCCCACCTACAAGCCAATGACTAGAATTCAGTCATCTCTAACTGCAAAGGAAGCTGGGAAAATCCATCGAGTTCTGTGCCCTGGAAGAAAAGGAAACAGGTTTCAGTGGGCACACAATAGACTCCACTGCACGGTGGGTAGAACTGACAGAAAGAGCAGACTTCTGAGCTCTGGTGATGATGATGATGATGATGACAACAGGCCCCCCAACTTCCAAGCCTAGAGACCCAGCATATTCTACTTCAGGGCAGTGCTGGGAGAAGCACCGTCCACCCCCTTAATAAAAGGAGCCCAATGCGTGGGGGCTGAGTGAAAACTGCTGTCACTAGGATAGAAACTGACTCGTGGTCTGGAAGAGGGTTCTCTGGTGAATCACGCTGTAAGTCTATCTGTCTCTCTTCAGCCTTTTTCAACCAGGGCAAGTACAGATGCCCTCAGGGCCCCCTTGAATGTAATGAATTAGCTCCTCTTCTGTGCATCTAGAAAGTGCCATCTAGATGAACTAGTTGTACCTTGAGAGAACTAAGGAAATAGTTACTTAAGTAGTTTTTCTGCCTCTGGTTCAGTTGAGGAATCCTGGTTGAGAAACTGCCTGAGGAGATGAAACAGAATTTTTTATATTTGAGGTAATTGTTCTGGGTTCTTTTCTCCCCCTCCCCCCAATCTCCTGCCCCCTGAAAGGAAGCAAACTGATGTCATGAGAAATTCCTTTCTAATAACAAAAACAAATGGGAGGTCTCAGGGGATTGCTTACATGGAAGGACCGTGGCCGTTTAAGAATGAGAAAATGGTGACTCCTACACAGAGTTCTGGTTAAGTATCAGGTAGAATTTTTCCAGCGTCATTCTGAATCAAGAGAGGCAGTGAAATCACTTTAGTAAAATCTTTGAGTGGGAAAAATGTAAAGAAAACAAAATCCAACTCAGGCAGCTTTTCCCCAGGAAAGGCATTCGTCAGGCAGCTGCTGGAGCCAGCCGCCTCTCCAGGGCCCGCTTTTCAGTGTCACTCCGGTGCCTTTCCATGCTCTGGGTTTTAATTCTAGCCTCTAATCTCAGTTGCTTCTGTGATAAATTAATTGTAATGATAGAGGCCCCAGTTACGAGGTCTGTACCGTTTGCTGGTAATGTGAGCGACAGGTTTAGGACCTGCTTTATTTAAGATGCTGGGGTAATTACATGGGAGTTAGCATATGCAGGCAGAGATATGATTCATTCTTCCAGCCACAAGCATGACACAGCTGTTTGCAGGATAAAATAGGGGAACCGTGTTGTTACAAAATGTTCCCCTTATTATACCTCATTAAAAACAAGGCTGTGATAAGTCAGGACGGGCAATGAAGAAAATCTATTGCCCCTCCGTAAAACCTGAAAGGAGACGGGCTCAGAGCTGTGCCGTGTCATTTTATTTATTATTTATTTTATTTTTTGTCCTTTCCCTGACTCTTTTCTCCCTGTTATTCAGCAATTCACTGAATACTTGGGGAAGGAACAGACTCCTAGACCCTCTTCCTTTCTTCTTATAAAACAGTCTGCCCTTTCCCCTCCTTAGATAAAGCTGAGAATTCTCAGAAAGAGAGAGCATTCACTCAGAACAAAGGAATGAGGGTCTTTTCGGCAGCCTGTCCCAATTTTGTCCTCTTCACCTTCAACAGGAGCACGTGGGCTGACGGAGCACCCAGAGCTGACGGAGCTCAGAGGCTCCAGCAGGGAGCAGAGCTTCAAAGTCAGAGAAAGCCATGGATGAGAGATAGAGGTTCATCCTTTCAAGAGCCAGACATATGCTGTCTTCCCCCATCGTGTTGTTTTTTAAAAATAACTTTAAAAATTGAAATGAATTTTGGCCTCATTTCATTCTTTCTTTTTCCTCTCTCCAAGAGAGCTAGTGAGAGTTTAAACCAACCTGCAGCTTAAGATTGAACCACAGACACCGGGCCAAATAAATTAGGCTGTACTTTACCAAAATGGATAGTTAGGAAAGAAAGGAGATACCATGTAGACAATATTCTCTAGACAATAACTACTCAGGGCCATTCCAGACAGCTGGTCCGTGAAATATATATCTGTCTACTCCATGTCTACTCCACAGCAATACCCATTTGGAAAGCCATAGACCTAGTACATGGGCTGGGAAGTTAAATTGCTTGGGTTCAAATCTTAGCTCCACCACCTCCTAACTGTGTGGCCTTGGGAGAATTGAGTCAATATCTTCATGCTTCAATCTCCCCAATCAACAAAATGAAATTTGCAATAATGTTACCTGCCTCTAAGGCTGTTATAAGGAATAAATGAGATTGTTGATATGAAGAGTTTAGAACAATGCCTGGCAAACAAGTACTCATCAAGTGCTATTATTATAAGAACAGAGTTAACAGCAGCAAAGTGCTATGAACCAGGCTATGTGTTAGATTGGAAAAGACAGTTTAAAAAATTGTGGTAATTGCAACAGAAGTAAAGAATATAACCTAATTTATGACCGCTCTTTAGAATTTGGGTTTCAAAATGAAGTCAAATTTTTGGTTGGAGATACAGGGAGGGAAGCCCATTGGCATTCATCATTGTTTGAGTTATAAACCAAGAACATGTTTATGCTGGTAACAGGGGCCTTCATGAAAAGTATGAAGTAGTGGCCTTCATACTTTTTTCCATGGTGATCTACAGTAAGATATATGTTTTATAGTGTGACTCAGAACACACCCCTGCAACTCAAACAAGTTTCACAAAAACAGTACTTTTTGAGATACACTCTGCCATTTTTCTGTTTTACTCTCCTATTGTACTTCATTAAAAAGTGCTGGTCATCACTGGTAAGTTGCTATTACCCTCTACCAATGGATCTTACTTTGGTGAGTTCTCAGTAGGTTCTTGTTGAATTGAGTTGAAGTATTCTGGAGGAGAGGGTAGAATATGGAAAGGGCAGAGACAAGTATGCATGGCATGTTCAGGCTACACCAAGTTTTTAAATACTGCTGGAGTAATAAAGTTCATGCTGAAGAGGTAGGCAAGGGGCCAGGTAATATAAAATCTTATATATAATACAAGTAAGTAGGATTAGAAAAGCATTACATCTTAAGGGAAGAGATAATGTAGATTTATAGATAACTATACTATAAAATAGAAGGTAGTAAACACTTTCAATTCTGAGAAGTTGTTATAGGAGTTCAGAGGAAAATGAGATGACTTTCAAATGGCTATATCTGATATTCCTTGGGATTCTGTTCTACACGTTATTCATTCATTCACTCAGTGAATATTTATTGAGTTCCCACTATGTGCCAAGCACTCTCCTTTGGCTCTCATCTACCTCCCTGGTTTTAAATACATGAGGATGACTTGGGTTTTTAGCTGCCTATTAAGCATTTTCTGGCATGGAAAAGCAAAAGTCTTGTTTCTCAAAATCCCGCTTAAAGTTCCAGTGCATCCCTTTGACTTTGATTTGTGCCCATTCCTGAACAAATTGCTGTGGCCAAGGCAACATAATGCTCAAATTGTCTCATGGTGGGTCACATTCATTACCCTGGAGTGAGGGTAGAATCTGCTTCACCAGAATCTCAGAGTCTGAGGATGGGGTAGAGGGTGCTCTTGAATGCCCCATTTTGTTTCACAACTCTCAATCTTTATATATACTGTTTCCACTGCCTGGAAAATGGTCTTTCATCATTTTGTCTAACTATTGAGTAACTATTTGTCCTTTGAAACCCTGCTCAGTAATTATCTCCATTTTGAAATCTATTCTGTTGAACAGAGCTGATTACATTCTTTTCTATATTCTTTTGTACTTTAAACATAGATCAACCATTGAATGTATCAACCAGTATTATAATTGTCTGTGTCAGGGTCATCTCTCCCCCTATTCTGTGAATTACTTCAGTGCAGGAACTGTCTTAAACATTTTTCTATCCCAACACTGAGCCTGAGCATAGTAGGTACTCAATGAATGTTTATTAAACTATTCTTTATTTAGGTAGTTGCAGCAAAATGTAATTTCAACTAGAAAGGGAAATGTTAGATGTGTTTCTTAGAAACAGTTAAACATACATAATGAGGGATCAAAGGGGAAATGAGAAATTGAGATGAATGAAAATGATTACACAATATACTAAAACTTATGGGATGCAGCTAAAGCAGTATTCAGAGAGAGATTTATAGCTATAAATACCTTCATTTAAAAAAGCAGACATAGCCCTGGCCAGGTAGCTCAGTTGACTAGAGTGTTGTCCCAATACTCTAAGGTTTTGGGTTCAATCTCCAGTCAGGGCACATACAAGAAACAACCAATGAATGCATAAATAAGTGAAATAACAAACTGATCTCTCTCTCTCTCTGCCCTCCCTCTCTTTCTCTCTCTTTCTCTCTCCCTGTCTCTCTTTCTCTCCCCCCTCCTCTCTCTGTCCCCCATCCTCTTTCCCTCAAATCAATAAATAAAAATTTTAAAATGAAGACATATTTCAAGTCAATAACCTAACCTCCCAACTTAAAAAACTAGAAAAAGAAGAGCAAACTAAACCCGAAGCAAGCAGAAGGAAATGATAAAGATTAGTGAATAAACGTATGAAATATAGAATAGAAAAACAAAGGATAAAAATTAACAAGATCAAAAGTTGGTTCTTTTGAAAGATCAACAAATGAACACACCTTTAGGTAGACTGAACAAGAAAAAAAGAGAAGATTCAAATTACCAAAATCAGAAATGAAAGAGGAGACATCACTACCAGACATACAGAAATAAAAAATCATTGTGAGAGAATACTATAAACAACTGTATGTCAATAAAATAAATGATTTAGAGGAAATAGACAGATTTCTAGAAAAATTCAAACTACCAAAACTGACTCAAGAAGGAAATCTGAATAGACCTATGACAAGTAAAGAAATTGAATTAATAATTTTTAAAACTTCCCACAAAGAAAAGCCCAAGCCCAAATAGCTTCACTGGTGAATTCTACAAACTTTTAAAGAATAATTAACACAAAGTCTTCACTAATTCTTCCAAAACATAGGAGAGTAAGGAACCCTTTCCAAATCATTCAGTGAGGCTGGTATTACTCTGATACCAAAACCAGGCGAATATCATCACAAAAAAATTAAACTACAGATCCCTTATGAATATATGTGCAAAATCTTCATTAAAATTCTAGGAAACCTAATTCAGCAACATCTACAAAATATTATGCACCATGACCAAATGGGACTTACCCTGAGAATGCAAAGTTGACTTAACATATAAATAAATCAATGTAATATACCATATCAATAGAACATAGGACAAAGCCACATGATAAATGCAAAAAATGAAAAGCATTGACAAAATTCACTAGCCCTTCATGATAAAAAAAAAAAAAAACCAGTCAATAAACTGGGAATAGAATGGAACTTCCTCAATGGTGAAAGACTGGCTGCTCTCCCCCTAAGATCAGGAATAAGACAAGATGTCCACTCTCTTTATTTCAACATTGTACTTGAGATTCTAGCCAGAGCTATCAGGCAAGAAAATGAAATAAAAGGCATTCAGATTGGGAAGAAAGAAGTAAACTCAATAATAAAAAAAATTAAATGGGCAAAAATTTAAATAGATATTTCCCTAAAGAAGATATGAATGCTTAGTAAACACATGAAAAGATGCTCAAAATCATTAGTCATCAGGGAATTGCAAATCAAAACCACAATAAGATTCCACTCTCACCTACTAGGATGGCTATAATCAAAAGGTCAGAAAATAAGTGTTGGTGAGGAGAAATTGAAGCACTTATATACTTCTAGTGGTAATGTAAAATGGTGTGAACACTTTGGAAAACAGTTCAGCAGTTCCCCAAAACGTTAAACATAGGGTTACTATTTGACCTAGTAATTCCATTTCTAGATTTGTACCTGAGAGAACTGAAAACATATGTCTACAAAACTAATGTTCATGGAAGCATTATTCATAATAGTCGAAAGGTAGAAACAACCCAAATATCCAGCAACTGATGAATAGATAAACAAATTGTGATTTATCCATACAATGGTATATCATAAAAAGGAATTAAGTAAAAACATTTAAAGAAGAATTAATGCCAAATCTTCTCAAACTCTTCCCAAAAAATTGAGGAGGAGGGAACACTACTCAACTCATTTTATGAGGCCAGCATTACCCTGAAACAAAAGTCAGATAAGGAAGGATACTATAAGAAAAGAAAACTACAGGCCAATAACACTAATGAATATAGATGCAACATTCTCAGCAAAACATTAGCAAAGTAAATTCAATAGCACACTAAAAGGATAATACACAATGATCAAGTGGGATTTATCCCTGGGATACAAGGATGGCCCAACAAGCAAAAATCAATATATGTGATACACTACATTAATAGAATGAAAGATAAAAGTCATATGATCACCTTGATAGATGCAGAAAAGCATTTGATAGAATACAACACCTTTTCATGACTTAGAACCTTAAAAAAATTGAGTATAGAAGGATCATACCTCAACATAATAAAGACAATATATGGCAAACCCACAGCTAACATCATACCAACTAGTGAAGGGTTGGAAGTTTTTTTTCTAAGATTGGGAACAAGACAAGGGTGCCCTCTCTTATAATTCCTATTCTATTTATACTGGAAGTTCTATCCATAGCAATCAGGCAAGAAAAATAAATAAAGCCATCCAAATCAGAAAAGAAGTAAAATTGACTTTGGCAGACGATATGGTCTTATTTGTAGCAAATCCTAAAGACTCCACCAGAAAACTGTTAGAACTAATCAACAAATTCAGTAAAGTTGCAGGATAAAAGTCAACATACAGAAATCAGTTGTATTTCTGTACACTAACAATGAAATATCTGAAAAAGAAATAAAGAATAACAATCCTATTCACAATAGCAACAAAAACAATAAAATATTTAGGAATAAATTTAATCAAGGGGAGTAAAAAATCTGTATACTGAAAACTATAAGGCTTTGATGAAAGAAATTGAAGAAGACCCAAATAAATGGAAAGATTTTCCATGTTCATGGACAGAATTCATGTTGCTAAATGTCTATACTAGTCAAAATCATCTATAGAATTAGTGCAATCCTTATCAAAATTCCAATAGCATTTTTCATAGAAATAGAAAAAAAATTCTAAAGTTTGTATGGAACCACAAAAGACCCCAAATAACCAAACAAATCCTGAGAAAGAAGAACCAATCTTGACTTCTGGCCAAGATGGAGGCATATGTAGACACACTGTGCCTCCTCATACAATCAAAAGAAGAACAACAATTTAAAAACAAAAAAAACCCAGAACTGACAGAAAATCGAACCGTATGGAAGTCTGGCAACCAAGGAGATAAAGAAGAAACATTCATCCAGACCAGTAGGAGGGGTGGAGACCGGCAGCTGGGCAGAGAGGACTCATGGCAAGGCGGTGGCTGGTGGACCCAGCAAAGTGGCAGATTGTGGAGCGGGGTGGGCAGAGCTGCAGCTGGCCCGTGAGGCAGCAGCTGGTGGGCCAGGTGACAGACCGCACAACCCAGAGTTCTAGCGTGGGGAAATAAAGTCTCAAACCACTGATTGAAAACACCTGTGGGGGCTGAGGCATCAGCGGGAGAAACTCCCAGCCTCACAGGAGAGTTCGTTGGAGAGACCCACAGGATCCAAGAACATGCACAAGCCCACCCACTCAGGAATCAGCACAAGAAGGGCCAAATTTGACTGTGGGGAGTGGAGGGAGTGACTGAAAACTGGCAGAGAGTGGAGCAAGCGCCATTGCTCCCTATCTGACCCCTCCCCCACATAGAGCATCACAGTGCAGCAACGAGCCTTACCCTACCCTGGTGAATACCTAAGGCTCCGCCCCTTTATGTAACAGGCTCGCCAAGACAAAAAAAATAGCCCAAATGAAACAACAGATCAAAGCTCCAGAAAAAATACAACTAAGTGACAAAGAGATAGCCAACCTATCAGGTGCACAGTTCAAGACACTGGTAATCAGGATGCTCACAGAATTGGTTGAATTTGGTCACAAATTAGATGAAAAAATGTAGGCTATGCTAAGAGAAACAAAGGAAAATGTACAGGGAACCAATAGTGATGGGAAGGAAACTGGAACTCAAATCAACACTGTGGACCAGAAGGAAGAAAGAAACATCCAACCAGAAAAGAATGAAGAAACAAGAATTCAAAAAAATGAGGAGAGGCTTAGGAACCTCCAGGACATCTTTAAACGTTCCAACATCTGAATTATAGGGGTACCAGAAGGAGAAGAGGAAGAACAAAAAATTGAAAACTTATTTGAACAAATAATGGAGGAGAACTTCCCCAATCTGGCAAAGGAAATAGACTTCCCCAAGTCCAGGAAGTTCAGAGAGTCCCAAAGAAGTTGGACCCAAGGAGGAACACACCAAGGCACATCATAATAATATTACCCAAGATGAAAAATAAAGAGAGGATCCTAGAAGCAGCAAGAGAAAAGGAGACAGTTACCTACAAAGGAGTTCCCATAAGACTGTCAGCTGATTTCTCACAAGAGACCTTACAGGCAAGAAGGGGCTGGCAAGAGGTATTCCAAGTCACGAAAGGCAAGGGCCTACATCCAAGATTGCTCTATCCAGCAAAACTTTCATTTAGAATGGAAGGGAAGATAAAATGCTTCTCAAATAAGGTCATGTTAAAGGAGTTCATCATCACCAAGCCCTTATTACATGAAATGTTAAAGGGATTTATCTAAGAAAAAGAAGATAAAAAAATATGAACAGTAAAAATGACAGCAAACTCACAGTTATTAACAAGCACACCAAAAACAAAAACAAAAGCAAACTAAGCAAACAAGTAGAACAGGAACAGAACCACAGAAATGGAGATCACATGGAGGGTTATCAACAGGGGAATGGGAGGGGGAGAGAGGGAGGAAAGGTACAGAGAATAAGTAGCATAAATGGTAGGTAGAAAATAGACAGGGGGAGGGTAAGAGTAGTGTAGGAAATGTAGAAGCCAAAGAACTTATATGTATGACCCATGGACCTGAACTATAGGGGGGGAATGTGGGAGGGAGGAGGTGTGCAGGATGGAGTGGAGTGAAGGGGGAAAGTGGGACAACTGTAATAGCATAATCAATAAATATATTTTAAAAAATAAATAATCTATTATGAAAAAAAGAACAAATCATGAGGCATCACGCTTACTGATTTTAAACTATATTACAGGAAAATTAAAAAATAAAAACTATATTATAAAGCTGTAGTAATCAAAACAATATGGTACTGGCATTAAAAATTGACACAAAGAGCAATGGAAGTGAATTGAGAACCCAGAAATGAACCCTCACGTATACAGTCAATTAATATTTGAGAAGGGATCCAAGAATACTCAATGGATAAAAGATAGTCTTGTCAATAAATGGTGCTGGGAAAACTGGAAAATCACATGTAGAAATATGAAACTGGACCCCTATCTTCACCATACACAAAAATTAACTCTAAATGGAGTAAAGACTTAAATGTTAGATCTGAAACTATAAAACACTCTTTAGAAAACATAGGAAAAAATGCCCTTGACATTGATCTTGCAACAATTGTTTTGGATATGATAACAAAAGCAAAAATAAATAAGTAGAACTACATTAAACTAAAAAGTTTCTGCACAGAAAAAAACAAGATGAAAAGATAGCCTACTGAATAGGAGAAAATATTTGCAAATCATATATTAGATAAGGGGTTAGTATCCAAAATATATAAGGAACTCCTACAACTCAATAACAAAATAAACCCCAAACAACCTGATTCAAAAGTAAATAGAGGAACTGAATCTACATTTTCCCAAAGAAGACATAGAAATGACCTATGAGTATGTGAAAAGGTGTTCAACATCACTAATCATCAGGGAAATGGAAACCAAAACCACAATGAGATATCATCGTATACCCATTACAATGACTATTATCAAAAATACAAGAGATAGCAAGTGTTGGTGAGGACGTGGAGAAAAAGAATTCTTGTTCACTGTTGGTGGGAATGTAAATTGATGCAGCCACTATGGAAAACAGTAGGGAGGTTCCTCGAAAAATTAAAAATATAACTACAATATGATCCAGCAATCCTACTTCTGGGTATATATCCAAAAAGAAATGAAATCAGGACCTCAGAGAGGTATCTGCACTCCCATTTTCATTGCAGCATTGCTCACAGTAGCCAAGATGTTGAAACAACCTAAGTCTTCATCAGTGGATGAATGAATAAAGAAAATGTGCTATATACATATATACATATATGTATATACATATGCATATATGTATGCATGTATGCGGTTGTACAAATAATACAATAATTAATAATACAAGAATAAACTGTGTTTTGTGTACTCACAACTATAAAACTACTTTTGCTCACACACACACACACACATATAATGTTTTTCAGCCATAAAAAAAGGAAAGAAATTCTGTCATTTGCAACAACATGTATGGACTTTGAGAGCATTATGCTAAGTAAAATAAATCAGATAGATAAAGACAAATACTCCATGATATCATTTATATGTAAAATCTTAAAAAAAAAGCTGAACTCATAGAAACAGAAAAGAGAATGGTGGTTGCCAGGGGCTGTTGGATTGGGGAGTGAAGAGAGGTGGGTTATGAGATGAATGAGTTCTGGGGATCTAGTGTACGGCGTGGTGATGACAGTTAACAACACTGTGTTATATACTTGAAAGTTGCTAAGAGAGTAGATCTTAATTGTTTTCAGCACAAAAAAATATGTAATTATGTGAGTTGATGGAGATGTTAAACATTTCACAATATGTGCATTAAATCAACATGTTTTACACTTTAGACTTACTCAGTGTTATATGTTCTTTATAGCCCAATAAAGCTGGGGAAAAGGGAATGCAGTACTGACACATGCTCTAGCATGGATGAACCTTGAATACATCATGCTAAGTAAAAGGAACCGGACACAAAAGGCCATGTATTCTTTGAGTCCATTTATATGAAATACCCTGAGTAGGCAAGTCTATAGAGATAGAAAGTCAATTAGTAGTTACCTGGGGATAGCGGAGATAGGAGGATTGGGGTGACACCTTAAAAGGACAGATTTGGGGGATGATGAAAGTGTTCTACAGTTCACTGTGGTGGTGGCTGCACAACTCTCTGAATATGTCAAATGGTTTCATTAGATGGGCCCATTGTATGGCATGTAAATTGTATCTCCATAAAGATGTCTTCAAAAAAGAAAAGAAATCATGAGGACTTGAACTGGAATAGTAATAGTGAGAATGAAGAAGAGGAGAATAAACTAGAGCTAGAGAATCTACTGGACTTAGTTAAAATTTTGATTTATGAACACGTGAGAAGAAGAAATCAATTCATGATAAAATTTCTAAGTTAGGTGCCTGGGAGTAATGGATAACACCATTAACAGAAAAAGGAAATAAAAAATTTAAAAAGTAGGTTTAGATGGCAAGATAATTATTTTCAGACTTCTACAGTGTTTGGCACAAGGCAGGTGGTAATTAAATACCTACTTAATTCAACAGTGCTAGGCACTTAAGGGTACAACGAGATGATGTCAAAGATTGCTTTCAAAGAATGTATAGACTAATGGGAAAACAGACAACTTTAAAAGTAATTACATAAGCCCTGGTGTGGCTCAGTTGGTTGGAGCATCATCCTGTACATGAAAAGGTCGTGGGTTCAATTCCCAGTCAGGGCACATGCCTGGATTGCGGGTTCAGTTCCTATTCAGGGTGTGTGTGAGAGGCAACCCGTCAATGTTTCTTGCTCCCATCGATGTTTCTCTCCCTTTCTCTCCCTCCCTTCCCCTCTCTCTAAAATCAATAAGCATGTCTTTGGGTGAGGATTTTTTTTTAATAGTTACTTAAAATGTGGTGAGTGTTTTGATGGGACTGGTGCAAGTTGCTTTAGAAGCATGTAGTTTGTAGGGGAACCCAACCTAGTGTGGAGAGCAAGGGAGACCTAGATGATGAATAGAGGTTAACTAGGCAAGGGAGTACTTGGTAGAAGGAGGACAATGAGTTTTCTAAGCAGAATACACTTTGTACATATTGGCCCAGACATGAAGGGGAACAAAAAGTAGATCAGGATAGCTAGAGGTCCAGGAAGGGAGAGATCCATTTTGCTCACTGCTGTAGCCCGGCATTCAGAGTAGTGTCTAACATATAGTAACCACTCAGTTCATGCTCACTGAATGAGTGAATACATTAAACAGTGGCAAGAGGTGATGCTGGAGAAGTAGGCAAGGGCTGGTGCTGTGGGGCTCTTACAAGCTTTGTTAAGGAGCTTGGACAGAATCCGAAAGACAATAGGAAGCCATTGAAGAGTTTTAAGTGGAGCAGAACTATGACAGATTTGTATTTTAAGAGAGCAGTATGGCTGTAGAGTAGAAACAAAGCATAACTCTGAGATAGATTGGATGACAGAGTGAACAGAGGACCATCCACTGAGATGGAAGGACAAACCAATGTGGATGGGGAAAGAGAATGAGTTCAGCTTTTTGACATATTGAAATTTAGGTCCATGAGGGAAGTTCTGGTGAAGCTGGGGATAGAGGCAGTTTCACCAGGGTGGAACTCAGAAGATGAGTCTGGTCTGGGGATAGCTGGAGTCACTGACGTGTATCTGACAACTAAAGCTGTGGGAGTAACTGAGGTAGCCCTGAAAGAGGGACACATTGGCATGAGAATGAATGAGTGAATGAATAAATGAAATGCGAAAATCATCTTTGAATAGATTTGGGTAGAAACCTGCAGGATGAGGATTGCTGTGGAAAGAAGAGAAGGTTTAAATAACGACCCAGTACTCCCTCCCAGTCACACACCAAGAGCTGGCTGTCAGGGAAGAAAGCTTTGTGCCCTGGAGTAAGCAAGGGTGACGTGCCACATCAGCAGTTCCTACTTTTCACCCTTGCTCTTTGCCCTTGCTCATGCTCCCTGGTAGCATGGCTTTCTAGCCCGGTGTGCTGCTGCTGTGTAATAGATCTGTATGATGTGGGCCAATGGTCCAGAGCACAGCATTTTTTCTAGTTCTTCCCTTCCCCCCAACAATGAAACAGTCACCCCTGTTCACCTACCAACTTGATAAAATTAAACTTAATCAAGCATGTGCACTTGGGGATGCTGAATAATTTTGCAGCCTGCCCCAGAGAACAGGGAACTGCTAGGTCATACAATTACAGTGTGAGAGCTACAAGAAGAGGTGCCTCGTTTTTCTTCTGGTCCTCCAAAATTCTTGATGGACAGGGGAACAGAAGTGCCTGTCTCCTGCCCTCCTCTTGCTTCAAAGGTGAAGAGTCCCGGCCAGAACATCTCCTCCATGACCCTGGCCTAAGGATGGGGGAAGGACCTTCTGGACAATTTCTCTTCTAGCCAGTTCTTCCCTTTCCTTGGATACAAAGGGAGTTACATTAGTGTCACCATTCAAATAAATTCTGGGTCTTGGAAACCAGAATTCCTGAGGCATCTCTGGAGTTTCCTTTAAAACAATGCTGTTATGACAGACATATTTGATGTGTCTGTTTCATCCTTTCCTATCATACCCACCTTATCACAGTCCACATACTTTAAGGCATAGGTGTATATAATAATTTCAACCCCCCCACACACACACTGGTATTTCACTCTATAATTAGAGACCAAGCTCCTCCTGTATGAAACCATCTGCCTTCCATGACCTTGGAGCCTTACCCACCTGTGTGGGATAATCTAGAATCTTGAGTGAACACTAGGTCTCATCAGAGTGTAATCAGTCTCTTCTCATCCACCTGAATGTGATAATCCCTTATTGCCCCAACACCACCATGTGATGATCCTTCTCTTTAGCCTTAGTAATATTTATTACATGAGATAATCTGCCCCAATAAATCTTTTGGGCCAAGCCTCCTGAATATACTATCACACCTACTCCTGTGATTACCACCCCATTCCCTCAAATTCACCAGTTCCCCTCACTCTGGGTTCATTCACAATCTACATTTATTGAGCACATACTGCTCCCAAGACCTCCTCTCTCAAGTTCCCCATCTTTCTGCTAGAAGTTGCCTCCTAAATTCTTAGGATACCTTTTTCTCCGAAGCTAATGATGTTCCTTCTCTCACCTCAACTCTCAAGGCATCTGGACTGAACCTACAGGCCAAGATGCTTGATACATGAAAAACTGCTTGTGCTTCCACGAAAACAGAAGGCAGCTGGGAAGAAGCCTGGCCTGGCCAAGGAGCTCACTGGCCGGAAGTAATGGATCAGCAGTGGTCTGGTCCTAACTTGGCTCTGACAGTGGTTGGTCCCCTAGGCCCAGGCATGCCAGAAGTAAGCCAGCATTTACTCTGGAGTGTATTTGATGGGCAGTGAACATCCCTATATAGGTCTGTCCTCCCAAACTTCATTTCTTCTGGGTTCCCAGAAAGGAAAGACTCATTGGCAGGTGTGAAGTGGCAACTTTAGCTCTAGCATGCTCGGCCTCACCACCAACGTCATCAAGCTCTCTGTATCACTCACCACAAAAGCATCCAACTCCCAGGAAGCCTCCATCACTTGGACTGTCATTCCTTAGAGCTCTGTGTATCCCATAATTTAATGGTTCTCAGCCTTGCCTGCATATTGGAATCACCAGGCAAACTTCGAAAAGTACTGATATCCATAAAGTCACTGTCCTGCCAGATTATCATTTCATTGATTCTTGAGTGCGGCCTGAGCACTGGGATTTTTAAAGTTCTCCCGGTGATGCCAATGTTGTGCAGCCACGTTCCAGAACCACTGCTCTACTCTGACCCACTCTCACCCCTCCTCAACTCCCACAACCATCAAAGTCCCCTATACCAATAATTCTGAACTTTAACAACAACAAATCATCCAGGATAGCTTGTTAAAACAGGCTGCTGGGCCCTACCCAGAGTTTCTGAGTCTGTGGTCTGGAGTTCAGTCCAAAGATTTGCATTTCTAATGAGTTCCCAAGTATTGCCCATACTCTTAGTCCAAGGAACCCACTCTGAGGACCATTTTCGACATTCTACTCTCTTGGTTCCTTGACCTTCTCTCCTCCAGTGACCTTGTCCTCCACCCTACCTCAGTTAAGGACTGAGATGTTTATCCCCAAAATCTTGCCACTACCAATAACTATACTTTGAATGTCCATTTTAATCATCCTTTCCTCCAGCCACCAATTCAGCCCTTGCAGTGCACCAATCCCAGCTTTAGGGGACTACACCCCACTGACCCACCAGCTTTTCAGTGTCTCTCACCCCTAACTTCTCTCCTAACCCAGTTTATGTTCCATTGCCTACTATTATTTTTTCCCTTACGTATACTCTCAACCAGTTTCTTTACCCCTCTTTCTTTGATTATACTCTTCTAGCAAAACTCCAACCCTTTTAAGTCCATCTCTTGCCTTCTCTCTGTTTGATTCTGGCTTCTCATTTCATTGAGCAAATGGAGCAACCAGAAGATAACTTCTAATTGCTCCCACCATCTAATGTACCAACCCATTTGTCTGTACCATTACTCAGCTTTCTCTCCTGTTATTGTGGGTGGCTTGTCATGCTTCTTCTAGGAGAACCCCTTCACTTACCTTCTGGATCCAAGTCACTCTTACTTTTTGAAGGACACTGTCCCAGCAATTGTATTCCCCACTCCCATCTCAGCCTCAGATTTTCCCTCTAATGGATCATTCCTGTCAGCATACAAATGTGATATTTATCATCTTTTAAGTAAAACAAACACCTTCCATTGGTCCCATTTTCCCCTACAGCTACCTCTCCATTTTTTCATTCCCCTTTACATCTATACTTGTCACCCTCCTCTTTTTTCACCCTCATTTGAACCTTCCCTAGTTAGATTTTTTTCCCCCATCCTTGCTCTGAAATGGTGTTTGTCAATACAACTAGTTACTTCCCCTTTTGCCAAATCCAATGACCAATCCTTGGTCCACATTATTCTTGGCCTGTCATTCCCTCCTCCTAGACTTTCTTCACTCGGCTTCTAGGATGCCACTCTCTGGGTTCTCTTGCTCCTCTTTGGCTGGTTCCTGTTCCTCTCTATGACCTCTAAACCCTGTAGTAACCCTTGGACTTGGTCCCCTGATTTCTCTTTTCTGTCTACACACCCTTCCTAGATTATTTCATCCAGGCTCATAATTTTAATACCAGCTCTATGCTGGTGACTCCCAGATTTATATCTCTAGCCCAGATCTCTGCCCTGAACTTCAGACTCATGTACCCAAATGCTTCCCAGACATCTTCAGTTGGATGTCTAATAGGCAGCTCCAATTTATAAGCCAGAACTGAAATTCTGATTCTTCTACCTGCACGGGCTCAAATAATTTCTCCCCCTTATTTCTGCCGTATCAGTGAATGGTTACTTCGGTCTTCCACTCAGATCAGGCCCTAACCTTGCGGTCATCCTTGACTCCTTTCTCCCACACCTTCTATACAACCTCTCAGTAAATCCTGTTGACTCTGCCATCAGGAGATATCCAAAATCTGACCACCTCTCTCCATCTACACAACATTACCCTGGTCCAAGCCACCATCATCTCTCACCTAGATAATTTCAACAGTCTCCTAAGGTCTCCCCACTTCTGCCCTTGCTCTGAGACCTTTTATGACAAAAATCAAATTCTTTGACTCCTCGAACTTCCCACTCATTCAAACCTCTTATCAAGGCTTAAGCGACCCTACATTATCTGGCCTCCCTGCTCCTCTCTGATCTCATGCTCCATGGTCTCCCCTTCAAGCTCTCTGCTTCTGCCTTTCTGTTCCTTAATCAACAAATGAGGGCTTTGTCTTATGTTCCCTCAGGCTGTGATTCTCTTTTCCCAGACACTCCTCACCTCAGGTCTCTGTCTAAATGTTGACTGTATCAGGAGGCCTTCGTGACAAGACAAGCCCACCATCACCCCCTAATGATATAACCAGCCTGGCACTCTCTACTCCCTTTCCTTGCTTTATTTTCCTATATAGACTTATCCTTGAAATATGTATTGATTCATTGATTTGTTGATTGTCTTGCCCGCTAGAATGTAAGCTCTGCGAGGAAGGACTTTATTTTGTTCACTGCCATTTCCCCAGTGAGCATATGGTAGATGCTCAATAAATACTTGTTGAATTAATTAATTAAATGAAAATAGTCTAGGTCTTTCCTCCCCAGTGGCTACAGCCTTGTTCAGGGAGGTGTCCCCAGGCTGCCTGTCTCCATTCTCTAATAGCCTCCTGGCCACCACCTGGGCCCCCGCCCCTCCCCAGAGCCTGCCAGACCGTTCTAATTGCTTGTTCAACAGAGTGAGGGGTGGGAGGAGCTCCATCTGGTGTCCAGGAAAATAAGGGAGCAAGTTTGGGTCGGCTGCTCCAGGTCCACCCTCAAGTCCTCTATGTGGGGCTAGGGAGCCGTGGGGCCAGGCGCCCTTAAGGCCTAGACTTACTTTTGGCTCTTTTCCTCTCCTATCAAGGGGTGGGCCATGAACCCCAAAAGAGGCTCCAACTTCTCATGGTTTGACCAACTAAGCAGGACCCAGCTTTAGGCCTCCACACTGCAGAAGGCAGTGGGGGGTGGAGGTGGCTGGGAGACAATGGAGAGCCCAGAGCCAGCTCTCCTTTTCCCCAGCCTGAAGTGATACAATGATACAAAGGGAGAGTCTTGTGCTTGGGGGGAAGGGATGTGGGAGAGCCCTTTGTCTCCCTATTTTATGCACTGCTGGGGGGGGTGGGTAAGGGGTTGGAAGGTAGGGGGTTGGTAAGCGGCTGTCAATATAGGGAGGAGTAGAGAGTGGTGCAGAGGCCCTGGAAAGTTTTTGAATTTCAATCAAGTTGGCTTTGAAAGAGTTTGGCTTTTGTTGAAAGAGAGAGAAAGGTTAATGCTAAAGTTAAGGGGGAGGGGGCGGATCCTGAAGATACAGTCCTGTTTGCAGGCCAGTCAGCTCTAGGACACCCAGGTTGGCAGAAGGCTGGAATGGGGGAGAAGAAAAGGAGCAGGGGTCCTGTCTCCCTCCGCTGGAACCAGAACGAGGTGTGCCTGTCACAGAAGCATAAGAGTTATTGGGAATGAGCAGAAGAACCCAGTCTGGAAGGGGAAGCGCTATAGGCACTGGAGGGTGACATCTTGCTTCCTTTGGCCAGCCTTAAAGAGCCTTTGACTTTTTAAGCCAGTAAAGAATGAAGTACTCTCTCTCCCCGCCTTCCCACCCCCTCCAATCATTGCAGTGTCAGATTTGCCAGGACTGATTTTGTGACAAGTGCAGGCTTATCTTTGGTGGGGAGGTGAGGCGAGGGTAGCTTAGGACTGCCAGGAGGTCAGGAATCAGCTGATTTCCCTGCTCTTGACCTTCCCCTGCACCCTAATACCTCCAAAAATAAAACATAAAAATGCAGAGCTATTATTGTAGCCTTTGGAACAGGGAGAAAAAGAGAAAGGACGAGGAAGCTAGAGCCACAAAACTGGCTAATATCTGCAGTTCCAGGTCAAGGAATGGGGACTCAGCATGCCCCAACTCAATCCCACTGCCATTCCCACTGCCATCGCAGATATTCAAGATCCTCTGGTCTTTCTCATCCCTGAATTTGTGACACACACACACACACACACACACCGCGTGCACAACTTTATAAGGTTCAGGCTGAAGCACGAGCTGGTGCTCTGGGAGTCCTTGTGGAGAAATCTGGGGTGGTCAGTTCTCCACGTGGGAGAGTTCTCCATGTGGTATATGTGTTCTCAGTACCATGGGATACAGGCCTGCCCAGGGGCCCTCCAGACTAACCCCTAAACTCCAGCCTGGACATGTTTGAAAGGGAAAAGTCCTGAAGGAGAGCAAAAGAGAACTGTGAAATGGGTTGTTCTTATTCTACACTGAACAGACATCTGCATACAGGTTAGGCCTCATCCTCACGGGGCGATATTCATGTATCAAATACTTATTAGGCACAACATGGGTGTTACACGTTGTGCCCAGCCCTCAGAGCCACACAGGGAAGAAAAACGGTCCCTGCTCTCAAAAAACTCACAGTCTGGAATAGAAAAATAAACAGTGCACAAATGATTATAATCCAGTGAGATCATAATATCACCGTGCTCCACAATACACTGTAACATAAATCACACCAAACTTCATTTGACAAGAGAATACTGTGGGAAAATGTGTGAATTATTTTTTAAGATTACATCCCCATTTTTGTCTTTAATTTTGGTGTATCTGGAAGAGCATTGCTGAGGTGAAAACTTACCCCAGCAAAGAAAGAGAGGCTTGGACTCCAAACCCAGGCTAAGGGGAAAAAGAGGAGTGTGTCCATTTTTGTGTGTACACAGTGAGTGTGCTAGATGTCTGTGACTGTGCTCCCCTTCATCCAGTGCCACGCAAACTATTCTTTTGATTTCGTTCCCCATCTGGTTTGCAGCCAAAAATAATCCCAGACCCGACCCTCCACACTCACACACCCTTAACCCCCACCTCCAGTAGGAGGTCTTTCAGTTCATCTTTCAAGGCCAAATCTGAGGTGAAGACAGGACACTGGGGAGGTTAACCAGAGGAAGATTTCTAGGCCAGAGTTCTCAAAGCCTGGCCCCTGGACCAGGAGCATCAGCAGCACCTGGGAATTTAGAAATGCAAATCCTCAGGCCTCACCCCAGACCAGCTAAACCAGAAACCAGCAATTTGTGCTTTAACAAGCCCTCCAGCTGATCCTGATGCTCCCTAAAGTTCTAGGCATGCTGATCTCATTGCTGCTGTTGGTGAGATAATCCTGATGCTCCTCAAAAATAACTTGCTCTGGGTAGAAGCCAAGCCGGTGGGAGATTCAGCCCAGCAGCTGTTAGTTCTTGGGCTCCTCTGGCTAAGGATATGGTTATGACACACAGAAGCTTTAGGGACCACATTATGCGGGATACCTGGGGCCCAGACCCTTCTGATCCACACTGACCTCCCATGCTCAAAGAATAGGGCCTGGCAGAAGGACCGGCTGGTGGAAATACAAAGAGATGATCCAATGTCTGGTCCCTTTCAGACTCCTTTCAGGAATCCAGCTTACAATAATAACACATAGTACAGTTTGATTCTCTGGGGCTTCTGGATGGGCGTGGATTATGAAGGGTTCGTTAGAATTGGGAAGGAGAAAGAGGGAGAGAGCACAAGTCCCCTCTTCCATATTTGATAGTGTCTGATGCCTCAGGCGAGCCCAGCACCTGTGTCTCCTCGGTATTAGCATCTTTCTTCGCATAAATTGAGAGTTTCTTTTTGGGAAAGTCCCTTTGCCAAAACCAAGTGGCCATTTCTGTCTTAGGAAGTTGGCATCTATCCTTTCCTCAGATTTGTCTCCCCAGCCTCTCTACCCACTCCCAGTTTTCCCTTTCACCTTGAGCTAGAAACTTTTGGTGTCCTCAGGACCATTTCAGATTGCTGTAATCAAATGACTACTTTTGATCGATAAAAGTGAGGCTAAGAATTCCTTTCAGAGGGAAAGAAAAGTCAGTATTAAGTAAATATTAGGTGCCAAGCATTGTGCTCCCAACTTTACATAAATGTGTGTTATTTAGGCGGTTTTATCGATAAGGACACTGGAGTTCGGGGAGTTTGTCACTTGTATGTGTGAGGTCACATAGCTTTTAAGGAACAGCAGGATTTGAACCCAGATCTAACTGATTTCAGAGTGCATTTTATCATACCTTCTCCCCAGAATTACTACTCTAGGTCCTGGCTCTCCCAGGGAACACCAAGGAAACAGGCCTCTGGCCAAGTTCATTGCCTGTGTCAGTTCTGGCTGGAAATGCACTTCGATAGGCCCAGGGTCAGGTCTCACCTAATTTTTGCCCTTCCCTTCTCCTGGCCAGCTGGGCTCTGCACCCTCTTGGCTCTGCATGGACTCCCCAGAGGAGAGGGCAAAGTAAAACCTAGAAAGGTGGCTGTGAGGATGCCTTCCATCCAGTGTTAACCCCTGCGGCCGGCCCACAGCAGGGAAGCCTTCTTGCCCAGACTGCACAGACTGCTCGCCTGCCTGAGTTTGCATTATTTATTTAATGTCTTGTACCGTAAATAATGGTAACTTTATGGTTATTAGGAACGGGTTAAGGTACATGCGGGTAGCACCAGGCTGCCTTCAAAAGGAACAGTCCTGGCATAAAATGTTGCGATAATTGCTTTACTGCTGAGTGTTGGTCTTTATTTTGTGTCTGATTTGTCCCTTAAGCCAGCGTAACATTCTCCCCACGGCAGGAGAATGCAGAGAGCAAATTGAAGGGCTGAGCATGAACAATGCGACATGGCGCACTGCTGGGTTTTTCTTTTTTCCTCTTTCTTCGTTTCTCCCTTGACCTCCCTCCAATCCTCTCCGCTCCCCTCCCCCACATGCCCTGCCCAGTCTCCGCCCTACCCTGGTTGGTAGAATCACTGTCCCCCACCCTTGACACCTCAGGAAGGTATATCCCCTCTTACTCCCTTATTTTGAAAAATAGGTTAATAGAGCACCCCTATTCCTTACGTCTTCTCTGGGCAGCAAACAAGGCAAAACAAAAAAATAAATAAATAAACACAGACAAGAAGCCTTTCTTTGCTTGGACCCACTACCAAGCAATGCCCAGACATATCTGCCAAAAGCTGTTGTCTCTTCATTTTGTACATTTCCTGGCATCATAGAGGACAGGGCCCATCTGTCCTCCTGAGGGCCCACCTCATCAGCTTGACAGTCCCAGCCGGCACTGCAGTGTCAGAGGGGTCTGGGTGTGCAGGAGGACGGCACCTGCCAGTACCTGCCAGCCTGCTGCCCAGTAGCGGGGCGGGGAAATGGTCTCCAGGGGCCACTGGGGCTTTCCTCCTCCCTTTGTGCCATCACACCGAGGCAGGAAGCCGGCTGGCACCGCCTCCCATGTGTCCTACCATATTTCCCTGGTCTGCGGAGGAAGGCTGTCATCACAGGCCATGGAATGGAGCAGAGGACAGGGTGCTGTGGGACCCTTAGGGTCAGGCTTTTGTTTTCCCAGAGGTATCTCATCTATCTGTCCCATAGGCTGGGATGGTCCAAGAAAAGTGAAACCTCTGCCTCTCTGTCAGAGAGCAAGCCCAGAATCACCCAGAAAGAACACGCCCACTGACTTGGGACCTTGCTGAAGTGCAGGGAGTTTGGCAGAGGGGAGAACATTGAAGTAGAAGGCAGGAAGCCTGGGCTCGTGTCTTAGTTTTTCCACCGACTTGTCAAGCAGTAGCAAACTTGTAGAAATGGGAGTTCCTTGGAATCATTCCGTCTTGGTTTTATCTGTCAAGTGAAGGCAAAAATACCTGCCTTGTGGGATGCTTATGGAGATCTGAAGGAGATCATGGGGGAATACGAACTCCAGAACTGAGTGTAGGAGGTTTCTCAGGGAGGCCGGGATGTCCCTTCATGCTCTCTAGTCAAAGGCAAGTGGCTAATTCTGGGTAAGGAGAAAAGGAGGTGGGAGTGGGGGAGAGTTGGGGTGGTACCCAGAGGCAGAGCTCCTCCAGCCCCCAACAGCTCTCCTTGGAGAAGGAATCGCTGCTGCCCTTCTCCACCTACACAGTCATCAGGGCGACCACAGGCTGTGCTCCGACCTAGAGGGACACCATACAACTGGTGGTGAGGACCTCCTCTCATCCTCCAGCCCCCATCCCTTCTCCCTCTTTGGATCTCTTGCCTCCCACTCTTTTTCTTCCTTGTCTAGGATTCCTCCCTCTTGGCTACAACAGAGGGGACAACAGAGTCCCAGCACCTTGGCAGTCAGTGGCTTTAAGCTATAGGAGGCTGAGGGGATTTGTACTTCTCTCCACTTACCCCACCTCTCCAGAGTCTAGTAACTCATCAATAGCGGAAATTTGAACAAAGTGGAGAACCTGGGATAAAAGGAGAAATACTGTGGTGATTGGGGTGGAGGGGAAGGGGGCAGGGGGATGGCTTTAATTAGGGCTTCTTGGCCTCTTTAGTCCTGGGGCTGGTTGGGGTAATCCAGTTAGAGTCCTAGCCTTTCATCTCAGCTGGCTGGCCTCTCTGGGGCCCTGTCAGAGCCTTTAAGGGGCAACAAGTAGCGGGCAGGCTCAGAGTGGGGTGGGGGTTGGTACCACACTCATTTCCAGCTGGACGCAGAGGGGGGTGCGGAATGAAGCCCAGCCAGCACAGCAGTTGGTGGTGGGCAGTGAAGTGGCCGGTGTGGGCGGCTTGGGCGCTGGGCGGCTGTCTCCTGACACCAGAAACTCTCTTTATGAAAGGATCAAGTCGGGAGCATTGTTCTCTGGGCCAGGGAACCAAGGGCTCAGAATGCTCTTTTGTGTGGAGGTGCCCCCCCACACACACCCTCCCCCTTCTTTTTTCTCTCTTTGAGCCACTGCTGGCTGCGCCTCTGCCCCAGTGTTTGGGGTGGGGGGAGCAATGGAGTGGTGGAGATGGGCTCAGGACAGACAGTCCTGGGGGAGCCATCTGTGCTGGGGTAGGATCCACTGGAGCTGAAAAATTAAACAGCATTTTCAATTAACTTTTTCTCCCTTGTTTGGGGGTGGGCGTGGGGGGGGTGGAGCAGGCTGGTTGAATTTAACCTTTGAAAAGCTGCTGTGGAGACAAGGAGGAGGGAGTGACCTTTCTTCCTGAGGCAGGGTTGGGTGGGGGTGGGGAGGGTGGGATTGTTTCCTCAGGCCAGGCAGGGGACCCTCTCTTCTGGTGAATATTTCAAGAAGCTCTTGGTGTCCTTGACTCAGGTCCCACCAGTGTAAATTGGGTTTATGCATGCATCCCAGGGTGCACACCCCTGGGAGAGATGGAGCTAGCTGCACGGGGTCAGCAGGTAGAATGAAGACTCAGTGCTGAGCAGTAAGAACCCTTTTTACCTCCTAATTATTCCTGAAGGGCTTTCCCTGTTTCTCTACACATCTTCCCTTCATTTCTTCAAGAGGTCTGACTATGTAGTGTGATCTCTCAGGATGGGTGCCCCAGGACACAGAATAACACTTGTGGAAAGGATTCTGCCTCAGGTCATGCTTGACCTAGATGTGCTCGAAGGCCCTCCCAACCCTGTTCCATTGATAATGTAGAACACAGCTAGAATATAACATGGCCAGAAATCAGAATCCAAGGGTCCAGGTTGGACCCTTCTCACATCATCAGAGGGGCATCCTGTGGCCTCCCCCATCTTCCCTGGGATGTGGGAGCGGAACTTCCTGAGGCTTCGCTGGTCTCTTCCTCACTTCGGGCCACATAACAACTACAGGGCCTTCACCTCTTCCTGGGTCCCCACTGGTGAAGACTTCTCTCACCATAATCACTATTAATACCTGAAGGGTACTCTGTAGTTTTCAAAGGATTCCTGTGAGTCTTCTCTTAATCTGTAAGGCTACACGGGTAGAATTAATCCTCCTTTTATGATGAGAAAAATGAAACCCATGGGAGGTTAATTTTGAAAAATGGGCACCCCTTGTATGGCCCATCCGTATCACGTAGGGGCCTCTTTCGCATTGCCCATTCCTACCCAAGGTCTCAAAACTCTAACCCCTCCAACCCTGCCTTCACAACAAAGTAGAATTGTGTAATGAAATTGTGTCTTTTGCATTTTCCTCTAGCTAAGTACAGAGTCCCAGTTATATGTGAGAAAATCAGGAAGACCTCTCAAGTTAGCAAAGGCAATAGAGGGGATACATCCAATGGTTTCATTTGACTTTTCACTAGTCCTGGTTTATAGCAAAGCAGCAGGGAAGGATGATATTGGAAAACAGACATGAAAATGAGTTGTCCCTCCGTTGTTCTACCGCACAGTGGAGCATGATCTTCCTTCCCAAGCCTGTTCTTGGTCTTGTATTTACTGCTCGGGTAAAGACACTACTCTCCAGAGTCAGCTCGGGGCACTCTCCCCTCCCTTGCCTATGTTCTGTCAAACTGCTCTTCCTTTGGTTCATCAAATGTGCAAGCTTTCCTTTTTGGCATCTTAGTGTATTCTTCACCCAACTCTTACCCATCTTTCCTGTATGGCTGAATTTTGCTGCTCAAAGAAGCCGTTCTCATCCTCCCAATGTAAATTTTGTTCTCAGTGATGCTTTCTCATAGCACTCTGTTGTACTTTCTTGATAGCACGTAGTGTGGCTTGTAGTTGTACATCGAGTTGGAGAGTATTTAATGTCCCTCCTCCACTAGACCTCCACTTTGTTCACTATTCTATTCCCAGTCCTTGGGGTAGGCACTCAAGGACTTAACACAGATTGAATGAATGAATGAATGAGTGAATGAAAGGAGAAGGGGGAAAGATTGCAACTCTGAGAGACAATGGGAGAAATGAAAACCAAGTTTTCCCAGAGGTAAAGGTGAGGACTGACTTTTTTTCTTTTTAGGACTGACTATTTTTTTGAGATCTAAAAAAGTTTTTAGAACCCCATAATGGAAGCCAGTAGGCCTGAATGGTTCAGAGAACACTCTCAGGGCGGGGGCTGAGAAAGAACAGGGATGATGGTTGAGGTCTTCCAGGTGAGGCAAGGAAAACAGGCCGCCAACTGCAGTCCTTCCCCTGTATTTCAAAGACAGCCCATTTTGGGAACCTGAGGAGGAGATGGCTAGAAGGAGAACGCTAAAAACCGCAACCAAGTCTGATGAGGAATAAGAGAAAAGAAAAGGCTTTGCCTGCCAGCATAGCTTTGGGTGAGCTCACCCTAGTTTTCTGCAAAATGAAGGGATCATCTTCAGGAGGCAGCAGAGGATAGCAGCTGGGGCCTGTGGGCAAGAGGATGAACCAGAGAAAGTGGAGAGAAACTTGAACTAGTGAAGGGTTAACGGGAATAAACATGTTTAGCAATAGATTGAGGCTGAGGTGAAAGGAAAGGTGGGGGAACACCAGTGAGCCTATATATAGACTGCTAATAAATGAAGAAAAGTGGGAGATTCATCTTACCTCCTACGGGGCAGAGATACTCAGCTCATTTTTTAGATCCGTCTTTAAGAAGAAAAATGACAAAAAGGAATTTGGATAATTAGGAAGTAAATGCAGACTGTGCAAAAATCGTTACTGATAGAAAGCAGGTAGGAGAATACTCAGAAAATGTAAAGGTTTCACAAATCAGCAAGCCAGGATGACATCCATCACAAGGTATTAAGGCTAGTGTTCTGGGAACATGCTAAGCAGGGCGCTGATTGAACCACTTATAATTATGTCTGGAAAATCATAGAAAGTGAAAGGGGCAATCAGGAGCCTAGGGAAGTGAAACGATGTGCCTCCTGTCTTCTAAAAAATGGTACAAGAGTCCTAAAAATGTTCATTCAGTCAGTCTGGAGCTAGATACAGTGAAAAGACAGGGGAAAATCTATCATCTTCGGGAGGAAAATAGAATTGAGAGCCCTGTGTGTGTGTGTGTGTGTGTGTGTGTGTGTGTGCGCATGCGCGCACGAGTGCCTAAGGGCCAAACCACACCAAACAGAATAGCAGTAAGCGATCAAATTGGAAACAGAAAAACAGATGTGTTGTAATGGGTGTGCCACAAGTGGCTGTTGTTAAACAGGTTCAGGTTTTCGCCGGTGGTGTAGGTATGTAAATGAAAACTGCACAGAAAGGAAAAATCAATGGCGGGGAATCCATTCAGGGTGAGGGATACCCCCCCAATGAACAGAGGAGCTGAGCCTATTGAACAAGGTCTCATTTTGGACTAGGAGAAAACTGCATGTAACTGACGAAGCTGATAGGTAGGTGACTGAGGAATAAGACAGGAACCTGAAGAAGTCAGCAATGTGAACACCTGATTGTGTGTGTGGGGGGGGGGGGGGGGGCGGGTTGGAACAAATGAATATGTTTAGGGGAAAGCTCCCCGTGCTCTTCCAAGAGAGCCATATGAAGGCTCTGGAAGCTGCCTTGCTTTGGGGGCTGTGTGCACAAGATTTGGGTGTGGAGCTCTTGAGCCTAGAAATGGAAGTGACACCCTGGAGTGGTTTCAAAAAGAGTGGGGAAGTCCCCTAAGGGGGCTAGCTGAGGGGGAGTGGCCTCTCATGGTAATGATCCTAACTGACTCCGCAGCCTCAGCGCCCTGCACACTTTTACAAGGTTAAAGCAACAGCTTGAACCTGTATGGGGTGAGCATTTGTTTCCTTTCCAGATTGCCAGCTAATGAGGAAAGATTAAAGGAGCTAAATCTGTTTAGCTTGGCTAAGTGACGACTGAGGCGGCGGGAGTGGAGAGGCATGCTGGGCCTGCCTGGCCAAGCTGAGGGTGTGATAACTGTCTGCAGATTTCAGAAAGGTGTAACTCCAGTGCAGGAAGAGCGCTGTCTCAGGTGGCAAGGGGCCTCAACCTCCACCAGTGGGAGGAAACCAAGGGAGAGTGTCCCAGCAGTGAGCTCAGCAGCCTGGGGAGTAGTCGGTTTACTTGAGGAGAAGAGTGCAAAGCTGGGAACATCCTGGCTGAGCTAAGGGAGGGACCAAGCCAGCCCACCTTCTTAGCAGGCACTATCCTAATGGACCAGCTTTCATTGTGCCTTCTGTTAACAGCATCTTCAGTATTCCCGAGGGTCTTCTCTGAATCTCCCACAGCTAGTGCCTTAGGGAGTTCGGAGTTCAAAAAGGTTACCCCGCTTTCTGACCTGTGACGTTCTTAGTAGTTGGTTTGGTGATTCACAGCTAGGCTATTCTTTGATGTCTTCAGATGGTCTTCCAAAGCTGTGAGATCAGAATCCGTGCGAAGGGCTCTCCAGGAACAGAAATAAGTTCTCCAAAAAGGCGGGACAAGTGGCAAAGCCCAAGGTCTGGTGTCCCAGGGGTCCCCGAACCTGGACCTTGGGAAGAGCTGGGCTGCCTCTTGTCAGGCTTCCTGTTGGCAATCTCACAGTTAAACACTTAAACAGTCTTTCTTTCTCCTCTTTTCTCTCTCCCCCTCTCTCTTTCTCTCTTTTCTTTTCAGAGTTGACAGGGGCCAAATAAAGGCCCTTTTAAAAAAACACACAAAACAATTTTGTTCCTTCTGAAAGTGATGGAGCGAAAGTGAGTACAGATTATAGGCCTGTGAGGCGAGGGCCTTCCTGTCGGGGGGAGAAGCAGTGACATGATGGGAACCTAATGGCAGTAATTGGCCCTGGCTTTGACAGGGCCCATATCACAGCTCAGGAAAAGAGAGATGTTTAAAGTAAAAATTTACACAAAATTATATGTTTTCGGGGTGAAAAAGACTGTTTGGATTTCATTTTTTTTCTTCCTCTTCTTCCCCCCAGGACATGTTTCATGGGTCTTCCTCTACCAGGCGTGTGTGTGTGTATGTGTATACGTGTGTACACACATGAGACCACACATCTGTACCTCCAGGTATATGTGCATTTTATACCTGCATTGCTGGTGCCTTCTATTTTCTCTCTTACTTATATGGAAGCATTCGATAGCTTTGGAAATTTCTCCTTCAGAAGTAGAAAGAGCCTAAAAAGAGGAAGAAAAATATTAGACCACCCTTCAAAATTTCACCATAGCACACGCTTGTTTGGACTCAATATGTGGTCGGTTACCATCTTATATTTATCCTTGCAGCTCTTAGTCCTAAATATAACCACATAATAGATGGGGTAATTATATTTGCTTAGTGTCTGACTCCCACTCTAGATTGTGCACCCTTGGAGTGTGGGACTCTATTTATCTTGTTCAGTGCCCTAATCCCAGCATCAGTGCCCAGCACATAGGAGGCTTTCAGTATGTGTTAAATGGGTGGCTTCGAATAACAGAATTAGGTTGAGACAGTAGCTATATTTGGAAACCATACCTCCCTGGGTATAAATTGCTAATATTTCAGACTCTTTTCTTGGGTGAGTGTTCTAGTAATGCCTACTAGAATAGTCAGATAATTGATTCTTCATTACTTATTGGAAATGCGGCCTGACAGGAAGACTTAAGCAATGGCATTGAAACTAGAATATTAGGTGTTCATCCCTTGTCCAGAGTAGTTAAGACTTTCTCCACTGTGAACTGTACTAGAAGCTCTACAGTCAAACTCCTATCGACTCTTTTATGCTAATGGCCATTTCCAGTGTAGGCTGGTCTATCTGAGCTTGCAAGAGGTACTGCAGCTCTCCGTTTACCTGGGATTTGGGCATAACATATGGGGTAAGCTGAGAATTAGTCAGCTATCTCTCTACTTTTTAGATTTTTAAAGAAGATATACCCTTTGATTAACATAGTTAACAAGACACATAAATAAAACTAAATTCAGCCCTGGCTAATGTGGCTCAGTGGATTGAGTGCCAGCCTACGGACCAAAGGGTCACCGGTTCGATTCCCAGTCAGGACACATTCCTGGGTTGCAGGCTGGGTCTCTAGTTGGGGGTGTGCAAGAGGCAACCACACATTGATGTTTCTCTCCCTCTCTTTCTACCTCCTTACCCCTCTCTTTAAAAATAAATAAATACAATCTTTTTTAAAAAACTAAATTGAATATTTTATGCATGTGAGCTCAAGATGAAGTACCAGAATCATAGAATTTCAGGTTGGGGAGTGGCTTTAGGAATTCTGAAGTCTATCTTACTAGTTGCATGCATAACTTCTACAATAAACTCTCAAGCTCCAGTTACAAAGATTGGTGTGTCTGGCAAGAGTCAAGAAATGGGGGGACTAGGAACTGGGCAAAGCCTATCCCTTGGAATGGGCCAGTTGTGGGGAACAGAGTCAGAAAGGGAAGACCTAGGAAAGACTATGCCAGGCAGTTGCTGTGAAGATGAGAATCAATTCTCTCTCTCTTTTTTAAATCTTCAGCTGAGGGTATGTTTATTGAGTTGAGAGAGAGAGACAGAGACACAGAGAGAGAGAGAAATATCTATGTGTGAGAGAAGCATCAATTGGTTGTCTCTCATACATGCCCCACCCAGTGACTGAACCCACAACCTAGGTATGAAACCTGTAACCTTTGGTGTACAGGATGACACTCCCACCAGCTAAGCCATCTGACCAGGGCAAGGTGGTGATCAATTCTGAGAGTCCAGGAGGTTGGTGTGGAATTGGGGATGTGTAGGTACGAGCGGCAGAGACCAGGCATTATTCTTTGTCCTTTCCAGTTTACCTCAGTGTTTGAAGAAAATTTCAGCCCTGGAAAACCAGGAGGTTACAAGACCACCAGAGGAATCCTGAACAATGGACATTTATGGGGGTAGGAGAAGGGCAGCAGTGTCGAGAATCAAATGGAAATAATGCTCCTAGAACTGTGCAAGTCAATGAGACCAACTGATGGCGTGTCAGTACAACTTAGTGGACAATTTTTGAATAGTACAGGGTGCCATCCGTGTGCTCAGTTAGGGACGGCAACAGCAGGTGACATTGTAAATGACTCACAGGGTTGATATGCTCTAGAAATAGAGAGGGCGAAGCGATCTCTCATGGTCAGAACACAGGTTCCTAAAGAAAAAAGGAGGCTTTTGGGGTTCTAGAACCAATTATTTGTGCCAACATTTGCAGAATGCCTACTCTATTCCAGGCTTCATGCTGGGTCAAAGCCCTTCAGACCTACTATTTAACTTGAGTCATTTCCCTATTATTTTCACTTTATATGCTGAATTGAGATTGTAAGTAGAGAAAAAAAACCACTGACATTCCATTCAGGAAAATCAGAAAATATGAGAAGTCCCTCTTGGCATCCTCAGGGTTCTCGAAGCTCTGTAGACATTCCAAGGGTCTAGGAAAACAGCTGCAGAACCTACAGAATTTTCTTCCTTTGGCATTTAGCACAGAGATGGTAACCTTGTCCTCCTATATTACCTTGGCATAGGAATTTTAAAGTTGTAAATTACATGCATTTCCCACTGGGATCTGGAATAACAGCTTGGCTTGCCAGTCAATGCAGTACGTTGATCTGAAGACGAGATGCTAAAACCTTCCAGTCCGATCCCCTTGGACGTGATCTTAGTTGTTATAGCACACCCTCCTGAAAGGATAGCAAAGAAGCTGTGGGTGGTCTTTGCTTGAAATTATGGAATCTCAGAGACTTGGCGGTCATGCAACTTTTTTTTAATGGACTGCCTTGTCTAAGTTGAATGCTGGTGATACAGAGGTTTAAAAAGAGTTCCTGCTTAAAGGAATTCATAGTCCACTGAGGAGACAGCCATACCAAAGAGATCATTTCAGTGTACTCTGATAAGTGTGAAGACAGATATTACGAGCAACTTGCAGCACCACCTGGAAGAAGAAACCACCTAAACCAGCTAGCAACCTTGGGGGCAGCTTCACAAAGTTGGCAAAGCTTGAAGGGATTCTTTAGGGAGAAATAGAAGTTTTCTAAGCAGTGAAGCAGCAAAGGGAAAGGTGTTCCAAGCAGAAGGCATAGCCTAATTGTTGAAAGCATGAATTTTAAGTCAACTAATCCTGGCCCTTAGTTCCTTAGCAGTTTCTGCTTAACAGTTTCTAAGATGTTGACTCTCCTCATTTTTGTGACAGTTGTGTGCAACGCATAGGGATAGCAATGAAGGGGGAGGACTTGGGGAGTCACCAAGTGGAAGTCAGATAGGGACAAAATAGAGGGAAAGAGGGAGAGAAAGGAAAGGAAACCAATATTTATTGGGTGCCTATTATGTTCCCATTTTATAAATTAAGAAAATATGGTTCCTAGAATGAATGAATTCCTTCACCCTCGCTTCATTTTTAGTCCTCTCCCATCCTCCATTCCCTCTCTAACTCCACCTCAAGACCTCTCTTTGAAGCTTCTGGCTGCTGCTTACCACCACCACTTGGATCTCTGACAGACACTCCAACTTAACTGTCCAAAAAGCTGCTAATAATTTCCCCCACCAAACCTGCTCCTTCTCCACCCTTCCCATGCCACCTCTCCATCACTCCGCTCAAGCTGGAAACCCAGAATCACTCCTTGACCTTTCCCTCTTCCTTAGTCCCGAATTTGATGTGTCACTCAGTCCCCACAATTCTACCTCTGAAACATATCTCAGATCATTCACCTCTGCCCCACTTCTCTGGCACCACCCTCAATCAGGCCACCACCACCCGTCATCTGTCACTGCCAGAACAAGCTTCTTATCTGATTTCTTTCTTCCATTCTTGCCACCTCCCAATCCAGCCTCTCCACCTGGCAACCCAGGAATCTTTGTAAGATGCATGGCGCCTAGAGTCAAGCCCATTAATTCTTAACCCACCCAGATTTGCTCCCTGTCCGCCCTGACCCTTCCTTCTCCTTGGGGTCTTTGCATCCTGCTCAGCTCATTCTCACCTACCTCTTCACATGACTGGGTCCTTCTCATTCTTCAGTTCATAGCTCAAATGCCATTTCCTCAGAGAACTCTTCCCAATCTAGCAAAGATTTCCCCCATTTTTCTATTTATTATTTTTGTCTTTAAATGTTTATGACAAGTTGTAGTGATATGTTTATTTGTGTGTTTGTTTAATGTCTTGCTCCCCCACTAAGCATAAGCTCTGTGGGGGTAGCACTCTATCCCTTTTCTTCAGCACTGCATCACCAACACCTTGCACAGCACCAAGCTTCCAGCAGGCATTCAAAATGTTATATTTTAAAATATTAGCCCTGGCTGGTGGCTCAATTGGTTGGAGCGTAATCCTATATACCAAAAGGTTGCATGTTCAACCCCTAGTCAAGGCACATATCTAGGTTGTGTGCTCTATCGCCAGTTGAGGTGCATACGGGAGGTAACTGATTGATGTTTCTCTTTCTCTAAAATCAATAAACATATCCTCAAGTGAGGATTTTTAAAGATAAATAAAATATTCTCTCCCCCTGTGCCCTGCCTCCTCTTTACTGAGAGAGCAGGTGGCGGCCTGGACAGGGTGTCCCCTACCCTGAGCTTCATTTCCTGTCTGTGTGGTAGGGGAATGTTGGACCCACACCTACTCTGGGACAGCAGCAGGGACCTGGGAAGCCATGGAGAGTCCTGGGTGAAACATGAGGGTCTCCAATGTGCTCAGGACCCACCTGCTGTACTCCACACCCACCTCGTCAGTGGAGCCTTATCACACTTGGCTTCAGCCTTAGCCCCTAAAGTTTAGGTGCCCCTAAAATTGACAAGGCTTAGAAAAGCAGGGGACCTGAATGAAACTGTTTTCAGACAAAGAAGAACTTAGATTTAAACCCACCTCTTCCTGATGCTGAAGCCCATGCACCTTCCTCTCTATGGTACTCCCTTCCTGCAGGTAAGATAAGCCAAGGTGGTGTGAGGTCATCCTGAAGTTTGCTTTAGAGGCAAGATGGAGAGCCATCAGACACTTAATCCTGACTAGACAGTGAACTTGGTGAAGCTAGATGGCATGTCCTGACTGTTTAGTAAAGTGCTTGACACAGGGTAGGTGCTCAATAAATGATAAACAAATGAATCATGAGAGACTCTCAGGTGTTTACTATGAGCCTATGGACAGAGGTACCACTTACCGCGCTGGAGAGGGGAAAGGAGAGATTTATTAGCAGGTGAGGAGGGATGGGGAGAAATGAAGAGTTTAGTTTTAGAATGACATGCAGAGAAAGGCACAGTCATCAATAAGCATCTGTTTCAGGAACAATGAGAAGTTTATTCGTCCAGTCATTTATTCATTTACTTATTCATTTAATCAACAAATGTCTATTAAAAGCATAGTATATGTCACACACTATGCTAGGTGCTTAACATATGACAATAAATCAGATAAAGTCAAGTAAAGGAAATGAATAAGAAGACAGATATTAAAATGCAGAGTGGCTAGTGACCTTATGAAAGTAAGCATATAGTGCTGGGGGACTTCAGCAGTGGAGGCAGAAAGACTTCCTGGAGAAAGTAACACCTCGATCACATCCTGCAGAATAAAGGAAGTGCCAGCTCATCTAAAAGCTAGAGAAAGGGTGTTCCAAGCAGAGGATGCTGGAGCCCATGTACCTTCCTGTCTATGGTACTGCTTTCCTGCAGGTAAGATACAGCATAAGCCGAGGTGGTGTGGGGTCTTCCTGAAGTTTGTTTTAGAGACAGGATGGAGAGTCATCAGACGCTTAATCCTGACTAGACAGTGAGCTCGGTGAAGCACCGAGTACCATGTGCAAAAGTACCGGTGGTAAAAGATAGAAAAGCATTCGGGGAACTATAAGTAGTTCTGCAGGTGGGAATCATGGTGTTGGGAGCAGAGTGCTCCACGGAGAGTAGTAAGAGACCCAAGTTCTGGACCTTCTCAATATCCCACCTCTCTATCTCTCATGTACAGAGAATATAGGTAGAGCTGAAAGTCAAGTGCAGATCTTAGTAAGTCTCATGGCTCACAGTCATGTGTGTGAGGGGAAAGTGAGGAGATTGAAACTTGGACCAGGAAGAGTATGACTTCTAGGGGAAATTGATAACCATTGAAAAAAACTAATTGGGAAGCGTGGCGATGGTGATATGATTAAATACATATGTTAGAAAAGTAAGTGATGGCTACTGGGGACATGACCAGAAGATACCACAATCTTCTGTCAAGAAGACATTCTTCAAATTAAAAAGAATAGAATGATAAAAATTACTAAAGCCCAAGAATGTGTGTGTGTGTGCATGCGCTTGTAAGAAGCCACCTACAGCAGTGTGATCCTGATCTTCACGAACCCGCTGAACTGCTTGCCATCTGCCCTCAGCGTCCCGTATTTGTCTCTGTGCCCAGGCACATTTTTGGCTCCTCCTCTTGAAAGATCCTCCCTGCCTCTTGTCCATCCTAAACTAAGACTTTGTCTCAGTTCAAGCCTTCTCTGCCCTTCTTCCCCCAGCAGATTTAGCGGTTCCATTCTCCTGACTTCCATAACACTCTGGACTTAACAACTGGTTTTCGCATCTGTCTCCAAAGCTAGACGATAAGCTCCTCAAGGGCTATGACCATACAAGTTTCTTTGCATCCCCCAACGGCAGGAGTGGTTCACGGCAAACAGTAGGTGCTCAATAAATATTGGGTGGGTTGGAATTTATTGTAATACTAATAAACTTGGGTGATCTAATAATGTGAAATTTATTCAGTGTAAGTTCCTGAACTTGGGTCCCAAACTTCAGCTGCACCAGTACAGGATGAAAGCAGGATTATTCATTCAATAGACATCTACTGAATATCAAGTACATGCCAGGCACTGTGCTTGACACTGGGCATAAAGCAGGCAACCAGAGAGACGCATCCTTTGCCCTCCTGCAGTTTACAGTCTTCTGGGATGGCAGATTTTAAACAACTAATAAACGTAAGTGAAATGCTATATAGAAGAACATAGAGAGCAATGGACATCTAACATAGGCTGAAGGGTCAAGGAAAACTCCATGAGGAAGTGATATATAAGCTGACCTGAAAGACTGCCAGCGTTTCCTGGGCAAAGTCAAAGGATGCTGGGGCCTGAAGGTGGGGAGTTGGGGTGGGAGGTGTGTCCTCAGCAGATCTCAGCTCTTTTATTACTTCTTAGGTAGGCCTTCCCTGGCTTTCCTGAAAAGATCACATATCCTATAGCAACACAGATCACTTTTGCAGAACTTATCTCTGTTGCAGATTCAAATTTACTTATGCCCTTACTAGGAGAATGCCCATCACCCCACTAGGCAGTTTGCACAGTGAAGAGACCTGTCTCTTTTGGCTCACCACCAGTGTATTCTGAGTACATGATACAGTATCTGGTATATAATTATTGACGTTTACTGAATGAATGAAAGAATAAATGAATGGATTAGTGAGTGAATGACCGAGGAGGTGGGCATTCCAGACAGAGAGTATAAATACCAAAGACCAGTGTGTCTGGAAACACAGTGAGGGGGAGACCCGTCTGAGAAAATCCAAGGGCTTGGTTGACTGTCAGCTACACAGGAAACTACAAAGTAAGATGGTGCAAACTTGGGCTTCATTAAGAGAAATCTCTCTACTCTGCCCTGGCCGCACTAAATGTAGGTGTTGTTTTCCTTCCTGCGGGCTACACTTTAGAAAGGACTGTGACAAATACTTGTAAAACATTCCCATGTGGGAAGCGCCATCACACAATGGAAAGATCACGGGATTTCTGACTCAGAACTGAGTTTGAATTCCAGCTCTACCACTTGCTAGCTGAATTGGACAAATCACTTCAATTCTCAGTGCCTGTTTTCCTATCTATAAAATAGAAATAACAATTTCCAGAGTTCTGAAAGCTAAATAAAATAACATGTAAAATGCCTAACATGGTGCCTGGCACAAAATAAGCACCCAGTAAATGTGAGGTCCCACATCTCTTAGAACAAAAAGAACTCTGGGCTGTTTGAGTTAAGGAAGGCTGTTTGAATGGGGCAAAATCTGATCTGGTCACTTCAGGTCAGATACTATTGTATCCAGGAGATACTATTGTATTGAAAAAAAGAGAGAGACCCTAGTTGAGGGGAGTGGACAACAACCGAGCATAGCACTGTGCTGAGCTCTATCCACGGACAGAAAACCAAGCAGAGCCCAGTCCAAGCTCCATGCCAAGAATGTCCTTCCCGGGCAGGGACCTTCTACCCCTCATCTCACCTTCCCAACAGGAATGTAAGGCCCAGGAAACATCTCTGACTAGTGTACCCACTTTGGAAAAGGGAGAGCGAGCCTACAGCTTGGTTTAGGATTTGCCAGCTTAAGTAACCTCTGAGAGCCTGCAGTCTTTGAGCTTGCGCAGTACATGCACCCCACGGATGGAGTTTTAGCACGGTGTGTGTGTGTCTGTGTGTGTTGTATTTACCTGTGTGCATGCGCTAAAAGCATGCAGCAAAGCCAAAACAAATCGTGCTCCCCACACTGGCTTTGGAGCTTGGTGGTAACAATCAGCGGCACCCCACCCAGAGGACAGTTCTGGGTATGGAAGAGCTAGTAAGGGAAAAGGGAGGCGAGAGATGGGAAAGAACATATGTTCAAAAATAAACACTGCCTCCTGCTAAATGGTCTAGAAAGCATGTGTAAGAGGGGCTCCGGGCTGTGGGGTTTCCGAGGATGGTTAGTGCGGGAATGTTTTGTCTGTAGAGTTGGGGTTGGGGGCTTCCACATCCTGCCCCACGACCACATCTGGGGAAGTCATCTGCACTGGGCTGATGGCTCCCTGAGCTCTCCTGTTTTAATGGCTCGTGGTGCCGCAAGAAGTGGCCCTGTAATGGCCATTCCAGGCTGCCCTGGGGAAGGGTCTGGGACAGGCCCCAGGCAGCCTGTTTGCTTTTCTCCCGCCCCAGGCCATCTTCTACCTTTCAGCCCCTCTTTGCCTGGGTGATCTGGCCTGCATCCTGGTTGGGAGCCTGTAGGGTGACCGTCCAAGGAGACTAGAGGACATTCAGAGAGGGGAAAGGGCTTGGTCCTACTCTTCCCAACTGCCATCCCCTTGATGAGACACTGGCCCTTATGTCCATCACGGTTTTCTCTCTTCTTTTGATTCAGCTCTGTCTCATATCTTTGTGAAAGAGGGAGGTTCAGGGTTATGGCGTCACTTCCAAGACCAAGTGGTACAGAAAGGGCAGGCACAGCACGTCTTGAAAGAACCGCTTCTCCTGCAATACATGGCTTGAGAGAGAGCAATGAAAGGGGCAAAACAGAGAGATGTGCTGATTCTCTGGGGGCTCCTGATTCTCTCCGCTGTTCCCCCAAGCTCTGGTGACTTCTGCCCTCATGCTCCAGTGCAGCCCGATCCTAGACACTGTCACTCAGCCTGAGACAGATCAGTGCAGGTGCAGACAGACCAGCTCACTGGTAACCTCGGGGAAAGAGTATTTTAATGGCATGGTCCCCTTGCTCTGCTGACAGCCCTGGATGGAGAATGACCTGGAGGACCCAAGAGAAGGAGCATCAAATGTAAAGATACCCGCAGGTTGCGAGGCTTGAGTAATGGGCATGGCTCCAGCCAGAGTGAGACCTCCTCACTTTCATGTCCCCTCAGCAGCCTGGCTCAAGTGGGGGCCCACAAGTGCGTGGGGAAAATGTAGCGGACAGAGGAAAGGGGAGGGCCTGTGCTCCTCTCGGCAAGGGCTCGTAAAGCTGCAGGTGTGAGATGTTGTTATTTAGTCTAGATCCTGGTATGTGACAGCCCCAGCCCTCTCTCCTGTGACTGCCGCCGCCACCGCCTCTGCTGGCCAGATAATTAGTCCATTACGACTCTCCCACCTCGGGTGGGTGGGGGCAGGGTGAGAGCCCACCCTCAGACTCCTTGTAATTCAACTTCCTGTGTTTTATGGAAGCAGGCTGTTGGGGGCAGAGAGTGAAAGGCCCTCCCTAGGCTTGGCCAACCCCTTGCTCAGCTCCCAGCCCCCACCTCCCTCCTTCTACCCAAACCCGGTTGCTGTGGTGACCAAATGTTATTTCCCAGCTTCGTATTCAAACTAATTTGTAAAAGTTTTTTACATCTCTTACCTGCCTAAAAAATGAATACAAGACGCATATATCTTGCTCTGCCTGTCTCTATTCCTCTGCATCTCTCCTCTGTCTCTCTCTATTTTTATTACACGCTTATCGCCTTTTTCCCTCCTGCTTTTGAAATTGATTTCCTTTCCTTTCTCCCCCTATTCAGGACCTAAACGCTGAATGTTCGATATTTCATTTGAGACCGCTAATCGCATTACTGCCCTTGACGTTTTACAGATATCATATTATGGGCGCAAATTTGGCAAATTATTAGCGCTGTAATGTATAGCTTGTCAGAGGTATTTAAGACGCTAAGAGCCCAAGGCTTATCGGGGTTAGCAGAGAGCTCTCGTTGAGCTTTTGAAATGCAGAGAGCCAGTTATAAAACACACTGTGACTCTCTCTTCAGCTGGTGAAAAAAAGGAAAAGAGAAAAAGAGAAAGAAAAAGAAAAAAATGTCACCCGTCTATCAGAGGCTTCCAGGGCTGATAACAAGCAAAATTCTTCTCTGTGGGTTCCACTGGAAATGTGAGAAGCTTTTAAAACATTTCTCAAGCTGTCTGGAAAAGAAAAAAAAAAGTCTTTATTGAAAGGATGTAGCAATCTTTTTTACTGTGGCCTATTTATCTCTGGGGAAAAAGCTATAACAAGAAGATCCCCTACCAGCCACCAGCCATGTCAGGGCCTGCCTGGCTTTGGTGGCAGGACTTTGGTGTGGGGGGCTTGCTGAGAGAGAGTGGGGCCACCTTTGGCAAAAAGGGGAAAGGGCTGCTGGCTCTGGTGCATTCCGCTGGAACAGGCAGCCTCAGCACAACACCGAGCCCTCACTCAGGGCTCATCAGACACACAGCAAATCCTTTTTGAATGAACGATGATTGAACCAACCAACAAACAAAATAAATGGAGCCTTAAGCTCCTGCCTCACTTTGGCTGGCCTGGCTGTGCCCTGTACCTGTTGACCCCCTAATACTGGAAGCAGTGACACCTCTGTGTTCACACACGTGTTCTTTCACCCTCCCATAATCATTCCTGCTCTCTGAGGCTATGCCATCCCCTCTACCTTCTTGTCACTGTCATCTGCTGATGGTATCTCTCCTCTATGCAGTGTGAACTTGGTCACTTGGCTCAGTATCTCCCTGCTTACCCCTCTTCCTGCCTTCACCTAGAAATTTCCACACCCACAGGGACCATCCAAATCCTGGGATTCTCTACTCCCATCTCCTTCACTCCTACCCCTAGAAGTCCATAGGAACGTGGTCCCACCCCCCATCTGATCATCTCCTAGAATTTCCCTGCCTCAGAAATCATGAACTCCGAAATCCCACTTTCTAACCAAAACCGTCTATCCTTACGTCTAAGGCTGTTCTACTAAAGCGTGTTCTACTTCTTCACTCCCACTGAATCTACTTTGTGACCTTATTGAGATCTTCCGTCCTTGGACCATTCCTAATGTAACAGGCCCATCATTCCCTCCTAGCTTCACGTCCTTTCTCACCCAACCTTGATCCTTTGAT